>NC_063242.1:16274458-16577489 GCF_020740725.1 Corvus hawaiiensis | reverse complement strand
GTTCTTCCTTTGCTGACCAGATGTTTTTCATATTGTAGTTAGGAAGTTCCTTTCTCTAGAGCTTTCTGTTCAGCCTTTCTCGTGACTGCAAAACCACAAACCCTATTATCACACCAAAGCAAGAAGATCAAACATGATGGAAACACTTTCACTGTCCCAAAAGCCCTGTACACCGGCTACTGTGTGTGTAAGGATAAGAGGTTTATTGATGCAATTTTAGTTTTGGAAAAGACTTACTGTTTCTCAAAATGGTCCCACAAGCAACAGTTTATTGAACTAGGCGTCCCAAAAGGCTGAAGTGACAGTAATATATGCATCAACTACATTTCTAGAGTACACTTATTGTCAATATAGTCAAAAGGACTTTGAAATGAGGGAGGGGAGATCGGAACACATAAAATCTATCATCTGATGTATCATCTAATAAAAAGCAGACAACTAAAATATCCATTTTTGGTATTTTAAATCAAAAGTTGTGTAGGATTTGGAATATATGCCACACTTGGAGGCCCAGCCACAATGCTTCATTCTCCATCTGACTACCAGCTCAATAAATATTATCAAGAAAATTTCAGATTAATTATATTTAGTTCAGCCATGTGCTTCTGAGAACTAATATCTAACCTCTAATTTTTAACGACGCCCCTTCATATTTTATGTTTAAATAGGAATTTGTACACACACAACAGCATTACCCGTTCTGCCTGTGTGGCCACATACAGATTCCAAAAGATCAGAAGCATTTGCACAATATCCTCCTAGAACCAAGAGGTATGAGGACAAACTGACCTTAATCCATATATTTAAAAAAATAAACCTTTATTTGGAAACTTGAAGAGATTACAAAATCTTGGCTATAGCCCTCATAGTGAAAAGTACTGCACTGCTCCCCATTCCGCAGTCAATACTTTAAAGAAGTGTGTAACAGTGTCTTCTGTAAAACCATCTCTGCATTGAGTAGGCAGCTTGAACAATATGTATTCCAAACTACATTATGTCATTTTAACCTAGAGAGAAATATCAGTGCTTTGGACACAGAAATCAAGTATACTGCTGTCCTAATACTGTGATTAATGCTATGAGCTACACCCTGCCTAGCCTTCCTAATCTCTGGGATTTCTAATTTATAGCAGAGATGGATACGCTATCAGTGGGGAATTATGAGGATTACTAGCTGTTTATCTCTCCTTTGCAGAGACACTTTGCTGCTTATAGAATTACCATAAACCCTCCAGCTACAGTGCCACTTCTATACTTATCCAGAAGTCTAGATACCTATTGGGCACAAAATGTTTTGGTCGTCAATATATTAGAAAATGTTGGAGTTGATGGATGTGGTTTTTTTTTTTTGTAAATGATTTGAACATACTGTCAAGGCCTGTCATGTTACTTCAGTGGTAATTTGTCTGCAGGTTATCTTGCATTCCCTTGAAATCCAGTGCTGTGATCTTGCTAACACTAATTAGAGTTCAGCGTTAATGCTTGGAGGTTGCCCTCAAGCATCACCACAGGTGAAACCATTAAACATGTATGCCAAGCCATCTCTGCACTTGCAGCAAGTTATGTAACCCATTTCAAAAGATTTCATCTTTATGGTCACCAGAAATGTTGCTGACTTACCTTCTATCGGAAACTTAAGGGCTTTCTAAATGCTTCTACACAAAGTCCTTATGCTGTGGAGCACAAGTTTCCTTCTGGGGTGAAACTAATCAAAGAGTGTGAGGGGAAATAGGTGTGCTACTTGTTTTAGTTTCCTGAAGATGAAGAAAGAAAGCGACTCTATAACATTTATTTTTCACTAACTTAAAAATCTGAATCTGTACAGAAAAACTTTGTCCTTTAGAAGGAAATGTATGAATGAGAACCATCAGTAAGATAAATATTAGCCCTTGTACACCACATTTTCTAATAATTACAAGTGTCATCCAATGATCCCTTTTAAATATGGATTGCATTTATAGATAGGATATTTACAGCCAGGCTATCTCTATAACCACACAGTAATTAAGTGACCATTTGAGCATTAAGAGTCAGCTAAATTGTACATATTTCATGCTGTTTAGATTTAAATTTTAGCCTATATGTAGCTTTATATAACCATATTCTTATGAAACACCTCACAATTTCCCATTGTTCTTAAACTTTGTTGTGCTTCTTAACCAGCCTGCTAAACAGGAGACCTTAAGAACACTTAATTTAAAACTTCTGAGACTCTAATTCTATGCATGCGCATTTATAAACATAATAAAAAGATGTACAACAAAAAGCTGGTTCCCTCCTCCAAGTCACAACATATCATCTTTGTCATTGTACAGTCATTTGTGTTTGTCTATGCTCACTTTATATTCCAAGACTGTAACAAAAAAAAACCAGTTTAAACATCATCTTTGGTTAAAATAAGACCTCTTTTATTCTCTACATTATCTTCATTCACTTGTTTCTTACACGTATCTTTTCAGATACTTAATTTTGTAAGACTTAAAAACCCCCTAAAATCAACCAAATGCAAACCACTTCATGCCTGAATTCCTTTCAGAACGTTATAAAATGTCTTAGCACATAAAATACACAGGTGTAGTCATCCAGGCCCTTCCTTCAAGGTATCATGAAATGAAAATAAAATTCCCAAAGGAGAGGACCATTCTCTCCAGGAACTGGCCAATCTGACAGCCCAGTCCCAGCTCACATTTGTACAACCATGTCATGCAAACACTGAAGGTTTTATCTTACCTTTTAATCTCTGGGCAGTGCCTCAGCATGTATAAACCAGCCAAGATTCATTCCTATTTTCCTGTTTATTTAAGTACTTCCTCAGTCATCTTCTGCAGCATAGGACCTCAACTGCCTGCTAGGACCATTTAGGCTTGTCTTATCTCGTTAGTTCCCTTCCATCACAGTGGCTTTGCACACTGAAGATACTTTGATCTTTCGTCTTCTCTGAACTCCAAGTATAGTCTCCAAGGGAAAGAAATTATTTTGTCTGAATAAAGCCTTTTCTTTGAAGAGAAGGATATCTACATGGCATTTAACAACAGAGACAGGTGATCATACCTATTACGCAGTCCAGTCTCTCACCTTAAGAAAGCCTGCTAACAAAAGCAGAACTATGAGCGAGCCTATCCTCTGTTTCAAGTTCAGTCAATGTTAAGTCTGTGCCTCAGTGTGCTGTCATATCCTATCAGCAGTATGAAATCACCTTACTTTCTTCTGTCCTGTTTGTTTGCTTTTCTGGCAGGGCATGCTAAAAACACACAACATCGTTTGGATTTGTCAAGGCATTGGCAGTCCAGATAGAAAAAGGCAGAACTGGGAACTTTTCCAACAAGTTCTTGAAGTCTAATAGCACGTTTACATAACATGTAACTCTTGCATAAAAATGGATCAGTGTGCGTTAATGGATGAAACATGGATAAGTCCTGGTATCAATACAACTCACACATTTCTTAAGTGCCCATCATCCTGGTCCCACCATAACTGTTCTTGTCAGTTCTGATGTACATATTGGCCAACTCTTACTCCTTGTATTTCCCTGCTGACTGCTCCACACCAGACTGTATTCTAGGAACACAGCCTGTATTACCAAGGGACAACAGCACTGCTCCACCTCTCAAAAATCAAGCCACAATTACTTTGTGCACCAGAAATTTGCTGCTGACAGCTGCAGCAGAAGTCTCCGACCTCGCTAGCTCTGCTGCACTGGTGAGTACACGGGCAAGCGTGAAGCCATGCGCATCCCTTCCAGATCACCTCTCTGCTGTGGATGAATGCTTGCATACAAGGACCTAATGTCTGGATAGTGAGGAGAGAGGTGTCCAGCTGGCTATTTGAGTTTCGATGTCCACATTATTTGTTTGGTTGTTGCTTCCATTAGCTTTGCTGTATAGATTGTTTCAATTAATTGCAGGATCTTCTTCTCTCTTCTTAAATGACAGCATATATTAAATTACAAAGACATTTAAGAAATACGGATTCTAAAACCAAAATATGGATAGTAAATCATATTCCAGTGAAAAACCCTATGGACTATACTTCATTTTAGAGGGAATATTATGTATGGTTAACATCATTGCACTAGGACATAGGGTAAAATTTATCCCAGTACTATTCACCTATTTTATTCACATGTGGAACACTAACATAGATCAAGTAATGCATTTGGGTGTGTCGGTATTCTTTGCATTTTATGTAGCTTCCTTGCTATCTGTGAAAACGTGGAAACATAAGGATATGTCTGTAAGGGGTAAATTCTAGTTACAGACAAACAAATGATCAGGAAGCCCATTACTTAATTCATTTCTTCACATTATTCAGTATTTAGGACATGAGTGTTAAGCTCTACTGATACACAGTCCAGCTACCAACCTGTACATCAATTAATGATACAATGTACAATGTTTCTTTGGCCTGGTGTTATTTTATGGAATTCTTCAAAGAAAAACACTGAAGATAGATTAATTCACCTGCACTCCCCATCAGGCAGAACGATACTTGCTTGCATGTACAACACAAATACAGTCTCGGACAGTGTTAAGGAAGCTTGTGCAGTTTAAAGGGATGTAGCACATCTCTAACCTACAGCAGTGGCACTACTTTTACATCAGAAGAGTTTAAAACCTACTGCAAATAAGAAGACGGTTTGTGACTTTTTTGACACGTTAAATAATTTCCCTTAAGAAAGTGTTAAAAATTACTTATTTTTCTATCTTAGAGAATGAAAGAATATTCAAGTAGATTACTCTACATTCATGCTCTTCATCCAAACTGAATTTTTTTGTTTAGCAGTTAAGAGCCACTATGCTGTCTTCACTGTAACCAACTTGTCATTGCAAAGAAATTCCCCGTGTTTTCAAAACCCCATAAAAGTAAAGGTGGTCTTTGAAAAAGAAAAATTAACAGAAAGGTGTGACTGGGTAACAAATTAGGGGCCTTTTCATGGCAGGAATACAAGTGTCTGTGGTTCTCTAATACATTTACAAGCTCCTTTCCATGTCAAAAAATGTCTGCCATTACTAATTTTTTCTCATTATTTGTACAAGATTGGAAATGAGGCACTGTCAGTATGAAAGGAATTCACAGAGACACCTTCCTATTATCCTGCTAGCCTGTATCACAACACTGTCCATTTTATTTATTACTTTGCTGAGCTGGCCTTTCCAAAACAAGCAAGCTGATAGAATTACCCCCAAGCAGTTGCCAAAATGATGATAAATATTATTACAAACTAGTGTGTCTCATAAAACAGAGACATAAAACAGATTTCCTTTGACATGAGCTGCAAAACTCCCTCCTTGGCTCAGGTGCTAGTCACTGCTCAAAGAACATCACCTAGCTCTGAAGGTAAGGTTCATGCACTGATCCTTCCCAGCTGAGGCCACCATGCAGCTATTCTCACCTTCAGATTACCAAGAAATGCTGGCAGGGATAATATCTTTCTAGAAATACCTTGCAGGCTGCTAAAACACACTCAGCACATATTATTCATGACTTACTTCCTTCAAATCCTTTTCCTTCCTTCCCCCAACACTCACAGTCAGGCCTCCTCCCCACGCCTCCTCTCTTAACTCCTTTAGTTAAAAAGTTTGTAGACAAAAAACAGGCAAAGTAAAGTTTTATACTTAAAATGAAAGATCCACCACTGTACTGATGCCATGAAGATTTTTTGCCTTTTCTTTTATGCCCCTGTTATACGTTTTTACAACTTCTGTATTCCTAGTGCTTTTGCCTACATTCTTGGACTTGTTTGTCAAGCTAGGAGACTCAACATTTTAGAAGCTTCGTAGCTAGGGATCAGTGTGCCCCAGACCCCAAGGTCCTCTCCAGAACACATTCTGTAAACTAAGATAGAACCATCCAGGGGAAGGTTCCTTGGGGAGGGGGGCTCACTTGAGCCTCTCATTGGGGAATCTTTGATAGATATGCTAATTAGTAAAACGTATAATGTTATACCCGATCTTTGGGGGCATATACTCGGCGGGGTACATCTCGATGCATATGACTTGGACGTGTGCACCTAAGGATCCTTAAAATAAATACCAAGGTAAAATCCCTTTTTCCCTTCTAACCGTGTATGACTCTTGATTTTAAGACCAGGAAAAGGCATCAGTACTGGTATAGAGTATCACAGACTTATGATAGGAAGGAGAGGAGTTACATTTCCTCCTCACAGGTTTTCAGACCTTACAGATGTAAGTCAAACACTGAATCTAAAACTAACAGACAGTTTTATCTAGCAAAGAGTGACACAGTCATCAAGGAAGAAAATATCCTAAAAAATAAGCTATTGCTTACTGGATGATATTCAGGACAGTCAGGTTAAATGAGGCATAAACTGTAATCAAAATCGCAACCACCAAGCTGGACAGACGGGCAAAGAAAATGAAATGGGAGTGCTCTTCTGGGGTGAGAATAATGCACGCTGAATACAGCAGCAGTGAGAAGATAAAACCCATCTAATGCAGATTATATAATGCTGTATAGTCAATCATAAAAGAAAGCTTTCTTAAAGTTGGGAGCATTAGTTTTCAGGATGCAGTCAGCTGAAGCAGAAGAGTGAGCCCTTCCAACTCACTGGAGCTGCTCTGTGGACCCTGCAGTGTTACCAGCTCCCGGTGAGATTTTGAAAGGCAGATGAGTGTTGTGGTTTCACCCTGGCTGGCTACTAAGCACCACACAGCCACTTGCTCACTCCCCTAAACCATACCCCCAGGCAGGGAGGAGAATTGGAAAGAAAATAGAAACCTCAGGGGTTAGATAAGAACAATGTAATGAATTAAAATATAGTATTAATAATAACAACAATAACAGGAATAATAATTTACTAATAATGATACCATCATACTAATATACTATTATACTAATACCAACAACAGCAATAATGACAATTGCAATGATAAGAAGAGGGAGAGAGAGTAACTGAATCCAAGAGAAATAGGTGATGCACAATACAATTGTTCACCACCCACTGATTAATGTTAATCACATCCCTGAACCACAATGAGTGGCTTCTGGCTAACTCCCCCCAATTTATATATTGGGCACAACACTCTAAGGCAGATACTGAAAAGTCCTTGACTTGGTGTAAGCACTACTTAAAAACAGTGTGTTATTAACATTATTCTCATACTAAATCCAAACCCACAGCACTGTACCAGCCACAAAGAATAAAACGAACTCTGTTGCACCAAAACCAGGACATCTAAGTAACAGACTGGCTGGAAATGGAAAAGGCATCTGCAAGAATAAATATAGATAGCTTTTATTTTATTTGAGCTCTCAACTATGCTTGGTATCACTCACCAAGTTATTAAATATAGAAAAGGTAAACAAACACAGTCTCCCAAGCTGCTGTGCAGCTCTATCATCATGTTAAATGAAAACTTAAGTGCCACAATGAAGCTGATAGCAGTCAAATTTTGTTTCAGAATTATGTTTATCAATGAAAAAAGTAATCAGTATATTAGAATGATAAAGTATCAGGTTTTTGTGATACTTGCAATCAAGTATGAATGACACGTAGCAAGAACATCAGCTACTGATGGAGCTCATGCTAATGTCAAACCCAGCACTCAGAAAACATCCACCACATAGTCAGCTTTCTTTTACTAGGGCCAGAGAATTCAGAAGTGGAGTATCTGTCAAAGTTATTTAATTTTCTTTTGTGAAAACCTGCTCAATTTTTAATTTTTTATGTATATAAATTATGCTAAAAAAAGGCATAGTGTATTTTTATTTCCTCTTCCCCTAAGACCTGGTTAAAAGAAATAGGATGAAGTATGAAAATGACACATTGCAAGAGAAGATGCCTGTACCACAGGGTGCTGTGGGATTCTGTGGTAGTCATGTTTCTGGATAACTTGATATATTTATTAGCAGATAAATAGGAACTGTTAATACTCAGGAGATGTTTGCTCAGGAAGTTAGAGTGGCCTAGGTTGTTCTGGTCCATTAATGGAGAAAGCATTGCTCAGTTCCTTCTCTTACACAACAGTGTCTCCTGGGGACCACTGAGGCCAGTCTGTGACGCTCTAGCAGTAAAACTGCCTTGAATTAAATTATCCAGTAATTAGGAATTGCTCTGGCCAGGGAAAAAATTCAGTGTAAAGCAGGGGCAATGAAACAGCCCCTGTTCTCCTCCCTCCTGTGCTCCTGGGGATGGAGAAGCACTTTTGGGAACTTGTATATTGTGCCAAAAGACAGTGTACCCACAGGCAGTGTGCAGAGCAGACCTTGTGCTCCTCTAAGGTGTCGCATGGGATTTGGCTGACTTTTGGTAAATCAGTCACAGAATGACTGACCTGCCTCCTATTTGTCATCGTGCTGTCCATGCAAATCTTTAATGGATAAAGACAGGCTGATCTGGGAGATTCCATTTCCATAGAGCCTCATATTCTCTTCCTGTCAGAAAGATGTCCATGAATACGCCTGAAGGTTTCAATAGGATACAGTTTCGCATAAACATTAAGGCAAGTGTTGTGCACCTTTGATAAACATGCACATTTGCTGAGAAAGAAAGATAGGAGGTTTCGGTCCTACAAACTTTCTATTTCTCCAAGTTCCCCTATAGTCTACATGGGAAAATTTTACAATATGTTAAATTGAGACAAAACTTATTTAGAACGTGCCAACTTCACAGGAAGTTTGGCAGGACCGTGTAACTCAAAAAATACTTATGATTTGGGGCTTTAAACTGTTCTTTGACAGACCCAGTTATACCAGAAATATGAAACTACCTCTGGCTAATGCAGACAATTACTTCAACACAATAGTTGTCTTCTCTTTAATGACACATTGCCCAAATTTCACATTTCATATGGTTATTTTCCACCCTGTTGTTCCTGAAAGTACAAAAGAAAATCAGTTGTCACTCAAGCCTACCACTTTTTACTGTAAAGAACAGTCTGAGTATATGATATGCATGTACAGAGACTTGGAAAAAGACCCTATCTTTTTAAAACATGATAAACAAGGACTTCCCATAATAATTCAGTAGGATTGATTTATGCTGTCATGATCAATCTGAGCATTTTATACTTTCTCTTTCTTAGGGCGCTTTTTCTTCTGTGAGATTAATTGTTTAGCATTGCTAATTTCTAGTGAATATCACATTAAAATATGCTGAAAGCTAGGAAAATGTGTAGAAATAATCGGAGATTGACGACAGCAGATGCTCAAATGCAATTCTGTTTTCTAGAACTATGCAGTTTGACAGAGCAGCAATGGAGCACTTTAATGTATTGAGGAGGAGTTACCAGCATGCACATTGTCAAGAAAGATGTGAGGCATCCCAGCAAATTAATATTAATTCCAAAATACCACGTCAGACTCTTGAGATGGAATTCTGGTGGCATGCAGGAATAAATCTGAAAATGACTCCCAAAAACACAGAGGTAGTACAGGCAGTCTAGATCCTAATTTTACATGTGTTCTCTGTATCATGTTATTTATGCTCACTGCTTTTCTGCTGCATTGCTTGCTCATAAATAAGCTATAGGTAGTGAAGGAGACTGCAGTGGAAACGCTCATTGCACAGTCCTTACTTTCTAGGGGATGCCAGGTTGCTTCTGAAATGATCAATACTGACTGGGTAAGACCACTGAAATGGGAGCCAACATCAAAACAAATCTGCAAATTTTGGTACACAAAATAAAGAGGCTTCACTTGTGGCTAATCCAGATATGAACTAAGACGCAAAACAGTCAAAAATAGTTTAAAAGGTTTTGTCCTGGAGGAATATGCAACAGATCTCAGGTGATGTTATGTTAAAAATACACAACAAAGGTAACAAAGATGACCAAAAAAAAAAAAATCCAGCTTCTTTTAGTAGAATACAGAAAACAACAGAAGATTGTAAAGGTAAGAGTAGATGTTTCCTATTTCACAGATTAAACAAACTTCTCACTGGCTACCAGCAAAATCTTTTTGCAAATACTTAATAAAACTACATTTCTTTATTTACTTCTTTTCATATCCTTAAAAGGATTTACAGCTGCCAGTCTGCAGACAAGTAGACAAGCGTCACGTGATCAGAGAGAACTTAAACTCAGTTTTATCAGCCAATAGCAACTAAAAGGAACAGTTCATGTCCACATTTCAATCCATGAGTCCAGAGTTTCATCATCCTCACCTCTTTAAAGTAATACTGCCTCTCTTTTTTAATTACCTCTACCCACACTTGGAAC
Source organism: Corvus hawaiiensis (assembly GCF_020740725.1). Taxonomy (NCBI): domain Eukaryota; kingdom Metazoa; phylum Chordata; class Aves; order Passeriformes; family Corvidae; genus Corvus; species Corvus hawaiiensis. Next base: position 16,567,311 of record NC_063242.1, on the reverse strand, counting down.
TGCACAGCTACAGCTAAGACTATAAAAATTTCTACTGCAAATCACCACATCACAAATTACATGGCTGGATGGAAAGATGCAAGTTTCAGTAGAAAAGAAAATGTTTGTTGCTGACATATATTCTTCGAACATAAAGGTGGCTGAAGAAAAATCAATCAATAATTAAAGAACTTCTAGCATTATAGATTATTTTAGTCCAGTTAAGACTTTTTTCCTTTTCCACAATGTCAGTATTACAAGAACATCCAAATACATCCTGAAGTAATGAAAAGAACCACAGTGGTTTCTTAAGTATTGTTTTTTTTATGGGTTAACCAGAGCTAATTGAAGTAACTTAGAGTGTATACATTTAACACATTATACTTAAAATTTATTTAAACACGTGCTAGTAGGTGAGTAAATACACTTTTGCTGTAATCAGAGAATAAGCAATACCACTGCATAATCCAGTGAAGTAGAAAATAATTTAGTTTAAATTATTAAAATTAAGAATTTTATTTGTCACATATTTCTTTGGAAATTATACATGTGCACTGTACATTATACATTTTGTATTTAACTAATGTTTTCATGAGTTACCCACAAATGGCATTCATTACATGCAATTTGCAACTACCTCACAGACACCAATAACAAGACAAATTATGCTTTGCATAGTTCAAGGCATCCACAGTATATTAGTTCATGGCCAAAATACTATCTGCTGATGTGAAAAGACAGTAACAACCACTTTTGCTGTTCATATTTCCTCTGAAGAGTAAAACATCTAATCAGAAAAAATGAGAAATTATGTCCTATCATCATGCATTACAGAGATAATGGGAGTTATTTATTAGGATTATAATACATATTCATATATGGCATGAAGAACACCTTTATTTCCTCATGTGATTTCCTCATGTGAATTCTGTTGCACTCAGTAACTGTTCTCTTTCCTCCCCCAAACTCCCTTCCCACCTTCCTGCTGCAAAGCCACACTGAGATGCTGTGAATCAGGAGAAGCAAAGAATCCTAAAAATGACCAAATGATCAATGACTGTGCTTGGTACCAAGTGCTCATTTAGAAAAAAAAAAATTAAGAGAGAAACTGGCCAAAGTTTATAGCGCCACAGAATAGTAGAAATTTAGTCTTTAGCAGCCAAGATCAGACAAATTCAGCCTTCAGATAAAAGGTCCGTGTTTTTAATAGTAGGGACAAATTACAAGTATTATCCATAGTGTCTCCATTCATAATTATGTTAAAAATTCAGGACACAACATATTAAAGATGATGTGCTCATTTAAACTCAAGACTTCAGCTATTTGCTATGTATACAGGTCAATCCCCCAGTATTAATTAGTTTTTTAATTGTAAACTGTTCAAATACTTTTTAAACTTATTTGAAATTTTAACAATTTTATTAGGTTATATTTAGATATCAGAATTTAGATATCAGAATATACTGCAACTGTAAGTGGACTGGGAATTTTTCACAGCCCTGAGTAATCTTCTTTTCTGAAATGTGTGTAGTGTCTCATAAAACACATGAAACTACTGCATCTAATTAAGTAAATACTAGAGATAGACCTAAAGTCTAAACAGAGGTTTATCAACAAAATTTAGGGGCTTATTGAACCAAGAATAGAACTGCTCAGACTGTTTCAATAACTTGGCCTTTTCTAATCAAAATGTGTTTGATTCGAAAATAATTATTCTTTGAGAGACACATATTGGGAGGAAGTGTGAATCTCAGTTTATTTCAAAGAACAGAGGCCACCCGTCCACAAGAGGTCCTGTGTGATCAGTGGAAACTAAACTACCAAATTCCAGTTTGCCTTACAGCCTTCAAGTTTTTTGTACCTCCATGTTTTTAGTATGGTTAGGCACACTTTTCTCCCAGAAACCTTCAGTGCTTCTCAAGAATTTGAGCTTTACTGTCCAAGCACAGTCAAGGTTCACACTAATTTTGCTGCCAGGGAAGAGTTTATACAAGTAAAGCAGCTCTGATGACACATCTGTTAAAAAAGATAAAGCTTCCAACAGGGGTCAGTCTCAGAAGAGAGGTTGTTGGGAATAAATGAATAAAAAGGGAGAAAAAGTCTACTAAGTACTACTGAACATAATACAGACCTGTTAATCTCCTTTCAATTACTCTTAGCTTATTATATTCACTTTCAGTGCTGAAACATGTAGATATAGTGTAGATACATTATGTTTCACTAATATAGGTGATGAGGCAGCTGGGGTGACTTCATTTAGGAACCACAAAAATGGTGCTGAATGGAAGACCAGTAATTGTGTAAAGTAAACCTGGAATATTTATGAAGTACCTTTAACAGAGACAATCCCACAGTAACATTAGATTTTTATTATTTTAGCTTATTAACTGTACTTTATGTATACACTGTCTAATTCTGCCTTAGATATGACCTAACACTTTTCCTCTGATGTTAGTAACTGTAAGGGTTCATCTTAACTTTATTGCGAATATTTCATAAAATTGAATTCATGCTTGAAACACAGAGCCAGCAGTCTATGGATCTATAAAAATGAAAGTTCCACATAGTGACTTATGTTGGCCTATTAGCTGCAAATGCTAAAATAAGTTCTAAGGTCCAGAACCATGGTGTTCCTGCAATTGCAAACTGCTTCTCTGGAAGAACCACCCAAACAAGCTCACTCTGTGGAATGGAAACCTCAGTCAGACCTAAATTCCAACAGTTGTTATCCTGAGGTGCCTTAGAGAAGTCAATTCTATAGCATATTTGCCCTGTAATGAAACAAGTAATAGAAGATAAGGGAATAAAGCACTGTCTATTGGCTGTTACTGTGTTTAATAGGACACATGCTGCAGTCTTCTGGACTGAAGTTCCCTAAGTTCAAAAAACCACATCATAGGAAAAACATCTCTGTAATCTCCTACTCATGTAAACATTAACTATCAACCCCCTTACTTTATATATAGCTGGATTCGTTTCTTTGACTTTTCAGTGGTTAACTATTGCACTAAAGCTGCCTAGAAAAGAGATATCCCATTTGCAATGGATATAGTTAATAAAACAGATAGTATTCCATCAGCATGATAAAATCACTAAATAATTCAATTCAAGCTTTCTGAAGACCATTAGTATATTGTAACTTTCAATGATACCAACATTATTTGGTATCAACCCATTTATTGTGTAATGCCCTAAAATCCCTTGTCCCTCTGGGTCATCCACTCCCATGTACATTCTATTCTTTCTTCTTTTAGTGGTGTAGTCTAAATGTTACTTAAAGATTAAAACTATGAATTACAGTAATTTTAACATTCCAATACTTATATTACTTTTTGTAATTTCATTGTTTTATGCACTGATGGCCGATTCAAAGGAAGATTTAATTCCAGAGGTGATCTATCATGTTGCAAATGTAATTTTTTCACACACAGTAAGAATAAATCTCATCACTTTACTATCTTTCAAGGCATCACCTCTCCTAATGACAAAATGATTTACCGACTTGGCTGAACTATTTTTCTTCTAAGAATTTAGAACCATCAGAAATATTTAATGACTCGATTTAAAGTGTTGAAATAGAAACACACTGAGAGAATATTGAAATGCCGGTATTCCCCCAAGAATTAACACCTGTCAAATCAATAGGTTTTGAAGTGGAAGACATCATGTCCATTTCAATTGCAAATTTGCAAGTAAACACTGTAAAAGGAATGTGTTTTATTTCTGAAGAAGCATGAAAGCACCATGTTCCTTTCTGACTGCAAGACTTGCCAAGGCTTCACTATGGAACCTCCACATTCTTTTTACTTCAAAAGCCAATAATGTATGAGAGGTAACCCCTCCCCTTTGGAAACTACTGGCCGTAATTTAGAGTGATGCAGAATATAATTCTGATATTGATTTAACAATTACATCAGTAAAATAAGGCTTATAAGCTTCTGCATAACATTTCTAATGGCTAAATGCCACTCTTTCCCAGATATGTCATACAAAAAAAGACATGTAACACATCTTTAGTCTCAACATTAAGGAGCAAATAATATCCAAATGTTGTATCTAAGACTCTTTGCCTGACAAAACTTGATCCAACTACTAATAAAATTATCATTTACTTACTGGCATCAACTCTTTTAAATAGGAATACACACTTGCAATATGACTCAGGATGATAGCCTTTCTAGGCAGCATAGTTGCAGCTGACAAGTGTTAGCCTACACTTGAAAGAAAAAACCACACAAAAGACAAACCCCCAAAACCTACTACCATTTCTCTTTAAACATACCAATTTCTATTTTAGGTTATTTTCTGTGAAGTTGGGCCATATAGGACTAAAAGGTAATGTGTTTGCAAATATCTGAGAAATGTAGCAGCGCTTCTATTGCAGAACATTTCAAGCAAATATCAAAATGCATTAGAGTGAAAAAAAATCAAACATTAGGTAAAAGTTGCAGTAGAGGAACAAATCAAACAGAAATCAAGCTTTTACTTCTATATATATTTATATATATGTATATGCTCACATAAACAAAACCCCCAGCTAGAACTAATGATTGTGTATAACTAAACACTTCAAAAATTAGAAATAGTTAAATGGGTTATTCCTTTTCACTAGACAAGATGAAAATATCAGCAGAATGCAATTTTTTATTAAACTGTTTACGTGTGAAACCTCTTATGCATGCATGCATTCTCCAATGATGTGTATATTTATGCGACTTCATGCTACTGACAACATATTTGATCAGCTCAAGGTTCAATCAGAACAAACTTCACAGCTAGTAGCTTGAAAATAATGGAACAGATAGAAAAAAAAAATCATACTTGAGGGCATGGGAGTTGAATATTAAACCAGTGAGATAAAATACATCTTCTTATAAAGTTTTACTGATCACCAATTTTACTCATCCTTTACTTACTACAAAAGGGAAAAATCCTGAAACAATAGTAATGGCAATCAACTGTTTATGAACTTCAGTGGTACACTTTGCAGAAACTAGCATAAGACAGTGTTAGAACAGTTAAAGGACTGTTGACAGTGTGAAAAAGTGAGAAAAGAATTTTGGGACATGGCCGGTGACTCTAAAAAGCTCATTCTGACATTAACTGATCTGTATTTTCCTGAACATATCACTGAAAATATTTAAGCTCTTGCAGACACCCTTTAACGTTTTGATGCAACCAAGTTTCTCTGGTAGCTGTCTAATGCCTGTCCTGGTTAAACTCCACTAGAATTTTACTTTTCCTCAGTTGTAGGAAAAGAACCGTGGCATTATGAGCACACTCTAAATTGTCTGTGGCTGTTGATGCTGTTGAGGCAATACAAGCTCCAGCATCCTACCTAGTCTTGTGGCATATGTCAGGCTGTTTTAGGAAGGAGGTCACCGGCTCAGCACTGCATGAGCTCTGGTTATAGACAGGAGCAACCAAAACTCAAACACTCAGAGCTACCTTTCTACTTAGGTATGCAACTGGCTTACACTTAACAACAAAGTAAGATCACTGTTCCTGCATCCCAGAGCCTGCTCAAACACTGCCCTTTGAATTCATACAAAATACATCTAATCTACTGTTGATGTTATTACTGTTCTGTGATAAATATGCTTTATTATTTCATTTATTTTCAAAATATTTTTAATTTGAAACCACAATTTTTATCCAAAACATTACTATAATACAGGGTCTCTATTTATGTATCATTTTGCATGCTTTTGCAACACCCTTTATTTTTGCTTACTAGTCAAGGAATTGAGATTTCCTACATTCCTTTTCATTTTTACCAGATTATAATAGTGGCAAAGGCAAAAAGTAATACAGTATCTTTTTGCATAATGCAGCTCTCATTCTACATGATATAATTCAAAATGTGTCATAATTCAAAAATAAGTAATTATTTTTTGCATAGAGAAAGCCAGCAATATGTGTCAGATTATCTGCAATATGTATCTTGTCATTAAAGGAATCCAGTATGGTTTTATTTAGGGAGTTAATAAAGCCTATTTAAATGGTTTTTTGAATATATAAGGAAGTTTTTGCTCCACTGAGATGAGGAAAGAAGAGAAAAAATGTTCTAGACTGACTTGAAATTTCTTTTTCCTGTGTTTTCCTTATTTTGAGATAATGTTAGATTTCTAGTTGCAAGTAAACTGTGACCTTTTTTTTCCTCCTGTCTGTGTGTTTGTCATGTTTCATTTACAAGGAGGTTGGATTTAATTTTTAGAAAAATAATCTCACCTTTTCACACCAAAAAAGGCATAACTTTAAAACCCAAAAACAATAAACAAGAGACCACACAAACCATCCTAATTCCTTCTGCTGTTTGTTTTTTTTTTTTTCCTGTGCCTTCACAGTTTTTTAATGCTGATTGTAACAAAAAAAATTTCACAAAACATTTTAATTCCCATCCCTTTGTTTTACCAACATGGGGTTAATTCAGTTGATTCTGGGGCCACTTGTTCATACCAGAAAAAGAAAATTACTATACTTTCACCTTCAGTTAAGTGAAATAGTTTTTCTATCTTTGTCTAATTGGGCTTGAACAGAAAAGCTATTGGCTTCACTTCTTGAAATAACGTATCTTGAGATCATAGGAAAATTCAGGTAGGAATGGACATCAGGCAGTTTCTAATTCAATCTCCTGCTTCAGAGAACAGCACAGGATCTCTGAGCAACCCGATGTAGCGCCTGGTTGTCCTCAGAGTGAAAATGTTCCTCCTTCTATCCATTCTAAACCTCTTCTTTCAACTCATGGCCATTAACCTGAGCTCCCGCCTCTGCACCTGTTTGTCAGCAAGTTTGCACTGGCATCGGTTTCAATCCAAATTTTCACGGGTCTGCTCTTGAAAAGTTCTCTTTGGTATAGTATAGTAATGTCAGATTCCTATAAAGGACCACAGCAAACAAGACAAAACCTGGATGACTTTCCTCAATCTTGTTAGTTCTCTGCATGATTCTCATGTCAGTGAGGCTGTTTGCAGAAAATCCAATAAAGGCACTATTACATATAATGGAGTTCAGTTTCAGATTAACACACCCAGCATCTGTTGTCTACCTGCAAGAAAGATATTTAAGTTTGCTGTTACCTAGACAGCTAAGGCCCAGTTCAACTGGCCTCAGAGATACCTTGGAACACTCCTTCCTGGCTCCAGCAAGCCCATTAGGAGGCTGCAGGTCTCCTACAGGTCCTGTGGCATATTTATCTATTCCACATGGATGTCTCAAGTACACTGCCACATTTTGAATGATCCTAGAGGCATACAAAGGTGTCAGTCACTTGAACCCGTAGGAGACGGATATTTGAATCATTCTTTTGGCCTGACTACCATGAAAACATTTAGATTATATGAGAATCTAGACACCTAGGAAGCATTTAGACACCGACATATGCTTGCACTAAAGTGTCCTCATTACAAACTTAAACCTAGCCACAGCCTAAGATCATGACAGATGACAGCAGACAATTACAGTTCATTAAATGAAATGTCAGTGCTATGTGGTATGGGTGAGAACCATGAAATGGTATCACCGTATATGGGGAAGCAGCTTCTTCACATTTTGTCTCAGGCCTTCAATCACACACACATTTATGATAAAAAGTTCCACATGAGACAGTTAAAAATATTCTTCTACTCCTTTCTCATTCCTGACCACTTCATCTAAGGAAAGACTATTACTCAAAGAGCAACAACTAATGAAGGCCAAACATGGTCCATGAGGCAGAAGAGATGAGAGGTGGAAGTCAAATCCTACATAAGCTCTAATTCCTTCTTTCTGTGAATCTAATAATGCTGTGTTGCTCAGTAAAATGTCAAAAATAACATACAGAACTACCATGTACCTTTTGAGAAACAGAAAGATAAACGGAGTTCTCAAATATCCAGGGTTTCCATACTTAATGAAAAACAAAACAGCCTTCTAGAATTCTTTCTCTTACCTTGAGAGCAGCAGAGATTTTCATCTGTTGTAGCTTTGAATTACAGTGGTAGCCCCTAACCTTAAAAAAGCTCCAGCTAAATCAAGTAACTTCTATTAATGCTCATCTTCTTTTTTCCAGTAAAATTTCCACGTGGATTTAAAAAGTACACTAATAATACTGAAATCTACCCTACAGATGTGGAAGAAGCATGAACAAGGAATGAACATTCTAGGATTTTACCTAAATAGGATAATGTTGTCAAAAGCAGAAAATGTTCCTGAGACACGGGCTGTACTTTCTGCTGGTTCCTTTTTGTTATTGTTGGTTCTATTTGCTGGGGTTTGTTTTTGGTTTTCTAGCTTTTGATTTGTACTTCTCCTTATGTTTTTCTCAACTTAGTCTGTTTTTCTCAACAGGATAATATTTATATCCCAGACAGGTGCCTAATTCTGCCTTACACAACCTTATGGCTTCTTTTGAGATCAAATGATGCAAAACACAAACACCCAAGCTACACAGAGGTGCAAGCTGAGGTTGAAGGATTGCTTTGATACTGCTATAGGTACAACATTGTGAAAATATTCACATGATGCTTTGGTTAAATTCCTTTAAAAGAATGTTCATGAATCATTCAATTGATTAAAAGTGCAATGATTCATTTAAACATTATCACAAAATGGTTTGAATAAACTACTTTATGAGAGAAGCCAAAATACCTCTGGCTACAAGTATTCTGAAGCCATCTGAACAAATTCCTAGATTATCCTAAATATTTCTCTGTGAAAAATTTTGTTGTGTTCATTTGTCCTATATCTAGGCCAATACAATTACTGAAAGGTAATACTCTATTGTCTTTCTGATAACTGTGGGGTCTTATAAATCTACAAGTTAGCTATTGCTGGCAAAGAAACCTATCATGTTACTATGAAAAACACAGTTTTTCCTAAAGTAAATTTTTACCTAAAGCATAAATTGATATTAATTGTGTAGTGTACACCATGAGCAGTACTGTGGGATCCCTTTATTTGAGGAAGTTTTCATTTCATAAATGAATAAAGAAAATGAAATTTTCTTTTTGATATTTTGCAAAATACTTGTTTATGGCAAACTGTCACTTGTATTCAGATTTAGAATGTAGAAACTACAGTGATGGTTCCTTGGAAATGCTTAAAATAGATAAGATGGATTGACTGATTGCATATTCCTTTGAATTATTGTGAAAGTACCCGATCTATCTAAATCATGCCATGAAAAAAAGTGGAGTTAGAAGTTATGTAACTTCAAGTTGCTATAAATTGCTTCTTGTTGAAAGCTATATAAAACGTTTTCAAATCTGTCATGTTCCACCTCTTCTGCTTAAAAAAATAAATCAAAGTAAAGATGTCCAAGGAAAGTATGAATCAGGCTTATGTTGTTAAGTTGGAGGAAAAGTTATGCCACTATCAAGACTGGATACTCTTTAGCAATTAAATCCAAGAATCTGGTCCATTTTTGTGCCCAGAATGTATTTATTACAGTAACGCACTGTATTTCATTAGGTTAGCTAAAGCAGTGCAGCTAAATAAGCAACAAAACCAGATGATACACACTTCTCTTCTCACAGACACACTATTGTCATTTTTTGTTTAATCCAAGTTTGATTCTTGAATACAGATTTTATCTATCTTCTTTCTGCTGCTGACATTCCCATGTGCCCTCAGAACAAGATCTCTGACAAAGCAGCCAGGAAAATGCATTTTCTACTTCTCCTCCCACAGCAGCATGCAAGATGACTGCACAGCAACAGCATCCTAGAGAACATGCTCTACAAGATCTGATCTGACCTCCAAGACTTTGTCAGAAAACAGTCTCACATCGTGGACCAGTCTGACCTACCACAAAGGAGGAGGAATGGAGTATAAAGAGAGCAGGAAGGAGCCCGAAACTGCTTAATTTGTAGCACTGAACTGAAGAAATTAGCACAGCAGACAGCAGAAGGTAATACAGAGCTTCAAGCTTCTGGGTGAGGCAGCACCCAGAAGCTACTTTTGCTAGTCCTGAGAGCAACCACCACAGCCAGTAGGAACTGCAAAACCACTGACAGTGAGATGAATGTCAAGCCCTTCTTTTCTAGCCTGAAATAAATATTGAAATTTAGAAAGGAACTGCCTTTCCCTCATTTGGAATTTTTACTGGCAGTGAAACTTTAAATCTTTTCACAGTTTTACTGGGATGAGAGACTGAAACTACTTCAAGTGAAGCTTTGAAAGAGAACAGCCAGAAAGGGCCATCATCATTTTCAGAGAATACCCCTCTGCAAATAAAATCTTGCTTACTAGCAGAGCTGCCTCCTTTAGTTAAACACAGTGGCTGGCAAAAAAAATAACAAGGGGTCATGGCAGAATTGCAGTTGATATGCTGAAAGTGTGTATCAGTCAGCACTGAGTCCCACACTCAGCACTGAGTCCCACTCCATGATTATATCCTGTTTTGTACTCTAAAAGACAACAGCCTCCTACAGCAACAAACACAATTATAAGACAGATACCATTTATCCCAGGAAAACTCTCTGCTGCTTAAAAAAATACTAAAAAGGAAAAACAACCTCTTGTGGTGAAATTAGGTACAATTAACTCTGATGATGATGTGTTCTTTAAATTGGGAAAGAAAAAAGGATGTTTTTGTTCAGCATGGTTTATTTTTAGACTGGCAAATATACAATGAAAACAGAACTGGAAAAAAGCCAGAACTGGAGCTCTGTGGGCACCTTCTGAGGTTAAATTACCTTTCATGCCATTTGCACAGAAGACTGTTCTCAAGCAGCTTGAGCAGATGGTTGGGACACCATTGTCCGTTTACTTGTATCCACAAAGATAAACGATTGCTCTTTGAAATCCTGAACAATATGGCCCTTGTGATGCTTTAGGCTGCCAAGGAAAAAAAAACCAAAACAACCAAATAAATATAAATTTAGCTGAGGAGAACAAAAGAGTTTTGATTGATGAAATTTCATTTTAAATAACAAGCACATATAGAATAATAGAAATTTTTAGATTATAAAAGATACCTAAAATCACCAAGTCCAGATGTTAACCTAAGATTGCTGAGTCCACCACTAAACCATGTCCCCAGGTGCCGCATGTCTTTAAAATACCTCCAGGGATGGTTACCTCACAACTTCCCTGGACAGGCTGTTTCAATATTTGACAACCCTTTCCATGAAGATACTTTTCCTTAAAGCCAATCTAAGCCTTCCTTTGCACTACTTGAGGCCGTTTCCTCTGGTCACATTGCTTGTTACACGGGAGAAGAGACTGACCCCCACTTTTCTACAACCTCCTGTCAGGTAGTCGTAGAGAGAGAAGGTCCTCTCTGAGCCTCCCTTTCTACAGGCTAAATGATCCCAGATCCATCAGCTGCCTCTCATAGGACTTGGTGCTCCAGACCCTTCCCCAGCTCCGTTGCCTTTGTCTGGATATTCCCCAGCACCTCAGTGTCTTTCTTGTAGTGAGGTACCCAAAACTGAACACAGGATTAAAGGTTCAGCCTCATCCAGTGCTGAGTACAGGGGGGCAGCTGCTGCCCTGCTCCTGCTGGCTGCACTATTCCTGATATAGACCAGGGTGCCATTGGCCTTCTTGGCCACCTGGGCACAGCTGGCTTATGTTCAGCTAATGTCATCCAACACTCCCAGGTCCTTTTCCACTGGGCAGCTTTCCAATGACTCTTCCCAAGTCTGTAGCACCGTCTGGGGTTGTTGTCACCCAAGGTCAGGACCCAGCACTCGGTCTTGCTGAATCTCATACTACTGGCCTTAGCCCAAAATATCAGTGATCTGGGATTATTTCACTGAATGAACACAATTTGTTCCTGAATACTTAGCAAAGTAGGAGATGCAGGTAAAAACAAATCATACACAGTAACTCTGACTGAAATAAGAATCTACCACCTCTGCACAACTGCTTCTACTACATAAAACATTTGTTGAAGCACACTGCCATGTAACAACCTGATCTGCCTACTGGGCCAGTGAGATGACCAGAGATACCCAAAATCATGCCAGAGCAGACAACTGCCAGGGCACAGTGATCCACTCAAGTATTGGTAGAGAAGGTAATTTCAGTTGTTTTAAGAGCTTCCCAAACTTCTTTGAGAGAAGCACTAGTTAAACATACCTAATGCAAGCATTTTGCCAACAAGCAATTTCCTAAAAAGGCACTTTTATTCTTAGAATAGTTAACTAGTAAGAGAGATGAGTTTAAAGGATTGGAGACAACATGCACAGCTATGAAGAAAACCCTAAAATCTTAGAAACAGTCTTTGGGATTTAGGAGTGAAGTGAGCAGATACTAGTCTTTGGACTTGCAACTGATAGTTGCATAACCTGTCAATCTTAAAAGCTCCCAAAAAGAAAAGTGAGGTTGCTGAATGTGGAAAGAATCACATGGAATCAGTGAAGGGGAGTAGACATGGACTTCAATGCACACAGAAAAATAAGACAGAATTGGGTTTAGAAAATAACAGTGAAATTAGATAACTATGACTCACCAGCCACTCAACATCCTGAAGACAGCAGGTATTGCAAAACATTTAATTAACTAAAGTTTCATACAAAGATGTATAGTTGTTTCTGAAACAACTGTTTATTTAAATAATGACACAACAAATAAAATTCATATCCTCTATCTAATACCACACACTCCACAGCAACAGCAAGTAAACAGTGGATATATTTCTCCCTTTTTCATTTCAGTCATCAAATGACTCGTTTTAATCTCTTTTTGCTGTGATGCTGACATATTCAGCGTGCCTTACAATAAATGTACCATTTAGACATTTAAGATTCTTGTCAGATTTTTAGAAATTGTTAACACTCATTGGAATAAGGAAAGAAAGGAAAAGACAGGTTGAGATAATCATCAAATAGTGTCATCCAGCAACACAAAATAATACGTTCTGATAATGAGGATTAAGAAGAAATAATTGGGAAATAATGTAAACATGAACAGGAACTTAATAAAAAATTAGGTTAAAAAGTTAGGAAAACAGAAAAATTCGGTTTTGCATAGGAATAAAAGAGAAAGCACAAATGGGAAGAATTTTCCTCTTTGCCTTTGAAAAGGAAGGAAACCCAAAAGTGTGTTTGTTCTAAACATCAGTGTCTTATGGTAATGTCATTTCCATTAAAAATAGAGAAAAATCCAAGGCCTTTCTTCCCCCAAGGGAGAACTCTCTCTGCTTTACTTCCATTTTTTTTTCACAAAATTAAAGGGAAGGCCTCTGTCCTTCAGCTGTTTGCCTCCCCTTAACATCCCCAGATACATTTGCCTATTTGCCAATAAAATATAATGAAAGTAGTGACTACGCTCATGAACATATAATTGTAGGATCACTTAGGTAGGAAAAGACCTTTAAGACCCTTGAGTCCAGCTGTAAATCTAGCACTGTCCACCACTAAACCACGTCCCCAAGTGTCATGTCCGTTTAATGCAAGCTCCATGTCTGAGAGAATAAGCTATGAGAATAACCATCCATCTCGCAGGAAACCAACAGTACATCTTCCAGTAGCAGAGGACTTCACTAAGAAGTATCTCCATTATTACAAACTGGACACTATTTTTAACTCATAAAACAACTGATAAACAGAAAAAATATTAACAGTATATTTATATGAAAAGAAGTTATGAAGTAGTCTGGGAGGAACATGATAAAGATGTTCCTAACCTCAAAAATAACACATTTTCACTGAAAAAAAAACCCCAAAGAAGTATATTTTTATGCTTTCCAGAAAAAAAAAGAAAAAAAGACCATTGAACAGTACAAAGGCAGCTGCATTGTGATCAGATATCCTGTTTGAATGGTATCACTTAAAAAGAACCTGACATTTTGTAGGAAATATGGCAAACCAACATTACTTACCAATGTGCTATTTGAAATGCATTTTACATAACTTCTGTACTGACTGAATTAAGGCACCTATAAATGTTTAAGCTCTCTGTTTAACTCTCTCCAGACATGAAATTTCCCAAAAACAAATCAACAGAATGAATTTGATACTACTGTGGATAAGAATTCAGCAAAACAAATGAGATTTCTCCTTGTTTTGCTGCCCTTAACATGAGCTAACAAGTGCCATGAAGGGTAGACGAGTAAAAGCAATACACTCAGATAAAATCAAGTGCACACATATATAGATGGATTTTCAAGAAAGCCAGGATAAAAACCAAGGTGCAGAAAGGTTGATAGTTAAAACAACTGGGTTTTTTTTCCTTTTTCAGTAAAGCAGTAACAATTTCCTCCACATAAATTATCTCCTAGATCCTCCTGTAAGCTAGGCCATAATTAATGTACAATAACAAGTTGTCAGCTGCTGCAAAACTGAGACACGGATTCAGGCCATCTTTCCCTTCATACAACTGGGCATATACATCTTCTGATTAGCAAAGATAGTTTCCTTTCTGCAGGTTTATAAGTGCAAGAGACCCCAGTGGGAAAGTCAGGAAGGTGTTCCCATCTCTCCATTGTGCAGTAAGTTTAACTGATCATTATTTATGGACAGGGGATATGCTGCATACGCTCAGAAATAAGACTCAATAAAAACATGGAGATAAAAACCAATTCAGTATTAACATTAGTACAGCATCTGATTCCAGTAGGAATTTCTCAGTCATTAACTCCTTTCATACTGCATCTCATTTGTGGGTCAATACAAATGTAGAAGAAGAAGAATTCTGTGAAATGTCTGAAATCTCATGTATCTTCCAAGGAGCTGAGGATACAGCACGTATCATTCCATAGTCACAGAATGACAATAACACAAAACTGAAGAGCTGTGTTTAGTCTCAGTACCAGAATTGACCAGCCTGAAACACATTTCTAACAGACCGCTAGTCTAAATGAGGTGTGCTAGAGGTAAAAGAGTTTAGGAGAAAAATGCCAATCAGAAAAGCAGGTAAATGTCAGGTAAATGACAATTTGGTGCTGAAATCAGTAAAACTTGCCCATTAAATCTTGCAGAAAATGGTTTATGAAGTTTCAGCTAAGATGCATCCACAGATTCAACCTCAGTTTAACAAATATATGCACTGAGAAGGAAAGAATACTTGAAACTGAATTATTGCAGAAATTTAGTTATTTCTTATTTCCTAAGCCTTTCTTTCATTAAACATAGTGCTACAAGATGTCAATCTCTACTATAACATCAGAGGAAGAATAGATATCCTGGGAGACAGAATGAGCTCCATGATAACATGGACTGATCACAGAACATTCCTTTAAGGCCTAATAAAAACCTCTCCCTGAGCAACCAATGCCATGGTTGTTAATAACATACTGGCTTCTGACTTGTTGAAACTAGTAGACCAAGAATTTAGACTGTTTGACACAGGATTTTATAGAGGTAGATGAAATGAAAGCTTTCAAGTCTAATATACATTACCAAGGACAGAAATATTCCTGAATTTAAATAAAAATGAATACCATGACATATTTGGAGCAATTTTTCATTTTAACAAGCACATCTTTTAGATACTTGGCAGAAAGCATGCCCATTTATGCAAGGTTAGAATTTCATTACCCAAGTTCCATCACCTAAGGAAGCAGAAAGAGGAAACTAATATAATATCCAAGCCCAAACAAATTCTAGTCAAGTACATAAAGACTCTAAAGTGAATAAAATTTTGTAATATTGTCTAAGAAAGTATAAAATGCTTGATTACCTACTATTTCCTACATTGTGCAGATACATATACTTTGTGCAGAATGGGTGCTAAAAGAGCTACCAAATCAAAATAACTATGCTTCACAACACTTTCTACAGGTATAAAGAAATAAAGAAAGTAAAAAGAAATTCCTAAGATACTAGTAAATGGTGACACCACATGCCTTTCAAGAAGTACCAGAAATGCAGGGTCGGTGTAACCTGCAATTTTATAAACTGTAATAAATACGAATGAGTTTCAGGATGTCTTTGCTAAATGTACACCTCTGAAAGCTTTAATTGCACTGCCAAGACCTCTAAGCTCCCAAGAATTAGTTTCAGAGTTTCTGTAATTTCTGCTTGACCCTATTCTGCTGTAACTTTCATCAGAATAAAGATCTGTTTTCAGTACACCCTCCATCCTTCCATTCTGTGAAGCAAAGGCTTCATTAAACTTATAGACCCACTGATGACAGTCTCCACTGAACAAGGCCTTACTGACTCAGTTAATATTCTGGATACCTGAAAATCTTCACAGAGATAAACCATGACTAGCTGGACTCCCAACAACTTCAGCACTGTTAACCTGCAGGTCTCTAAAGCTGAAGCAGTTACACTTTATCTGCAGGCAGGAGGCAGTATGAAAACAAGATTTAGTTGGGAAAAGGCAAAGGCAATGGCAACTCTCTTCTACTTGGAGCATTTGCAGACCAAGCGATAGTATCCACCTCTTTCACCATCAAAGTGGCGAAACTCTGAAGTCAGATACTCTGAGAGATTGTGGAACCTGCACCTTTGGAGATATTCAAAACTAAATGTGACGAGGCCTTGAGGTACCTGATCCAACTTTTAAGTTGTCCTTGAGGTCCAGATGTCCCTTTAAAACTAAACAACCATTTTGATCTATACAAAACTACTTTTTCTTCAGCTGAACTACAACACCATCCAGATGACTGGATAGGAGTTTCACTTCCTCTACTTCAGGCACTTTCCAAAAAGAAGGGAAGCTGAACCAGGGTGTTCCAAATTATCTAAATTGTTTTGCAATGGCCATAGGAGAACAGCACCTCAGCTTTATGACTCATAAAGACAATAGCTGCTCCAGTGCTATGAAATCCTTAACTCCCAGCTCATGCTGCTGTATTGAGTACAAAGAGGGAGCGCTAGCAGGCAAAAAATCACCAGCATAGTTACCTGCCAAATGTCAGTTTTCCTTTGAGGTCTCCCATCTCACTAATGATGAGGCTGACTTGGCTGTGCATATGAGATACAGCAAAGAAACAGCCTGAAGAGATACCGAAGTGGAAAACAGAGCAAATTAAACTGGTTGTCTTTCTGTTTTACAACCAGCTGCAATTACCTTACTGGGTAGTTGCCATCCGAAGAAAACTGTGAACCACACAAACAGGAATAATTTCATTGGCATGCACAGAGTGAACCTTTCCCCAGGTGTAATTTAAGGAGTCCTTAAAATATGCAATTCTATCCAACACTTTGTGCCCTCAATCACTTCCTACTGTAGTTCTGGTTTCTCTCTACATGAAATCCTGCAGTTAAAACTGCTTTCAGGATGACTGCCCTGATTAATAACTCTATAATGTCTGTACCCTCTGTGGGATAAGACATTTCTTTGTTCAAAAGTGATCCTTTTCCTCTGAACGCTGGCAATTTCAGTGCCGAGGGAATGAATCACCACTGCTTGGTGCTGCCATTTCCACTGCTGGGATGTGTGGTCATGTGAAGTCATTCTGAGACATAATTTCTTCCCCTCCTCAGTCAGCTGGGCATTAGGACTGTGGAAAGACTACATGAATGCAAGCAATCCACTGTTCATCCAACACGTCCATCAAAAAGACCTGAGCAACTTCACACATACTGGATGAGTGCTGAATACTTCAATTTTTTAAATTTTTGAAAGAATGTTTGCTGGAATTAACCAAGACAACCAAAAAGGCAGAGCACAGTAACAGAGGATGCAGTTCCTGGGAAGAAATGGAAGGGAAAGCACAAATTGGCATATGTGAAGTTCCGCTGCATTTTGCTGAGAAACAAATCTACTTGGCAAAACTGGTCAGTATTTTGATTTCCAGTCCACATACTGGAATTAAAAAGCAAAGATCTCTTGAGTTTTCACACGTCAGTGAGAGAGGTACCCTTCCCAGTGGAGAGCAAATATTCAGTGGCCTGACTTGTGTTTCACAAATGATCATTTAGCTCACTCCAGAAATCCCAGAATGAGACAGTATCTCCAGGTGGCAACCCTACTGATGGGCAATTATGGGTGTCACTGCTTTTTGAAAGGTCATTTTGTCAGGATGTAGAAGAGGATCATTTTAGAAAACATATCTCCACAGAACAGGCTAACATTTACCTACTTCTATCAGAAAAAAATGTATCTTTCAGTAAGGGATTTAAAGGTAAATAAACAAGTTTATTCAACATATATTACAAGTATCTTATGGAACAAAACATTATTAAATTTATGCTGATTACCGAGGGACAAAATTGTATAGAAAAATCCACTGAGGAAGAAAGGCTGAAACATGCATTATCTTATCAGCTCAGTGGGGCCTGTATCACCTGAATTTAAATGACTTGGGTAAGATTATGTAGTGAGTCAGATCAGAGCCCAGAATAGAACCAAGAATTGTGGCTCATTATCTCTGTCTTTAACCATTAATTTGCACTTCCACACTGAGAAAAAATGGATGTTACTATTTTATTAAGTCCCCCAATATATTTAAATCATAACAATACTCTGAGCAGTATCAGAGGAAAAACACAGACTGAGATATAAGTCTGACATCCAGTCTGAACTGTGGGTCACTATGAATGTGTGTAGAAAAAGGAGCAATGCTTGTGTAAAACTGATGGACCTACAACCTCTACAATTGAATCCTCAAGCTTTGATTGTGTTGGGTTTTTTTGTAACTGAAATATGTAAATTTCACTTTCAAAACTAAACAAAAAGAATTGTAGGGGTCTTCAAACACAGAAAAAGCACTTTAGATAATATGTTAGATATGTATTTGTTACTGTAAGGGTTTATTCTATCATAAATATTTAAACATTTTAAACTTTCTGGTTTGATCTTTAAAATCTCATGAGTGCATACTACTGCTTCAGATACAGCACTGGTAACTGTCTCCCAACACAAAATGAGTCACTTTGGTCTAAGGATAGTAAATGGATGCCCTGAAAAGCTCTATTTATATAGTGCTTTGCAGTACAATTTAATGAAACTTTCCAATACTTAAATAAAGAATGTATGTTCTGATAATATGTACCTAAAGTTATCATCTAGTAAGGAAGTGGATTAAGCCTTTATTGCTAACAGAACTCTCTCATTTGAGTAAATACAGATTTTTAAATGAAATATGCATTTTGGGGAACATTCTCTTTTTTTCTCCTTCTTTCTTTCACACATTGTCTTTTTCTTTCACTCATTCTGAGATTTAACACCTTTTCCATCCTGCAAATGTGAAGGATCTATTTTGGAGTCTGTCAGGATAGTAACAAGTTTTCAAGTGCTGCAAAACCAACTTAGTGTGGACTGCATGTGCTCTGTTCTAAAACCAGTATTGACTGATTCCACTCCTCTTCTGGTGCTGCATATTCCCAAACATATTTTTCACATTTCAAATTCAAATGCATACTTGACTGCATTTTAAACTATGAGTAGTCGCTAAGAACAGACAAGCCACTGGAAAAGCCAGTATGAGCAAGTACTTTACAACCTGTTTCAGGTAAGAAGAAACCTACAGCTTCTCTAAGAGAGGCAGAGATCAAGCATTTTGTTACATCTGCATCAGTTCTTCCCCACCTGCACCGTGAGGTGAACTGGGATGAGCTGGCTGCATTTTCCCTTTTCACAGGATTCACCCTGTGCTCTCAGTGGCTCCTCTCAACAGACAGTAGGGTGTAGCCAAAATGCTTTCACTTCCACTCTCTCCAGTTGCTCATAGCAGATAATAGCAGGTAAACAGTCATCGTTCTCTTCCCCACAGCAAGAGTCAGGGGCTGATCACTGCTGAGTTAAGGAAGAGCAATGACAGCCAAGAGGTAGGTGAGATGCTCTTCTATAGTGAGTTTTACAACCTGAAAATGTTGTTCTCAACAGCTTCTCACAGGGCAGACTTCTTCAAAAATTTAATGTCTGAATATCTTTTAAAATGTCACATACAGACAGAGCTATATAAATGTGTGATTTTATGTTTCCTTGTCACTTTCAAAAGCTCCTTAGTAAACAAACCTCTGAGGCCTGTGGACCACACAAAAAGGATCAATTAAAGCTATTTCGACATCTGAAATAAGGAAGAACACAGAAGAAGGAGCAGAGAAGGCAAAAGGGAACAGTGATTATTATACAGAGCATGCAGGGATTGCATATTGTCAACTTGCAGGCCTGAGGTGGAATTTTCCTGAAAGATGCAGATAGATAGGAATTACAAGTGATATCAGCAAATCATGGCCATCTGACAGAATTTTAAGGTTTCTAAGCTATTGATCTCTTTCCTGATGGTGAGAGAAGGGGGAGGCGTGGTGTCATATGCCCTTGCAGAACCTTTCTAACAACTGTGCTTGGTACAAAGAGTGGTTTAATTGCTTCACATATTTCTTGGAAATCATCTTTATTGCTGTGTGTACAGACACCTTAGAGTGAGCTGAAAGATTATTTTGATATTCTCTGTGCCAATAGATACAACAAAACACTGCTTTTTGAAAGCTGATAGAAGCAAGGCAGGCAGTGAACCAGTTAGGCTCTGGCACAGAAAAACAAAATAGCTTGCCTAAGGTAAAATATCAAATCACCAGCAACGTTGGGAGTACATTTGAGATTCTAAGAATCTTCTTTGGAATGATCTTCTGGAATATGCTTTCTCTGTAATACCAGACTTTTTTTTTCTTAGGATATAAAATACTAGTATATACTGATATATGCATGGATGAGGCAATCTGTAAAACTGTAGTCTTCAGAAGACAACAAAATATTTTTTATACTGCTTAAAGATCTACATACCACTGGGAAGTCATAGAAGATTGCCAAAGAACCATTATTCTCTTCCATAACTCAAAAATTTGGTGCTGTCTTATGACCAACCAGAAGGTTTAAAATTAACTAAAGGAACAAAATTTGCAGAGATTTTGCATGTTGATCAAGGAACTCATAAGATATTAAAGAAGTCAAGACTATAAAAAATTTAAAGTTAGATGGAAAAATTCACGGACAGTAAACAACCTACCAGAGGCTGTAGGCAAAGCCACCTGAAAGGCATAATCAGCCAAAAGCCAATTTGAAATGCAGTGTAATTATCACTAACAATACAACACACCAGCTAACAGTGATATCCCTGTAGAAATACCCAGACCTACTTTGCTTTGGATTCCCTTAGCATTTCTTAGATCATTTGTTTCCTTGGTGGGAAGAGTTAAGGGTGTTGAAACAACAGCTTAAATAGGGACACGAGTTTTGAATTTCAAAACTTTGCTAATGGGTTGTTTGGGCCTAGCTAAAAATCTCATGAATCTTGTGGGAGAGTAAGGGACTGCTGGAAAAAGTCCCACAACCTGAGGCATTAGAGCTTGCTGCCTTTCTGGGAAACATAAATAAAACCTGTCAAGCTGTTACTTCACAGCAGTACGATTGCAGAAAGAAGCATTAGTTGTCTTTGACATTTACTGCTGTATCATTGCTACTTACTGAGCATGAATTCCTGAGCCATTTCTTTGTCCTTTAACAGTTATCTGAAAACAGATAGGTAAAGACACTGTGTGACCCTAAAGAAGCAGTACAACCTGCACAAGAAAGCAGAATAAAATTTCCACCTCTTTCTTTCCCAGAGAAAAATAAGGTAGAAATATGTTTCCATGATAAGAAAATGTTTATTTGTTAATAATTTAATAATTTATCAGGTTTGACATGAACAAATATTCTAATTATGGCAGATTTTGATGTATGTTACACATAAATGCCTCCTCTACACAGCTCTCTGTTTTCCTGGGTCCTTTTAAATTCTTCTAAATATGATTTTGGTAATGCAATCAGCTGCTTGAATAAACATAACCTAATTGAAGTGGTATTCCGAAGAGCATTACTTCTATTATTATGACTTCCCTGGTGCACAGCTGTAAACAGGCAGCTGAAAGATAGCAAATGACCTAGATAAATCCGTCTCGATAACTGTCACTCCTTAGTCTTGACCTTCTGACACTGTTCCAGCTGTGCAATAGCTTGTCCTAGCATTAAGGGAGTGACAATCCCAGGCTCATTCTATTCTGGGAAAACTACTAGTATTTCTCTACAAAGACACACAGTCTCATAAAACTAGTGGACTAAAATGTATTTCTAATATAAAAGCAGAAGAAACATTGAACCTTTCTGCAACTTCTCATCTTGCCCCATAAAAATAAGTAATAAGTAAAGAGTAAAGGTACTAAATTAAATTTTAATCATATTTTGCTCATAGCTAGTTGATTTTGCATTTATTTCATAGAATCATAGAATGGTTGGGTTGGCAGGGATCTTAAAGACCAGAGAATCACAGAATGAGTCTGGTTGGAAGGGACCACAATGGGTCATTTGTTCCATCCTCCCTGCTACATTGCATGGGATTGTGTCCAGACAATTTTTTAATATCTCCAGTGAGGAAGACTCTACAACCTCTCCAGGCAATCTGTTCCAGAGGTCCTCTACTTCCAAGCTCCCTGCCATGGGAAGGGACAGCATCCACTAGGCCAGGTTGCTCAAAGCTCCATCCAATCTAAACTTGAACACTTCCAGGAATGGGACATCCACAACTTCTCTGGACAACCTTTTCCAGTGACTCACCACCCTCACAGTAAAGAATTTCTTACTAATTATCTAATTTAAAATCTGCCCTCTTTCAGTTTAAAGCCATTCCCCCTTGTCCCGTCACTGCATGGCAGCAGCTTTGTAGCTCAGAAAGTACAGCCCACATCAAACCTGACTCCTAAGTAATCCTATTTTCACTGCCTTTTAGTAAACAGAAGGAAGATAAATATCAGAAAGTAGTTCTGATAATTTATTAGGAGTATACTCTATATTCCATGTAATTTAAGGCATAATGGCAACTCACCAAAATTTTGCTATGCTACAAAAGAAATCCCAAAGTAATCAGAGAATATGTAAAATGGGATGAGAAACTACGACCACTGTAGTGGTCCCACTGTAACTAATAATTCATGGAGAAATGTGTATGTTATAAAATATATGCTATATTATACACGCAGAATAACCATGTTTTTTACCTAAAATATCAGTCTTAGAATGCCAGGTGATGCCTACATTCAAGCATCATCTTGAAAACACAGTTAAGCAGTTTAAGACAAAACCATGCCATTAATGTACATAACTGGAGAGTGAATTTAGGTGTTATGTAGCCCCAAATACTCCTAGATTTTAAAGCAAAACAAATTCCCATTGTTAAGTGGCAGAAAATCTTACCAAAAGTTTTAAAAGCAAATAAACCAATGTGCAGGAGCAACATCAGCAGTAAAATGTAGCCAAGCCGCTGCTGTTTTTCCACATTCTGCTTGCATTATCTGGCGAGAGTGAGTAATATATTGTGATGAAGAAGAGAAACTGGAAAACTTTTCGTCAACCTCATTAATCATCACAGCAAAAAGCCAGGAATAAGGCTTTCTGCCTAGAGCATTACATTTAAAAATTCTGCTAGAAGAAGTTGTCCTAAGAAGAAGTCCACCATTTTATCCTTTCATCCTCACTTACTCCTTTACATCACATAAAGAAATCACTGCTTGAGAAGTGTAGTGTGTAACAACAGGCCCACAAGACAGGGGGGCACATTTTCCTGAAATCTCCAACTAATGTAGGACTGTACAACAAATTAAATGAAGCTTAACTATAAAGTCTCACTGTAAGAATTTTAAAAATACCTAACATACTACTATATAATTGAATTTAGATTAAACAAAACCCATAGAATTTTCTTGAAGTATTCTGTATATGCAACTGGGAAATGTTCAAAAGTCTTCTTTCAGATTGACACCTCGAACATCTTTAAGTGTCCTTCAATGATTACGAGCAATGTGTGCTTCTGAAAGGCTACCGGAACAGAAGTCCTTACTCTGTAAGATAATACCCTTCAGGTAAAGAGTCACATCCTAACTAAAGAGTCCGACTAAAAGGTGAAGCACCTGTAATGACCATATTATTTTAAAAAATGAATTACACTAAACTACTTCTATATCCACTGATATTTGAAGTCCTGTTACAGACAAGAACTGGAATTTAAGGCTCATTTTGAAACCTAAATTCTAGTGTTAACTTTTTTCTGACACCTGTGATTTGAAAAAAGAAAACAAAGAAACTTCAACTTTATTTTTGACTAGGTTTTTTAAACTCTGAAACAGAGTAATTTTGAAACTAAGATACCTAATTTGAATTTGGATGTAGTAAGATGGCACCTTACCTGTGCAGAACACGTGGGCCCTTACTAGATAAGAGTGCCCCACCTGCTGCTCCAAACAGAAGAAAGGTAAAAACCTATGAGAGCTATAGGAAGGATATCTGCAAAACTTACTTCCCAGTGAAAAATGTTGGAATCTCAGACTATCTGAATTGTCTCTAAAAAATCAAGATCCAGAAACAAATGGAAAAAAGAAACCCCACGCCCCAGTGAACCCATGCCTGGGTAAATAGCAACTGCGCACCTAGAGTCCTCTCGATTCTCTTCACAGTCAAACTGCATTGGACAGTGTCATGTGGCTCACAAAAAAACCCCAAACCAACTACTTTGGCCACATTTTGTTTCATTATAATTCAGAACAGTGAAAGAGGTGCAACTGTGAGACCAAATTCTAAACTGAAGAACAGAGATCATGCAGAGTTAATAAACTATTGCATTTGGTTTCAAAGCTTACCTAATCTACTCAGGACCTCTCAAACTAAAAGGCATCTACCCATTTGATTGTCACTTTTGTCTCATAAGCAGCATGCTCATATATACATTTAGCAAAGTCAGTAAATACAGTATCAGTTTTTCTCTGCAGGTTTTTTTTCTCTGAATAATTGGTTTTGCCTTTGAAAGAGTGACCTGTATAACTGGGCAATTAAAATGTTCACTTTGGAAAACCAGAGAGCAAAGCAGAAGGAGAGACAAAGGTTGAATTTAATCTTTAAAAATTTGCTATTGATTCACTGGGTCCAGAATTTCACAAAGCTATGTTTGAGCTGATCATTTTTTAAAAACAAAATCTGTAGAAGCAATAAGATCTTTCAGTCCTCATTCTTTCCCATTTTGCTGCAAATTAGTGATAACAGAGACTTTTGAGGCTATCACCTATCATTCTGGGGGAAAATTACTTAAATCCGTGTATTTGCTGACTGCTTTCCTAACAGTGCTTTTACTTCCTCACCAAACTAAAGCCAAAACCAATCTAATCCACTTTCCTGCCAATACTGAATTGATTCTTATTGTACTTACACCCTAGCTAGGTTTACGTGACCAAACATCAATGTTTCAGGTCTGTCTTTCAAAGACACTCATACAGAGTACTTCTACCTAAGAGTGTTCACTGAGAAGTGGATTATCACGGCAACTTTCTACGGAATGTCCTGCCCTTGTGCTTCACTTTCACCTGTGCAGAGAGGTCTTGGCTCACAGAAGCTATCAAAGGCAGCGTCATCCAAGAGTGTCTGTATCTTTTCAAAGAGAAGGAAAATGTAGCTAATTTCACATTAATGGGACTTAAAGACAGGTCCTTTAAGTTCACAGAAAAAAGGGATCTAAAAGTTGTCACAAGGAAAGGAAAGGAAAGCAAATCAGACAGTGGAATGAAAGACAGGGGAAAATCTTATTTCTTTCCTGCATAAACTTAAATCATTCCAACAACACATTTTTGTCTGTGGCTTTATGAACCATCAACCTTTATCAACCTTGATCTTAAGACATCCTAATACTTGCATGTTTAATAAATATCTGTTGGAACTACAACAATATATGCTTGAAAGCTGACCTAGAAGAATGCTCCACTGAGTCTAGATAAAATGCTGTGACCATTATTGTTTTAAGGCCTTGACATCCCTGGTAAGTCCTACTGAAATGAGGTAGTCCAGGCTCCTCAGAAAGACAGGGTTTTTTTTAATAATGGATACATAGACCTGCTGTAGCTCCTCTCATTTCTGTATGCAGTGTTACAGCAATAGATGATGTCCTGAGCAATGAAGGACCTCTCCCCCAAGGAGCATGAAAATGAATGGGCAAAGCATGTTCAATGAAAAACAATGCAGTTCAAATAGTGACATTTTCTTTTCCCCAAAACAAAGATTAAGTGATCAGTTGGGTTCTTGAGACAAGGGAATCTAGTCAATATCTGCAAAATGCATCATCAACTTTTAAACAGACAACTTACTGCCACTGTGCTAACAATTTGCAACAGAAGTCACTAAGTGACCTCTATAATGAATAAAATAAGCTACAGATGAGTAAGGTGGGAATGTCTCCCTCCCAAAGCAACTTGAGCATCCATACAATTGGAAATGCACGCCCAGTACATTGCCTCAGAGCCAAGATAGTCTCTTTCTTGGGCTGTGAGTATTAAAAGGCATTGAGACAGAATTTGGTAGCATTTCTAGAGGTCTGTGTTTGACAAGACCACAACAGGTATTACTTACACCTTGCAAGTTAAAACTTTCATTTTTCTAAATACTCCAGGTAAGATGGAGAACAACTGTACTAAAAACAGCACAAAAGTGATTCTTGGTTGTTAAGATTATACATTCTCAGTGAACAAGAGAATAATGAAGAGTCTGGCTCCCCTGTTAGAGAAGCATTCTTCAGACACAGAAATGGTAACTCACTGGCCTAATACCACACAGAAACTCTAGGGCAGAATGTACCCTTTGTTTAAAAGGTTTCTGCCTGACCACTACAGCGTTTGGGAAATCACAACTCTGTTTCAGTGCATTCATCAAAGAAACAACTGTGGAAAAATCTGACCCTGCATTGACTCTTTAAATCAAAATACTTGAAATGTATCAAAATCAAAACATTCTGAATTTGATGTGATTTCAGAGCAAATATAAACAAACTGCCTTGTGACTACAAACTGGAATATACTGGACCTCAGATATGAAATAAAATATTGGCAGATGCTGATACTTAAAGAGAAGATTCTGACAGAACAGGAGTATTATAGGTTAACTTTTAGCCTATAGACATACAATCTACCTAAATTATGAGTATGTTAACTCTTGTTAATTAAAGAATAAGTGGAAGAGCAAAATACTGTGTAATATTATCCAGCAACATTTCCCAGCTGAATATACCTAAGTAGAAGAAACTTCCTTTTCTGAAGGAAAATCACAGTAGCACAACCTCCAGTGCTGTGATGGAAAGAAAAGAGTCTCTGCTTCCTCCCAAGAGGCTCTTGATAGAAGATTTTACAGAAGAAAAAGATGAGATCACATTCCAAAACCACAGGGTCCAAAGCCTCGCAAACAAGACTCGCAATTGATCATCTTGGTGAGAAAGAACAAGAGGATTGGAAAAAAAGCTGTACTTTAATTTCTACATGAGACTTTTAAGAAGGAGAACAAAAAACTTTCTCCAATTAAGAAAATATCAACGCCTCAAGCTACCGTATCTTTGATCTTATTCTTTGCCAGAGAAAAGAAATTTCGTGTCTTCAAAGCTTCAACCAAGTAGAACCAAGTTATTAAGGAGCAAGAAATCTTAAATAAGAGCCCTTTAGAGAGACCAAGGACAAACTGACAGAATATTTTAACTGATTGCCTACATCAGAGGAATTAAAATAATAATATTTCTTTGTTGGTACAACAGTAGTCATATATATTCACTTGAGAATTGAGAGGCATAAAAATATGCAAAGTTTTTAGGAGCTTCATCCTTCTCATTTCTAATTTACCTTTTAGATTTGAAGAGCCTATTTTTTTCTTAACAATATAATTTACCACCACTTAATGCAGTATTAAAAAAGTATTATAAAAAGTAATTTATTAAATTACATCAATGACTTTTAAGAGAATACTGACTATAAATTTACAGCGTTAGACTGACAGCCACAGAAACTCAGAGGCTGTAGAGATCCTCAAAACAAATTACTTCCCAGCCAGATGCAGTGGGAGCTTTTTCAAACCAACTGTGAAACACATCTCATCCCTTACCCAGCAGCAACCTTACCCCTGAGCCATACCACTCCGAACTGACCTCTCCTAAAATGCTGGCAGTGGGTGGCACAGGAGCCTCCTGGAAGTATGGGGGCAGGTGTCACTCAGAGCCAGCTGCAATGGTCCCCAAACATGCCGCAAGGCAGCCTTCCCAACGATGTCTTTTCCTGGTCTTAAAATCAAGAATCGAACATGGTTAGAAGGGAATAAGGGATTTTACCTCTGTATTTATTTTAAGGATCCTTGGGTGCACCATGTCCAGGTGGAATGTACCCCAATGCACACCGCAATGCCCACCCCCAAAAGATCTCGTATAACATTATAGGTTTTACTAATTAGCATATCTATCAAAGATTCCCCAATGAGAGGCTCAAGTGAGCCCCTCTCCCCAAGGAACCTTCCCCTGGATGATTCTATCTTAGTTTACAGAATGTGTTCTGGAGAGGACCTTGGGGTCTGGGGCCTTCTGGTCCCTAACTCTGAAGCTTCTAAAATGTTTAGTCTCTCAGCTTGACAAAGAAGTCTAAGAATGTAGGCAAAAAGCACTAAGAATACAGAAGTTATAGAGAGGTATACAAAAGGGGTATCAAAGAAAAAGCAAAAAATCATCATGGCATCACCAGGAGCAGCTAAGTGACAATAATTTTCAGCCACTACTGGTGACTGAGCACTATGCAGTGGTACTCAGAAGCCCTGAGAAACTGCAAACTGATTTTCAGTCTTTCAAAAGAGCTGAAGACCTTTACATAAAAAACAAGAAAAAAAACCAAACAACTCGGGAAAAAAGAGTTGGCTGTTTCCAAGTATGATGAAAAAATAACAGGATGTTTTAACCTTTTTAAGGTACATATAAGTAGCCAATCCATGTGGTAAGTTTACTTTTGCCATCTGCCTGACTATTAAGCTCAGGTCAGGAAATAGCAGTTTCTAGGCTTCAGTTATCAACTGTCTCCTCCAAGCCATTCAAACAGCAAGAGCTGTAGCAAAGGCTAACAGAAAGAAAGATGAACTTGGTTAAAAAAGGATCCAAGGGTACTGTATTTTAAACAATTAAGATGAGGAATTTTCCTAATGTATGCTCATGTATGAGCCACCAGAGCCAGATTTTGGTACTCATGCTTGTGTTCCTGCTGCCTCAACCATGCCATATTTACATAAAACTCCTTTAGTGTGGTACAACCTGGAGTCAATGTAAAGTTAATAAATCCAAGGAAATCTCCATGGTAAGCAAGTTCAGAGTCAGATTTTGAAGTTTTTATATGACAATTGTTTGCCTCAATGTGGGGCAGCACATTGTCCTGATCTGGCTCTTCAGATGCCTCTGCCCTCTCTGCTGCTACTAAGGATTTGCAGTATTTTTGTTTCCTGTTTGGAATTCTGCACTGGTATCTTATGGACATGAGTAGCTGGTGACTTGGACTGCTGTTAGTTTTACAACATCATGATGCATATCAGACAATAGTAAGGTCTTTCTTTTGCCTTTTTAAATGCTTGTTTACAATTTATTTGAAAAAAAACCTCAGTAAGGCAATGGGCTAAGTAAAAGAGGAAGACAGCAATCACTCGGGGGCGGGGGGAGGGCAGTGTCAGAATATTGAAAATATTGGCCACAGACAACTGAAACAAAAAAAAAAAAAAAAAAAATCATGATTTCTTGCATTGTGAAATCATCAGTTTTGACTTTCATGTTATTAAATCCTTCTTGTAGACAAACTAACACTTATGGACTTGGTCATTCCATAAGCTAATCAGCACCTAATATCTTTTTTATCTGACTTTGAATGATAACAACTTAATACCAGCTCATACTGAAAGCCTGATTAGCTTGACAAGTGACAACAGAAACGATTTCTAGTGTGTGTGGGACCATTACTATGCTGTTAAAATATAAAAGGAAAATATTACCTCCTACAATTCTTGCTTCTGAATTTGAGAAAAAGCCCATGCAAGATGTTTTATATGGAACACAGTTTCATCTCCCTTCCCTCATCTGCAGTCTGCACCTGGATCAAATGAATGAAGTATTTTTCACTTCCCCAGCACATGGCCTAGATCAGCACTCCAATACCATCACAAATCAATGTATTCCGAACCTTAAATATGCAGAAGCAGTGTTTGTCTGATCAGGAAGATGCAATACGCACAGCAATTCATACAACCTCAAACCTAACAAAGGAAAGGCTTGGTACAGCTACATAATATGAAACATAAATTTTGCCTCTAAAGGGGCCTCAATTTGACTGTGAATTTTACAACTCCTATTAGTTCTGAGGAAATAATGCATGTATAGCAGGATATTATTCTGCATTTTGAAGAAGGTCTCCAGGCATACTGAAGAAAGCTGTTACAGAATTTACACTGGTACTATTTTGCTGACCATAAAACCCCCCTGTCCTTTCCTCAGATGCTGGTGACACATGGGTCATGATGGTGCTGGTACTAACAAATCTTAGTGAACGAGACCACTTTGGCTTCTACCTTCAGTACTTTACATCACGCTGCTGTAATGATGGGAGAAATAGCATCAAGACATTTAGATGTAAGTTTTAAATTTACTTACTTTGCAGAAGTAAATAAGAATGCCTATTCCCTATTTTACAGCTGATGAAAACAATGCATACAGACATTGTGTGACATATCCAGGAATACAATGTATGACTTACTCATGATGCTAAGTCAGGATTCTTTACATTTTGATGCTATGTTTTCTAGACTGTGATGGTGCCTATATCCTTTATATTACACAGATATTGTTAATTAAAGTATAATTTTATTTTTCATCTCTATCTCCTCTATGTGTGTGCTATGTCTCAAGCCATTGTCACACTCATTAAAACACAGAAGTTCTGTATCCCATGTCAGCACTTAGGTGAATTATGAGGGTATATAACAATACAATTAACAGAAGTATTCCCAATGAATGAGGCCTTGAAAAACAAAGTGAAGCCTTGATGGGAATGATTCTGCACTTGAGGCCTACACAACAATCACTAGGGCTTTTCATCATGTTTTTTTAAAGAGAACTGACAAGTCTGATAGAAGGAGAAAGAGAGAGAAACTACAGTTTTGAAGCTTCATTTTTATTCAAGATGTAGCAGCACAAGGACATCCAGAGGCAGCCTAGAAAACACAAGTTACAGTCAAGAATGAAGCCTGATTTGGTAGCTGAATCCATTTACTCCTTCCAAGGTTCTGCATAGCATCTGACATGAGGGCCTCTCTCCTGACTCATGTCTTTCAGAACTTTAGTGATAAAAATAGCAAGTCTCTCCGAGCAAAGGAGAGCCCCAAAAGACAAAACAAACACTAAGTTTGCATCTTATACTAAAGCTTGTGTACTTTCTACCCATGCAGAAAATACCTCTGTGTATTTATTTACCTTGGACAAGATGAAAGGTCACTCATTATGTGCATAATAAGCTAATCTCAACTGTAATTACACTGCAGAAAAAACCCCACTTTCACTTGAAGGTTAACTAGATTCAAAATAACCCAGTTCTCATCAGAGTGTTGCATTTATTTCAATTAGTCAATCAACTTAACAAGGATTTAATTAAAAACAAGTTAGCAAGTCAGAAGAAGTATTTGAAATGTAATTAATAAATATTTTAAATAATCACGACATAGTTAAATCAAATATATTATTTTAAGTGCACTAGCCTATGACTTCTTTGCTGATGCTTGCTATTGGTCAACAACAAAAAGCATCCCACCCTGGGAATGCTGGCATCAGCCCATCCTTGCAAAGGCACATGAACACAGTGTCCAGGAGGTGCAATATTGAACTTTCAAAGAATTAGGTAGAGAGATGAGTACCTGTTTCTCATGAGAGGAAAACCCAAGGTTTACCCACACTGTCTTTGCTTTATTTCAACTGTTGCTGTTGGTACAAAATAGCTTTTCAAGGCAGTTAAACAAAATATAAAGTGCCTTTTCACTGAACCGACATGTTTCCATGTAGTTTCTTTCCTCTGTGAGCACTCTGCAAACTGGAGGAGAGGGGAGCAAAGCACTACCAAACAAAACCAGAAAGCAATCAATATGAAGAGGATAGTGCTCATGACAACCACACAGTCTCCCAAAAAGCACCAGTAATTTACATCAGACCTATTCTTGTTCTGTGCCTTTCCATTGTCTTTTGGACAATTATACATCTCATCCCTGGCTCTGCAGTCTAAAAACAACAGTGCTTTGGCCTCTGCTGCCCACAGCATCCTGACTCAGTCTTTCCCAGGGATCTCTCTCCTATGCAATTCTGTTACATTCTTCTCCCTGTGACAGACATTCCTGGGGAAGAAGAGGAAAATAAAGAAGCAGCACTCCTTACCCTTAATTTCCCAACAACCCATAAACAAGACTTCTGTTCTCCTTAAACCATCCTTAAAAGTACTTTATTCTGTTGTCACCAGTGAAGACCAATATAATATAATACAATACAACAGAAAAAGGCATACTTCAAATAAATGTACATGAAAATTAAGGACATATATACACCCAAATGAAAGTTTTTGTCTACCTCATTGTTTACAACTGACTGAGCACATTTTCTTTCATGTCCCTGACACATTGAGAACAGAAGCACAAACATTAAGACAAGAATGATCAAAAGTGTCAACTCCATTTGGGCAACCAAATTTGAGAAGCCTATGCCTGATCTTTCAGATTACTTCATGTTTTATTGCACTTTTCACCTTCAGACCACAGTTCCTATTAAACTGGCCCCAGCTACAGATGTAAATGTTCCCAACTTAAGTCAATCAAGCTGCAGTCCTTGATTAAAAAGCCCTCAGAAAATAAGCAACACTGAGTGAGAAATCATGCTTGAGAATCTTTATGTCTACATAATTTTTCCAGCACCACAGACAAATTCTGGGCCATAGGCAAAGCAGAAACCAAATTAGCCATGTTACAGAGTCCTCTTGGACTTTTCTACTTTACTTTGCTATGAGTTGCCACCTCTACATACAGTCCTAAAGTAAATCCAGCTCTGAGCCAGCAAAGGTTCTGTGCAAAGTAGGGAAGAGAGCCTCTCTAAGCACATAATTAAGCAGATGCATCATAATGTATATGTACAAAGGTCCTAAATTAATCCCATATGACTCAACTACATGCCCAGCATTCCTAATTTGCAAGTGCTTGACCTTACGGGTTTCACAACTCCTTGTGAGAAAGGAAGGGCTATTGACTTGAATAATGAGTCCAAGTCTAGAGAAGGACATTGAACAGGCCATCTGCAGTCCTGTTCTTATCAGCATTTAGTTTTGTAGGGTTTTTTTCCGATACTCTATTGCCTCCCCACCTTATGCACGCATGTCTCTAATCTGTGCAGTTCCACCCATTTTTTTTCACCAGGACCTCTCAACTTAATCAATGTTCTCAGAAAACCCTGGATGGGAAGTGTTCTTCAAGAGCTCCAAAATGTACAGATGACTTGCTTCAAACAAGTGATCTGAAGCAGAGCAAGAGAGCAAGAACAGGGTTCTTTACTGATAATGATCTTACACCATGCAGGTGACAACCTGCAAGAGAACAAGACACCTCTACAGTATCTCTGTAATATCCCCAAAAAGTTTCTTTTCCCTTTTCATCCAGATTACTTTGCAACCAAGCAGCTGTAAATTGGCAACCACAACTTCTGCTTTGAACCTTCTTATTTCAACTTTACTGAGGGCTCTCCACTGGAAGTATTTTGAAAAATACTAGGCTGATACGCAAGAAATGGCATGTATCTGTTAAACCCCCCCACCTCCCCCCATCTATATTTGGGAAATCTCTAGATTGAAAAACAGAAAAAGTTTTGTGACTCTTGATAACAGTTTGCACCCAAACCAATTCACTGTACAGCAAATTTTTCAAGGACTTAAGGAGCATACTTCCATAAAAGACCACATTCATATAAATTGCCTCATGATAATGGTGATTCCTGGAAGAAAACATTTTTCTGTTTTTTGTCAGCTGGATATCTTTGGTCTATCTGAAAGTCCACATGCCCAGGAAACTTGGGAGTTTACCAGAGACAAGGAACCACTGCACACGTTCCTGGTCAAAAGTACCAGCAAATAAAGTACTGATGTCTTCACATCCACCTGGTTACCTTGGCTCCTCTATTCCCCCTTCTGCCTCATCCCAGAACAAAACAAAACAAATGGAGGATCCCATACTACTGTGCTATACAGAGTGAACTCTGTTATTCCTGGGAAGAATAACAGAACACTGAACGCTTTCTGTTCCCTCCTCAAACTTAATCATCTGGATAGAGCTGGTATTTCTGTTTGATTTCTTCCATGCCTTGTAGCAGAAAGGAACATATTGCCCTGAATAAGACAGACACTAAGCAATCAAAGATGTTTGGATGCTGTACGGAATGTGATTATTTTCCCTTTTACCGCTTTGGCTCAATTTATTGCTGCCCACTTTATTTCGCTTTATGAAGCAGTACTGGAGAAAAAACAGCCTCATTCTTTAGCTGAGATAGTATGCACTGCTTTGTGAGCCAGTTTCTGTCTCAGCTCAGATAATGCTCAAAACCACAGTGCAATACAGAACAGTTCAATACAACCATTTGCATAGTGAACAGTGCAGAAATTTTTAATTGAGTTATCTATGAGAGGAACCAGATTTTTGCAGGAATATTATCTGAGTTTAAGTTGGCTGGTTTTGTGTCTTCCTTCAGACTCCATGCAAGTCTCATTCCTTCTCTTATTTTGAAGCAACTAGGAAAAGAAGTGGTGGATAATGAGTAGCAGGAAGGTGAATTGAATCCATTTTAGCTTAGTTGCCATTACTCCCAACTGTCATATATATTTAGAACAAGTAATATAAAACAAAGCTTTGTCTCTCATTCAGAGGTAATTATAGATAACCCTAGTACCATGTTATTGAAAGTCCTTCATATCCACATTCCCAACATCCATGGAAGCTCTCTGAAGTGCACCTTATTAGCTGACCTAGTATTTTGCTTATTCTGCTGAATAAAAATAGTGGAATTTGTTTTAAGGATAGTCTCATGGCTTTCCCCTAAACCTGCAGCTCACCAGTCTAGTGAAAAAAGGCCAGGTAAAATAAAAACCAGGTAAAACTGTTTCAGTATATGCTGTAAAGTAATAAGATTTTCAGTACAGGGTGAAAATCTTTTCATCTTGGGAATCCCTTAAAAATAGAGAGTCCCAGCAAAAGTAAAGAAGGGGAAATTTTCTGCAAAGGGATGACAAAATCATAGAAGGCATATTAAAAACTCTGGCTGACTATTTTGCTCTGATGAGGAACACATACATAGGCCATCTCTGAAAATGTTTTTTCTAATGTGATATGTAACTATTTCAGTGAGGAAGACTGCAAACATAGCCTGCCCTCTTTTTGGCAATATCTTATACAATAACAGATATTGACTGCGCTTCCCAATTATCTTATTTTTCAAAAATTAAACTTAAACCAGAACATTTTCCCATAGACACAGTTCTAGATCTCTAACAAAAGTTCCTGCCACGCAAAATACATTCTTCAACCACTGCTGAAAAGTGCAGTGTCCACAGTTAGGCACAGCAGTACATATGAGACCTGAGTGACATTTGTTTAGTTGTGTGGACCAATTACTTCCCCATGTTTCACAGAAGAGTAACACTACCCTCTTTTGTAACTGCATCACATTGCCAGATATCCATTCATCTTGAGGTCCAAACAGACACTTCTATTCCAGCTGCATAACTACTAATTCCCCATAATTCATGTGTAAATCTCATGTTTCCTGAGAGCAGAATTTCATGCTTACATTAAATTTGGATCAAATTTAATCTTTTTGCCATTGTGACAGACATATCAACTCCTGACCAAGAACCATGCTGTATTTCCCACTGCTGCACCTGGGAAAGGGGCTTCCTTCCTTGTTTTCCACAGATGGCCATGGAACACTGAAGTCTCTGTGCCTGATGGAGTAAAGAAATACTCCCTTTTAACTACCATGCCAAATAAACCACCCTAACTGAGCAAGAGCAGTACCAGTCCCATATCTATATTTAGCAATTGAAGCTGACTAAATGTGAAAGGAAACACTACAGCATTTCAAGGGAGATAGTAAGAACTGCACATTGACTGAGAGTATCAAATGCTCTAAGAAAAATTTCTTTCCAGGGTTTCCCCAGTAGCAGAAATCCTTACAAAGGGTGGTAGGCACTGCGTGTTTGGACCCCAAGTAGCATTAACAGGAAGACTTTAAAAAAAACTTTCAGTTTCAGGTGAAAATGTGAATAAAAAATATCAGCTAAGTAATTTGAAATAAAACTGCTACTCTACAGGAAGGAAAAATAGATTCATCAATCATATGCTCACTACTTCTCATTTTCACTTAGACTCAAAATGAGAAGGATGCCACAAACAAGTACACCATACCCACCTATTACATCTGATACTGACATCATTTACTGTGTATTAAAAAGAATTCATCTGGCACTTGCATACAATGGTGTCAGCTTTAATTGCTAAGATGCACTGAACAGCTCTGCTAAACATAGCAGCAATTTACATTTTAAAAGCAAATCAAAGACACAAACAGGTGGAAGCACTCCATTGTACCATATGAGACCCTTGTTCCTACAGCTGCAAACCAGCACGACTGCACATCCGCTAAAATATCAGCTTGGGACTAAAAGGAAAGACGTACAGTGCTGAATCCTAGAGTCAAAAAAAACCCCAGAGTGCAAGTTTTATTCCAAAATACTGAAACAGCATGCTTGAAAATGAAAGAATCTTACAGGTTAAAAAATGGAGTGAACAAATAAGCCAGTTACTAAATGATATCCTCACAGGCAAAACCAAAGACGTGGTCTAAGGCAAACAACACTAAAACAGGCTTACAGCTACTGGTAACAGCATCTAATCACTGAGAAATGCAAGGATTACTTGGGTGAAGTTCACA
The DNA here is from genome assembly GCF_020740725.1 of Corvus hawaiiensis. Lineage (NCBI taxonomy): Eukaryota > Metazoa > Chordata > Aves > Passeriformes > Corvidae > Corvus > Corvus hawaiiensis. The sequence goes on along the minus strand of NC_063242.1, from coordinate 16,530,659 downwards.
GGAGACGATGTTCAATATGGTACTATTTATTATTTTTATCAGTGAGCTAGATGATGGAACAAGGAGTATGTTTTATTAAATTCAGAGATCACACTAAGCTGGGAGGGATTACAAGCATTTTGGAGGCCATGAACATAATTCAAAAGGCACTCAAATAAACAGAGAAATACTCTAAAAGCCGCAGCTCTCCTAAAAATGTGTATAACACACTGCAGAAACACAGGAATGCTAACTTGCACAAATTCAGGACAGAAATTAGGCAAAGGTTTGATTGTTGGAGATTCCACAAAACAGGACCTAACTACAATGCATCACAAAATGAATGTACATGAACCGCGGTTCTGCTCTTAAATAAAAAAAATCGGTCATCCCACTGGGATGCATGATCAGTCTTCTGCACAGGAGACATGAAGTAAATTTCTATTCTCCTCTGGAGATCTTCAGACATGGTAGCAGGCTCTCCCTGGAAACTTCAGTGGGGAGTTTGCTAGGGCTGTGCCGATCTTGGTCAGTAAAGGAAACTGCATGCAATTGATCAAAAGCTTCAGCTGATCAAACTCGATTCACACATGGATTGGGCAATCCTTGCAACTCTTGGCAAGATTCCTGTTAAACATAACTAAATGGTAAATTGGGGAAAATGTATCTAGAAAGCATAAAGAGCTAACCTGTCTACTAATTTAGATTGGATAAGTTACCGTAAAAGAATGCAGTAGCCTTCACGGTTGATGGAAAAATGAGTTTATACTAAAACAATAATAAGAAGGTGTTGAGCCTTTCCTCTTAAAAAAAAAAAAAAATAAAAGGAAGGCTCCAGGTGGATCAATATAAGTGTATCCTTTCTAAAAGAACTGAAACCCTATAGGAGTTGCAAAGAAATGTGGCTGGGGACGAGAGAACAGCAAGAGTGGAAAAGAACAGATGGGGAGATAACGGCAGACTGGCTGATGGAGCAAAGCAGCAGACAGAGGGAGAAAGAACAACTGGCGGGGAAGGCAGCTAGCGGGAGCAGTAGGCAATGGTCCTGGCAGGGAATGGCTGGAGGTGAGTGCTGTGAACATCAAGGTCAAAAGCATTGCTCCAGTGAGGAGTACCCATGCAGCAAATGAATGCCGATCCCCAGGGATAGACAAAAGAGCCTCAATACTTGTTTCAGCAGCAAGATAAAACCTGCCCCAAAATGGGCTCTTCTTTTCAAGGGTTCTTCAAACTCATTTATCCCCTAGACTTCGGTGGCTGTCATTCAGCATCAGGGAAAACAGCTATCCTATCTCCTCGGGCATATTGCACTGCAGTCAAGCCTTTGGTACACAATAGGGCAGGTTTGTGCATGCATGTTGCACCTCAGCTGCCCAGAATGATTAATCCGGGAAGGCAACAACCGTGCAGGGCAGAAGCAGGTGGTCTCTCTCATGCTGGGCATGTGCAATGGAGAGGAAGTTTACAGGTGTGCCAGGATAAATCAGGTATGGTTTGGATGGGGATCTTGATAAACAGTTTGAAAAACTGGTAGATTTCTCTCTCCTATGAGAAAGGAACACCTGGCAATCTTCTCCACAGCACTCACAAGCAAGAGCAGCACTGATCTGTGATGTAATTCAAATGTGATTCAAGACTGAATGCATGGAGGTTTGTTATGTTTTGGTGCAGACTCTGACTGGAACTCACTTGGGAAGCTTTGTGATTTGGAGTTTTGTCATGCTGTCCTACTCCCCATTGGCTGAGTCAGGGGAGGTTTAGGTTGGATATCAGGAAAGATTTTTCACCCACAGGGTGGCTGAGCACTGGAACAGGCTGCCCTGGGAAGTGGTCACCGCACCAAGCCTGACGGAGTTTGAGAAGCATTTGGACAACATTCTCAGCACATGGTGTGACTCTTGGGGTGTCCTGTGCAGGGCCAGGAGCTGGACTCGATGATCCTGATGTGTTCCTTCCAGCTCAGGATGTTCTATGATTCTGTAACATATTACTGTCTTTGTGAATGACCAGATTCAGCTCACAGAAACAGACTTTAACCAAACAGCTTGAATGGACACTTTCATACTAGTGTCACATCATAGTTTATTGGTACTTCCTATTGGCTTGTCAAGTGCCATGACTAATATCTGCCTCAAAGTACTTGGTTTCTGTGAGTCGTCTCCAAAGAGAGAATTCTGCATTATAAGTATCATTTTCATTAGCAAGTAGTGGTATTGGGAATTTCTGGTTTTAATTTAAGGAGCAAACAAAGTTAGTGGGTTTTTATTTTTCTTTTAAGGCCTATCTTCCTTCTGTTTGGAGGAAGATGTGGTGAGGCTTACATTGCTCACTTGAAACATAAAGTAAAACCTTATAAAAAAGAAAACCAAGTTCTACAAAAGTTTTTTTCTTCCTCCTGCGATGCTAAGGCTTTGTTTGTTTGGAGGGGAACAAGGACAAAAAGGAGAGGAAATAAGGCAGCATAGGTTTACTCTGTAAAAAAAAGCAACACAATTTTCAAAGAGGTTCAGAAACACTTGATTAGCAGAGAATAAAATTAAGAAAGAAGCTATACTTCCAGATGTCACAGCTAAACCCACCTGGCTGGCAGCTCTAAATCTTCTAATTATTGGCCAGAAAAAATGAGGTTGAGAAAGTTGCTTTTTCTTATTTTCATAAAGGCTTAGAAGTAATTGTCCTTGAAGGATTCTTGAAAGCTGTTTTCAGTTTTTGATGCCATCTGTACACCAATAGCAGGTTTTTTGTTGTTTTAAGAGCATGAAACAACATTGGACTGTCCAGGACTTTATTTTTATGGGATCAAGAACAAATGGGGTGGTAGGTGTAAGACCCCTAAAATAAAGACTGTTTTTAAATAGAATAATATAAGTTACATCACATTTAGATCTGCAAGTAGAGATTTTAATTGTATTATGGGTTAGGTATGACACACAAGCCTATATTAGCAGCAAGGAGAAAGTTCTGCCATCCATTTTCCCACAGAAAACACTCTAATGGACTATGCGCATATTTTACCTGATGATCCCTCCTGCAACATCCAGTTCTGATTATTACTTCTACTTACAATGACATCTACTTTATATAGCCTGTTTGAGTAACTTTGGATAAACAATGAACATGATGTCTACGAAAGAGTATGATGTATATAAATTAAATAAAAACATAGCCCACAATAAACTTATCTATAGAATCACGAATAAAGACAAAAATTACTTTTTTTGCAATTTTTCACAAGGAGATCTGCATGCCTTTTTATTTTTCTTAATTAAATATAATTTTTGATGAATAGTGTCTAAATACCTGGTAAAGCTACTCCTGCAAAAATCCCAGTGTTTTTTCATGGAGAAAAAAGCCTCCAAACCCAAGGCTCCCAACTTTTTATTTTTTTCAATAATAGTGCATTATTCAGGTTTACTTTTTATAGGTTGGGGGTTGTAACTTGCCCACAGAAAAAAGCAAACCAAAACAAAAAACTCTTAAAAACCCCAGTGTCCCTCCTTCCACAAACTGAGCTTACATGTATGAGTGGGCAGCTCTCATCACTGGTGCCAGCAGATTTCTCAGAACAGAACCTGTAGAAATTTCTTGAGATAAGTGAAGGAGAGAATCAAAAAATTGTTAGCTACAAGGATACTTGAGGCAAAAGGAGGCCTAGGCTTCTGTTTCTGTAGCTATGTGCAGACACATCTTCTGACTTAAGGATAGGAGATAACCCTATTTCCAAGTGCTTATACAACATGTAAATACATTAAAAATGATTGTAATTTTTATCAATATTTAATACATGTTTATAAAACAGGTTTATAAATAAAAGCCAGTACTTTCCCCCACAAAGAACAATGGGGACTGTTGCTAAAGTCTGTCTGATTTTTTTAAAGTGTCAGGCCTACCTAAACATTTCCTCAGGAATTAATATCTGGAAAGAGACAAAAGCCTTTTGAAATGAGATGAAGTGCAAAATTAATTTCAAATTGGATCACTTTCTGAAGTCAACAATTGCTAATTGTTTTGCTCAGTAAAACAGGCTTGCATATTTGAGTGTGCATGCTTGACTATTATGGCTATTTACATTTCCCCTTGCTTCTTGTTTTACTATTATTCTTCTTATTATACCAGTGCAGAAGCACATGATCATTAAAAAGGAAAGTAATGAAACCAGCTTCTCTAGAAGTTTGCTAACTACATGAAAACTAGACAGTGATGTCTGAAATTTTACCAAGGGTTTTGGGTTTTTTTTGAAGAAAACATGGATTCAGTAGACTTCGAATGTTCTATAACAACTAATGGATTTTGTGTAGATGCAAAATGAAGTATTTCTGAGTAAGGTCAAACCACTTTCTTTCAAAAGCATCAAAGCAAACATGAAAGACTTTGCTGTTTTGACTTAGTATTACTGCAAGGTTGAGTCAAGAATGTTTGAGCTAAATTCTACCTCTTTATGCAGCTTCACTGAGGATACCAATTGCCAGAATCATTAATGCCAGAACAACAGAAATATACAGAAGATCTAATTTCCACTAATCCTCAAAACCAAAATATGTATCAGCAATTTATTAGTTGTGATTCCTACGACAAATACGTGGCATAAGCTATCAAATTTGTCTCAGTTTTACCAGCATTTTGTTCATTAAGATGGAGTAGACTAGCCTTCACCAGAAACCTACATTTGGCAAGGCCACAGGGTGACAAAAAAAAGGAGCCAGCAGCTGAACCAAATGCAGAAATGCATATCATTGTGTCTTTTTAAAGCCACCAAACTTTATACAGCATTTGATTTTTCTGTTGTCAGGAACAACAGAAAATGTCATCCTAAGTTCAGACAGTGTCACAGCAAGTTTACCCTTGATTCCTCTCTACTATCTATAGCAAGTAAGCTTTAAAAGATAATTTTTAAGCGAATCCACTCCCACTAAAAGAAATGGGGTGGAAAGAAGGATGGAATAGAATACTTGGTTGATTGTCCCATGCTGGAGACCAGTTATTGAACACTCATGAAAATACATGAGCTGTCCACTATAAATGCTTTTACAAATGCTGGCCATAATGCTAATTTACAGGAGTAATCTCACATGCTTCAGCTTTAGAATTGAACTCTAACAAAGAAGTGAACTGATAAAGTATGTTTCACATTTGGGGCTTTTAATTACACAAACTTGTCCAGTCTTGTTAATTATATTCCACCCTCTCCCTCAAAAGGCAGGGAATGAGAAAAAAGGAAAAGAAAAAAGGCAGCAGGGACTAAAAGGAGAGACACAGTATTTCAAATTCTTAAGCTGACACATTTTTTCACAATTCGTTCTTGATCAATACAATCTATACATTCTTTCTGAGCTTCATGTAGAGCATAAACCTACTGGGGTCATCAAAAGAAACCTAGAATATCATTTTTCAAATCCACGATAGAGCTGTATGTTTAGCAGTACATGTTAATTGCCAGACAGATGACAGAAAATTATTTTGCAATAAAACTTTCTAGATAATGCCAACTACACTTATTTTAAACTACTCTTCTACTTCTGCTGATTCTACCTGCCAGAGCACAGAGGAAATACTTGGACTTCAGGTTTTGATGCTCCTTCAAATTAGCCTCCTTCTCCAAGCCTCTGAAAACAGCTATAAAGAAGCTGCAGAAGTGTTGAAGTCGACGCTGCAATTGAAAGTTGTCCCTCAAAACTGTCCCACCACATACAGAAATGACAAACTGCCAACCCATTACTGGTAAGTTCCTACAAGAGCAGAGTTAAAATATGGGAGCATTCAAGTCATTGTCCTCACTCACTGTTCACATTCACTTGCATATTTATCATCACCTTGCAGCCACCAGTCCACAAGAAAAAAACCTCAGTTAAGAAGGAATGAATAATAAAACAAGAACTAAATCTGAAGCAGCTGTGACAGTTTTAACTTCAGTCATAATGAAGCAGGTGCCAGCAAAAAGGTACTGCTCAAAGTCTAGGCACACCAAATGCCATCATCTTATTCACAGAAATTCTTACTGACAATTCAGCTGCAATCATCATACCTATGCAAACCCACCTATAAAAATCCCAGTTTGATAATTTTAAACTTACTCTCAATGAGTAACACAAATTCTGCATTTATGGCAATAGATTGAAAAATATCTGTCAGGTTTTCTAATGTGGTTGTATTATCCATGCTCCTAATGAACATAAGCGTTGTTCCAATGACAATTATGTTTCACTGTGTATTTTTTCTAGATAATAAATGCAGAATTTATCCATTTAACTGCAGAAGGCCAATGATGTCCACATTAATAAAATCATAGAACGATTTGGGTTGGAAGGGATCTTTAAAGTTAGTCATCCAGTTCCAGCCTCCCTACCATGGGCACTTTACGCTAGACCAGGCTGCTCAAAGCCCTATTCAACCTGGCTTTGAACACTTCCAGGGATGGGGCATCCCCAGGTTCTCTGGCCAAACTGTTCCAGTACCTCATCATCCTCACAGTAAAGGATTTTTCCTAATATCTAAATCTACCCTCTTTCAGTTTGAACCCATTCCTCCTTGTCTATCACTACATACCCTTGTAAAAAGTCCCTCTTCAGCTTTCTTGTAGGCCCCCTTTAGGTAGTGGAAGGTGCTGGAAGGTCTTCCCAGATTCTTCTCTGCCGACGGGGGAGTTTGTGGCTGATTTGCCATGGGCTGTGAGTCTGCTGCAGATTGCACTTGGAACCAGCTACTTTACTCCTTCTTGGCCTCCCAAATGTTATGCAGCCCTCTCATCCCCTCCGGCAGCTCAGCCACCTGCTGCAGGAGGACCCCTCAGCCTGCTATACCTTTCGAAGGGAGGTCTGATGCCTATCCCTTCCCCAGGGGAAAGGTCCAGGCACATTCTGCAGTCTGAGCTCTGCACTGCAGTCTCTCCCTCAGCAGCTCCATCTGGGTGGAGGCATCTGCCACTGCTGGGATAGATGGTGCAGACCCCCCAGCTGGAGCTGCTCCTTTTGCTCCCAGACAAGCGCCCACCGTTGTGCTTTCAGGGACAGGTAGGATGAGTGCCCTTGGCCTGTGCAGATGGACACAACCAGGTTTCTGGTTTATGTGCACTACGAGTCTCTTCACTTGGCCTTGAAGCAACGTATTTCCTACAGCATCTAGATATCACCATTAGGCACACACAGGTGATTAAGATGTTTTAAGCACTGAATTATGGAAACAGTAAATGAAGCTACATTAACAAATTGTTAAAGCTTTTATTCAGACATATCTCGGCCACAGGAGTGACAAAATGGAGAAAGAAAGAAAATTACATTGCTCTTTAATGACATTTTAGGACAATCTAATATGATATGGCTTTGGCTGAGGCTTCATTGATCCTGACAATATCACCACTACAGACTTTGATATGCTGTTCACAACTTGCCCATTACCATTTACATGGACATAAACACTCAGTTTGGAATATATTCCTTTTCATTAAAATGAGGCTAGCATCATTTGAGTTAGAGAAATAAACTTCATAATATTTCAAATAACTCTCCTTCCTAGCTCACATTTCATTCAAAGCATAGTATGGGGGTTTTTTTGGAAGGGACAGAGACCTTTTATGAGGATGGCTATGTGGTAGCAAGTCACAAAACGCCAAAAAATCACACACAAAATGAAAATAGGTCACAGAGCTGAATGCCAGGAAAAAAAGAAAGCACCTACATAGTACTATGGCAACATGGATATTTTGACTTTACCACAGAGGATCTACTAAACCAAAGAACAGCAAGCTCATGCTACCCTAGAGTAGGCACAGTTTATACCTGAGATACAAACATTTCACCAGATCAAACCTACAGGACCCTGTTTGCATTTGCACAGGGCTGTCCTCGCACATGTTAAGGGTCAGCACACCTATGTACTGAATTTCTTTACTGCTGGACAGAAGTGTGAATATATATTAATGCAAATGCTGCTCCAGCTCCCCAAAATAAAACCTGTCTGCTTGAGTGTTGGGCCTACCCTGAATAAATAAACGTTAGTAACAAATGAGCATGTTTAATTCTGTTATAAAATAATTTATATGGGATAGGAGGGTGTGGGAGTGTCTGTGTTATATTTTGCTTTTAATAGTACTTGAGGGAAAGGCTGAGGTATTTAATACCTTCTTTTCCTCAGTCTTATAATTATAAGGCCTTTTGCCTGGATACCAGCCCCTTGAACTGTAAAGACAGGGAGTGGAGCAGAATGAAGCCCCCAAAATCCAAGGGAAAATGGTCAGCAAGCAGCTTAGACACACAAACCAATGGGGCTGGATAGGATCCACCCAAGAATGCTGAGGGAGCTTGTAGAAGTGCTCACCAAGCCACATTCCATTATTTACCAGCAGTCCTGGCTGACTGGGGAGATCCCAGTTGACTGAACGTTGGCCAATGTGACAAGAAAAGCCAGAAGGAAGATCCAGGGAACTACAGGCCGGTCAGTCTGGCCTCTCTGCCAGTGACCGTCATGGAGCAGATCATCCTGAGTGCCATGCCACAGCATGTGTACAACAGCCAGGGGAGCAGGTCCTGCCATCACGGGTTTTGAAAGGCAGGTCCTGCTTGGCCAACCTGATCTCCTTCCTTTATAGGGCTACCTGATTGGTGTGTGAAGGAAAGGCTTTGGATGTTGCCTACCTGGACTTCAGTAACATCTTTGCCACTGTCTTCCACAACATTATCCTGGAGAACATGGTTGCTCATAACTTGGATGGTTGCACTATTCTTGGGGTTAAAAAGCCAGCTGATGGCTGGGCCCAGAGAGTGGTGGTGAACAGAGTTACATCCAGCTGACATCCAGTCACAAGTGGTGTTCCCCAAAGCTCTGTACTGGGGCCAGTCCTGGCCTGTTTAATATCTCTACTGATGATCTGGACAAGGGCATTGAGTGCACCCTCAGTCAGTTCACAGACACCACCAGGCTGGGCAGGAGTGTTGATCTGAGGGAGGGTAGAAAAGTCCAGAGGGATCTGGACTGACTGGATCAGTGGGCTGAGGTCAGCTGGATGAGGTTCAACTTGGCCAAATACCAGGTCCTGCACTTTGGTCACAACAACCCTGTGCAGCGCTACAGCCTTGGGGCAGAGAGGCTGGAAAGCTGCCTGGTAGAAAAGGACCTGGGGGTGCTGGTCAACAGCAGCTGAACATGACCCAGCTGTGCCCAGGTGGCCAAGAAGGCCAATGGCACCCTGGCTTGTCTCAGCAATAGTGTGGCCAGCAGGACTAGCACAGGGATCATCTCACTGTACTCAACCCTGGTGAGGTTGCACTTCGAAAACCGTGTTCAGTTTTGGGCGCCTCACTACAAGACAGACACTGAGGCACTGGAGAGTGTCCAGAGAAGGGCAACAGAGCTGGGGAAGGGTCTGGAGCACAAGTCCTGTGAGAAACAGCTGGGGGAACTGAGGTTGCTTAGCTTGAAGATGAGTAGGCTCAGGGGAGACCTTATTGCTCTCTACAACTCTCTGAAAGGAGGGTGTAGCCAGGTGAGGCTCAGGATCTTCTCTCAAGGAGCAATTGACAGAACAAGAGGAAATGGCCTCCAGTTGCACCACGGGTGGCTTAGGTTGGACATTAGTCCATTGATAGTCCTGGATTAATGGTTGGATTCAGTGATCTTAGAAGCCTTTTCCAACCTAAGGCACTCTATGATTCTGTCCTGAGAACAATTGATAATTACGTTTTTCATCCGACTCAGAGAGTTATAGCAGCACAATGACCAGTTGTGCACTTTCCCACTCTGGCATTTGAAAAGTGAAGACATGCTGCATAACATATTGCTTTGACTAAACTAGGTTGTAGATCTTCATCAGGGTATTTCCCATCTCTTATGTCAAAACCCTAACTGCCCAGCTGTGGCAATGGATCCAGAGAATAATTTAAAAAGTAGAAGTAACATAAAAGACTAAAATAAGTTATCTGTAAGGAAATAATATGTACTACACCTATATATAATGTGTATATATAATATACGGAATATATAAATTTACATGGGTGCAAATTTAATTTTGATCCGTAGCAATAGGAAAGCAACTCAGAGATGATCTTGGTTTTATAATATGAAGGGTTTTATCACATTTGAATGGATGCTATATTATATTTTGTCCAGTTTCTAGCACCTTTTAAAATGGTCTCTGCACAATCACCTAGTGAAATTACGTCTGAAAAATGTACTACCTACCCCATGATGCACCTAAGCCATAGGAGTGCTGATCTGCATTATATTACATGCTGATCTATCCTATACTACAATCTAAAACTTAGGCAAAGACACACAAATGAGAAATGAAAGCACAAAGAAATCAGGCAACAAGTGGAGAGCTACACAGCAGAGGCTGGGGCAGAATTAAAATGAGATTATGAGACCTGAACTCCTGCATATACTATATTAAGTGTTCTTTCAAACCACACTGAGAAGGCTCACCCCCACCCACTGCTCAAGATATCAAAAAACAATATAGCTGCTCAACAAATTTGTGGAGCAAGTCTTTTCACTTCAGGCAGCCAAAGAATCCACTGTTCTCAAAAAGAGAACTCACAAATAAATGACTGTATTTTCTTTTTTTGTTATCTTTTTAAAGAAATAGCATTTTTCTCAAATCATAATCCAAAATTTCAGTCTCGAAGAGGTAAACAGAGTTTAAAAATACAGTAAAAAACATAGTCTTTTTATTAAAGTTCAGCTTTCAAAAAAGATTTTAAAAGATTATTTTTACACAGTTTAAGAGTATAAACCCCTCTACATGATACAAAGGTAGCTTTGATGCTACTGCATTTATAGCAATGTTTTATTCATGTATTTCTTTTGTAGCTCTGTCACTAAGAATTGAATCAGCTACATACAACTTAATTCTTCCCCTGCCAGTTGTGTGATGAGAAAGATGATATTGCTTTCTGATTGCAGTAAAACAAAATGAAATATTTTACCTGTCTGTTCTAATCTGAGTAACAAATGCAGTGAGTATGAGAGATTACATGCATGGCTACTTTTCAATAGAGATGTCACACATATGGAGTACTTATTTTTGTTATACATATTTCTGTATTTTACAAAACTGCATCTACAGCTGTGGATCCAAGTCCCTGAAGTACTCTGCCCTACTATCCTTTATACTTAGTTATAACAGATATTTTGTGATACCAATAGTAAAAGAGAAAGAGCATATTGTGCACCTAAATATTTCCATTCCTAAATGGTGAGGGACTTAAATTGTTTTGTTAATAACAAAAATACCATAAACAAGCCACACTTATGTCCACGACTGCTTTCAGATTTCATCTGAAATTTATTTTAGTGTGGCATAGGAGGGAAAAATTTCTTTTAAATCTATGGAAATGAAAAATCATATGTTAATTTTCTCCTCAGATTAAATTAATATTGCAGTTGAAAACTTTTTTAGCAAAGCAGATTGCCAATGGCTGTGGATTATGACAATCCAGTGTCACATGACAAAGTAGAGAATGGTATTGAATACTTCACGATAGTATTTGCAAGGTACTAAAGTATCTTCAAAAAAAACCTCAGGTTTCCTTTGCTCTGGAGAAAAGGAATCAAACTACCAACTAGGAAAATGTCTTCTTGGTTAGAAGACAAACTCCCAGGCTTCGTGTCCTGCAAACACAGATAAGCCATAAGAAGAACCATTACACAGCCCAGCTCCCTCCTACAGCACCTGCATAAAAATGCATAAAAATCCCTTACATCAGTACTCCAAGCCTAAAAGTCATAGAATGTGCAAATTACAGACTACCAAAGAAAAGGACTCTTCAATCTCATGTATAAATGCTAACTTCCAGAGAGGAAAAATCCCAAAGATTGGAAGATGAATGTTATGAATTATCCTGGACACATGAATTTGGTGTTTAATCTGACAACATCAATGTCTTTGGAATTTTGTCCTCAATTTCGAAGGACCCTGCCATACATTAAAGGAAAACAGTAAGAGTAGTTTTATATCAAAGCTATTGAGTCCAAAATCTGTGGGTTTGGAGGCATAGTGAGAATTCACTGTAAACACAGCATGAAGTTAAGATTCCATAGAAACAGAAGAAATTACCATTCTAATTCATGCAGAGGTTGCTCTGGTGCTGTTCTGTAATGCAACAAGATGGATTCTCCTCGTGGCCAAAAGCAGTTTTGAAGTTGTTGGTACTGTATGTGCAAAAAACCCACAAAACTAAAGACAAAAGCATCACAGATGTGGCCAAAAAAGGCAACGGGAAACAAAAAGTATCAGAGGAACACTTGCAATACAAGCATAAGAAGAAAGCTCAGTACATTTCAATCATATTCTTGGCACTAAGGAGACTTTTTAGAATAAAGAGACCCCCTTTATTATTCTTATTCTTCCTTTATTTAGGAAGATATAATTTTATGAAGATTTGTTCTGCAAACAAATGAAGATGCACTATTATAAGCAATTCTCTCATCACTTTTTCTTCCCAATAGAATAACCTATGAGAATCTGAATACAACTAACCACTTATCTAAAAAGATATTGTGCTATATACTCCCTTTTGGATATAGACAGACTACAGTCAAATATGCCACTGATCCTAAGTATGATTCTGATGTTACAGAGGTCCAAAGAAAGTATGACCCTTAAACCACTCAGCAGCATCCGCCAATATTTGAAATAGCTGGGTACAGCTCTGCCAAACTGTTCATCAAGAATGCCATTGCTTTGCCATTGTAGGCACTGCAAAACGATGCCTGAAGTTCCCTTGGAAGCACTGCCAAGAGAGAATTATGCATTGCATCTTCTTGACTAGTTGTCCATGGGTTTACTGTGGATTCAACTAATGCCACAGGCTTTTGGCAGCTGGCAGTACACACAGTGTAAAATGTCATTCAGCTTCAGTGTCTCAATCACTGTGCTCCACAGAGCAGAAAATTAAGTTCGACAGATTTAAAGGAGGTTCTTGTCATTTACTGTAATTCATATAAATTAATATATATGGCTTTAAAATCTCATCTGTAACTTCCAAACAATGATGACTGAGTCAGTGTGATTATTTTACACCATTATAGGAAAAAACCCAAACCCAAATTATGAGCTCAGATCAAATGTTCATTTTCATTCCCATGGACAGAAGCACTGCCATCATTTCTATCTCTAAACATTATTTTGTTTTTGAAAGAGCTTAATTTCTGTATCATCTAGCCTTAGTTAACATGAATAGTAGTATTTTCTTTTGTCTTCTAAGTAGCTAAGAATTTTCTGCTGGAACTACCTTTTTAATGGAAAGAGAGGATTTATAGGTGACTTTTAAGTATAAAATGTGCCAGGTTTCATGAACTTTCTGAAAAATTTAAGCAGCACTCTTCTGTATTCTGCTGCTTTTAGGATGCCACATTCACTCTATTGGGGACAGATAATTCAGAAGGCAAACCTCTCCAACAGCTCAGGAATGAAAACTGTCCTAAATATGGAGAATCCATGACTTTATGTCATGGAAAGCACTCTACTTCCAGTGTTACTGGGCATGCTGTGGAGCAACCTGGCTAGGAAAGCCTTTTTTGAGTTTCTGGCCCCAAAACACATCACGATTCCTATCTACGTAGCCAAATTATTTCCCTTTGTGTTCCACTGTACAGTCCTTGGCCTCTCAGTGTCCACACTGCATACATCCTAGTTTGCACAGAGACTCCTGCTTGGAGCAATCTAAGTAGCTCCCTTAGTGAGAGAATCTGATCACAGAAGAAAAGATAATATGCTCCAAGATCTGTGCAGTGCACAGGCCAGTTCACATCACCCACCACAAGTCGCTTCTTGGTCCCACACCAAGAGCCTCCCAAGAATGGTGCATCTCAGTCTCCAGCTTTCTTTGCAACTCCAAAAATTTCCATTGGCCAGACACACCAACTGTACACCTCAATTCACTTGCAAACAAAGAAGTCAGGGCTGGATGCAGGGCCTCTAATAATGCCCTTAAACATGATACTGGAAGTGCCACTGAGAAACTACCTTCCATTCAGGCCCCCTTTGTACCTCCACTGTTGAGGCCACCAGTTTAAGAGCTACGAGAGGTTTTGACAGAGTGTGCTACAGTCTCCTTGAAGCCTTTAATATTTACACCAATGGTGTGTTAGTTCTTTTCATATCATCCACCTGTCTTATTTTTATCACAATGACAGGGAAAAGAAGAGATAAAATGCTGATTTATTAAATAATTTCCCTCACAAGATAAACCTCTTTATTCAACAGTTAATGCTTGCACATTAATGGTGGGACATTTTTTAGATTCTCGACAGCTATCTTGACTTAGTAGCTTCTGAAACTGAAAGCTTACTTAATGCCTACTGTTGTTTTATCTTTGTTTATTCTACTCAGTCACCAAGGCACACTGGACCCACACCTTTGGGGAAGCCTGCTGCCTCCATGCGGGGTAGCCTCAAGATGTGAGGAAAAAGCTTTCCTACCCTGATACAGACCTCAGATTACTTACTGATTCTTTGGGTAGGCAGCAGTGAAAAAGGGGCATGCAAACCCGATGGACAACAAGGATGTTGTGAGATTATGTGGGAAGAAAATTAGAAGTGCCAAAGCCCAACTAGAATGTTATTTGACTATTGCTGTAAAAGACAATAAAAATGTTCCTATAAATACATTAGCAAAAAAAGAAGTGCTAAGGAGAATCTCCATCCTTTTTGAGATGTGGGGAATAAAACACTGACAGCTGATGAGGAAAAGGGTGAGATACTTAATGCTTTCTTTGCCTCAGTCTTTAAGAGTAAGGCCAGTTCTTTGGGTTCCCCATTTCCTGTTCTGGAAGTCAGGAATAGGGAGAAGAATGAAGCCCCCACAATCCATACTCCAAGGGAAAATGGTCAGGGACCTGCTACACCATGAGGAGAGACATTATTGCTCTCCACAACTCCTGAAAAGAGGTTGGAGCCAGGTGGGGGGCTGTCTCTTCTCCCAGGTAACAAGTGATAAGACAAGAGGTAATGGCCTCAGATTGCAGCAGGGGAGGTTTGGATTGGGTATTAGGAAAACCTTACTCACCAAAAGGTGGTCTGGCATTTGAACAGGCTGCTAAGAGAGTCACCATCCCTGGATGTATTTAAAAGTTGGGTAGATGTGGTGCTTAGGGACATGACTGGCAGTATTAGTTTAATAGTTGGACTTGATGATCTTAAAGGTCTTTTCCAATCTAAATGATTCTATGATCCTGTAAACTGACCAATGTCTGTTTATCAACCCAAAGAAATTACATTATGAAACAGAACTCTACACTGGCATCCATAAAGAAGCCAAAAAAATGAACTTTATTTATTTATTTATGTAAGTATGGACTTAAATTATTATTTTAAATGAGAGCTACTAGCTACTGTTCAACAGGTATGGAGTTTCCCAAGGAACTTTTCTGGCATGCAAACAGCAGATGGCAGAAATTGCAAATATTGAGCTATGGGTTGCAGGCTACTACCACTGACAGCTAGCTTCTATTACTCTGTAAGAATCTTCATGGGGAATGGGAGAAGGCGTACTCTAAATGTACTGGTGAGAATTTTCTTTTTCCAGTGGAAATTTGCTACAGTTCAGGAAGAAATGTGAATATTCTTCCTCACTTGTGAAATTTCAGCTTCAACCATGAGTGTTGATTTCAGTCTCAGTCTTGAGTGCTGCCAGCTTCAGGCATACAATGTACTCCTTTTTACATTTGCCAATGTACTCCTGACGCCCCGTGGTGTATTCTGCCTCTCCAATAAAACTAAAATATATGGGACACAGTCATGTCCCACTCAGTTCCTACAGATAGGCTGACTGATTTTTGAACGAAGTATATAACAATTATAAGAAATTTTGGAAGAAAGATTTACAGAAATAGCTACCTAATCTCCATTTTCTCATTTGGTTTTGTACACCTGAGTGCAAACTGTACACACAGTTTGATTAGTCCTGCTGTGTACTTCTCAGGGCACTGTAATTGATTCTGAAGCAAATCAGAGAGCTGCTTCTGAGGTGCATCTAAACTCAGGAGCTATGTCCTTAAACATTTTTAACTGGAAAAAAAACCCAACCAAAAACCAAAACCAAGAACAACCCAGCAGCATCACCCAGTGCTTTGACACTCTATAGCAGTTTTCTCACAATAAAGGTAAAACTCAGAAGCTGCTGATTTAGTGGTCAGCCCAAATGAAGTCAAATGTGAGTCAACAAGCAGCTTCCCTTTCCTTCCCCCTCCATGTGAGATCACTTCAGAGGAACCTTAAAAGAAATCTCACACAGTGATGGAAATGTGTTTCTTTAAACACTGATCTTTAAAATCTCAGATTTCAGAAAAGGAAAAAAGTCTCATGCCTGCATAAAATGACAAGCAAAAGAAGACATTTACTCTTCCTCTTGCCTTGCAAGAGAAGATGCAAACAAAAGACAGAAGTGTCCCCTGCAATAGCTATTTAAATGTCTCACTTAAATAGAACCTGTCACATCATTTTTAGCTGCTTAAGATGGTTGTCAAATTCTCTCTTCCACAGCAAACCTATTAAAAATCCTAACAACTAAGAGTTGCCTGCGGTTTTGGGTTGTACCGGTAGGACTAAGCAACAAAGGAGGGAAGAAAAAGACATGTCTCAGACACACGGATGTCCTGCTCTGCACACACAGTTCAGACACCACCATCTGTTCCACAGTGTGGTTTACCACACAGTGCAGAACGTGTGGTTTGCTCAGAAGAGCAGACACAAGATCAGAGCACCTGAAGTCTCTGCAAATCCATCCTCCCAATCCCCATGTAGGCAAGAAGATAAGCACATTGTTAGTCTCAGCAACTGCATCATGCAGTTAACAGACCCATTTACAATTTGGCTCTGAATTTATTTTCACTGTCCCTTACTAAGTCCTGGTATAAAAACTGGTTCAGCAGCTTTTTTCCCCCCTGTTTTTACAAAGGACAAGATAGAGGTCTCATTTATACATAAAAGATGAATATTTAGTATTTATATTTAAAGCTACTTATGTACCTCAGACCAAGTCAAATTTCTCAGTCCACATAGTGCTTAGACTAGGCTGGAGGAAGAACTGGGTCTCTGCTGAGCTACCAAAGAACCACACATGCAGCCAGGTTTATCATCATCAATTCAATATATCTTTTTTCATCATAATTTTTCTCATCTGCCTATCACATTTACTCCATCACATTCAGGAACACTTCAGGAGTCAGATGGTTTTCTCCCATCCTCCAGTGTGCCTGAGTTGATATAAGTCTTCACATCCTTTTTTTTTTTTTTTTTTTAAATCTGCTTTTAGTTGAAAAGCTACCATGTAAGATAAATGAGAAAAAGCTATAGAAGAAAATGAGAATATTACAAAATGCAAATATATCATATAATATTATGCAAAAGAGTTGTTGGGGTTAATAAAATGCAAGATAAGAGCAGCATTACAACTACCAACAACTAAATACAAAACCTAGCTAAATTTACCTGTGGACAGCCATGACCTCATGACCTAGAAGCAGTTAAGTTCTTTACTTTATAAAACAAAGAATTTACATTACAATCTCTTATTATCACCTCCATTTCTCCTACACAAAAAAAAAAAAAAGCCAAAAAAAAAAACAAACCACCAGAAAACATCCACAGCCCCTTCCTGAGGAGTTTCTGTCTGGTCTGTACTTTCTGGTCTCTTTGTCAGTCAGTCTGCTCCTTCTGTTCATTATTAACTGATAAATACCGCCCTCAAAAATACATGTCCCCAGTTTTGGGCTGCAGACTGTTTTTTATATCTAAGACTGCAAATGTAATCTAAACATTGTTCCTCAGTCCTGCAAGTGCATGTTTTACACATTTCAGCCAGAAAGATGTGTGTCCATTTGTCTATCTTACAGGTTCAAAACTTGTTGTTGTGGCTTGGTATTTATTACCTTGAAGTCTTTTATATGCAGTAGGTCTAAAGAGATCTTTTTTTTTTTTTTTAAACACTCCAATACCTCAGTCTGGGATCCTATAATCATGCTGGGCCTCATCTGCTTTGCATCACTTGGCAATTTAGGTTGTGCAAGCTATATTAAGTGCTCACAGATTTTCATACGAATGGCATGTACAAGATGTTCCAGATTACTCACGCTGAATCCACCAACTGCAATAGACTGTTGAAGTATTTTTCATTTTTTTTAATAGGTATTATACTCACAAATATCCCTTTGTTAAAATGTGAAGATGTTTGGAAATGCCAAAATGAGTTACTGCTCTGAGCACCCTTATGTTCCGAGGCAGTTGAGAGTTCTCAGTGCCTCTGTAAGCTTCATGTTTTCAAGTCCAACAACCAACTACCTAAAAGTTTACTTAACTGTTATGACACACCATCACCTAGTCAGAGTCAGGTGATATACACCTCTGAAAACCCATCCATCCACCTCAGTCATGCATTCATCCTTCTACTTCCTCAAGTTTTTTTCTTATTCAATTCAGTATGTGTTCCCCTGGGCAGGTAGCATCCACAGGTCAGGGCTTCCTTGCTAGAAGCCCTGACTAGGGTACCACTGGTCCTGCCCATTGGTGTCTCAGCCACTTTTATCTTCTCTTCAACCCCAAACTCTTTACAGCAGTCTCTACTGCTTCAGCTCAAAAGTCCTAGTGCCCTGCTGGGCATTGTCCAAGACTTCACCGTGCTCCTTTAATGTTACAGAACTGGGTAATCTGTGCACATTGAAGAAAATAAAAAACAAGCTGTCATTCAAACAGAAAACAAAAGATATTAATCATTTGGTATTATCACCACACAGCACGTGTGTGCATATGACTAAGACATGAGGGAGGAGAGCCATATGTACCAAACTATTTGCAATGCAGACCTGAAGAGGTTTCCCAAATTAGGTCACGGATGACAAGAGAATCAATGTAACACACATAGACCCAGATGCAGTATTTTCACATTCCTCTTTTTAACTGAGATGAGGTGATATGAGGACCTCCTGGGTACAATTTATGCAAGATGGAGTTTCATAAGACTGAGGTAACACTGATAATGTTGTGAAGGAAAAAAAAAAAAGAAAGATTTTGTGGAGTTTATTTCAGTTTAGTTCAGGAACTGGAGCTGCTCAATTGCCTTACTGACCAGGTGTCAGCAAAGAATCAGTAAAATCTATTTCCATCTATGTACAGCTGACATGTTGCCAGTTTTTTTCTAGAAATAGACATTACTGAGGCTAGCTCTCTCTTCTTACCTTCCACTTGGAACACTGCAATCTGCTCTGAAGTTAGAAAATATTTGAAAAATTCAGCTAGCATAGAAGTAGGCAATGTTTTAGAGGCAAACCATTTGGAAACAGCCATCTGTGCTTGATAATGGTTGGAAAATTTAGAAAAAAATGCTACTTTTCTTTTTTTAATCAAAAAAATTCTCTCTTTTTTTTTTCACTAGTTCCACTCTTTTTTACCCTTTCTGTGGTAGACTTCCTTTCAGTATTAGCTGTGAAAAAAAGACCGCTTTACTGCCAAATTTTGTGTGATAGCCTACACAACATCAATTCATTTGTGTTGACCATAGACCCTGACATCCCTGTGCTACTTCAAGCCCCATTTTTTTCAGCTACCTCATCTCTTCTAATCCCTTCACTCTATTATCTCCCTTCTATGTATTTTTCACTCTTTGCTTCCACCACCAAGACCACACAAGCAGCCAAGAAGTCAGTATGTTGGTTTAGGTGGGATACAACTGCCAGCAAGGACACCTTCACCAAAAATCTACTTCAACAAAATAACTTAATCTTTCCTTATTCTGATAGAGCTTGCATTTTCTGACTGTTGGAAAAAGCACAATCCTTTTTGCAGGTTTCTGAAGGATGCAACATTTAGCATTAGTTGGTTGCTACTAATTTTAAATAAAGTCAGGTATGGTGATAGCAATGATCTCTTTATTAAGCAGCAGACCACTTCTTTTGCTCACACATGTACCACATACCTTCCTATACTTTCTTTAAGATAAAAGACATTTCTATGGAGTAGATCACTGATTTCAGTTAAAGACAACTGAGAACTCACCATTTGTAAGATGTTTAAATATTCAGCAGGTCAACAGACCGTATGTGGTTATGAATATATCTGACAAGAAAAAAAGACATATTTACTTTTCCAGTACCTTAGTGTAAGTTTCTCACCAGCATCCATTGTCTCCATAAGCACTTCTTCCCATTACACAGGAAAAACTGAAAAGTTCCATGCATTTACAAGTAAAGAAATTAAACTGTTACTTAAGATATATGCTTGATTCCCAAAAGTAAACAAGAATTTGAGGACTAAAAGCACATACATTTTTCATGGTAATTTCATGTTGCTGGAAGCCTTTCTTTTCCTATTCCTTCTAGAAGCTTCCTACTAGAGATGACTTAAGTAGCAAATATAACGTTCAAATAATAAATATCCATTTTGTTCCAAAATATGATAAAATTACTCATAAATTATACCATTTATATTGTTTCTTCCACTCCCTTTCTCCGAAATATTTAAACAAACATTAGAAAATCCTATTTGTAGTACCAAAAGAAGCTCAGAAAGCTGTTAGGTCAAGGTATATATGCTTGTCCACTGACCTAAATTATAAGAGACTAACTTCAAAACCACTGACTGAAAACTAATCTTGAACACTGAGCAAGTGTAACAGATCTTGTAACTATACCTCTAGAAGAAATGCATTAGAGAGGCGCTAGGAAAAAAAAAGTCACAAAAAACCCCAAACCAGAACCATTAGGCGTCACATTAACTCACACATGAGTTTCTTTTTTGTGGGCCAGTAGCCCACGGCAGGTCCTCTCCAATTCCCTGTGTTGCTGAAGCACAAAACCAGTACCCTCAGAGTTCTCTGGAACACAGTAACACCCCAGTGGGTCAGCTCTCTCACAGAAATGGGTGCTGTGGCTCAGCTTCCAGCTTGGTATTAAACAAATTGCTTCTGCTCTTTACCAGATACAGACACACTTTGACAAATAAAGAGAAAAAAGACTTGGCCCACTTGAATCCAGGGGTCCTTCCCCAAATGCTCAGTTCCTAGCTGCATCCCACTACTTTGTGATGTCAAAAAGCAGTCTGCTGACCACAGGGCACCCCACTGTTTCCAGACACCAGACAACCATCAGCCTTCGTGCTTGAACCATGAAACCTGAGAAGATATAGTGTACTTCAGCCACATATTCAAGTCTCGAGACAGTACAAAAATAAATATTTATGCTTCCTGTTCCCAGGTACTGATGAAATGGGGAAGCTGTTTTTCAGGTGCTGGGCCTGGCCTTTTTCAGAAAAACTCCCTCTTGACCCTTAATTCAGGTGACCCATTAGCATGTACAACTGTATGACCACTGGCCTGCTCAAGAGCAGGGTCATAAAAGCAGGTGTGACCTGTTCCTGAATCTGATCAAAATCAATGCAGTCCAGGTGCCTCCAGGTAGTCACCTTTGCTAGCTAAAGAAATCTATCATTTGCTACCTTTGAGCTCTTTCAAATTATTTCTTTGATACAGTCATTTTCTCTACAGCTTATTAAGTCCTTTATCCTGCTAGTTGCCATTCATCTCCGGGATTTTAAATGGCTTTCCTACCTGAGTAAAAAATTGTATTTATTCTACACTGAACATTCCCAGAGTATTTCAAGTATGCACAATATGGCAGGTCTGGATCTTCAGATAAAAATTAGCAAGTCATTCTGCCTTTAGCTTTTACTACAGTCCTTGCTTAAAGCCAAATTGAGGATGGCAACAACTATGCACAGCTAATGCCTTTGGCATGATCCTGCATGAGAGCAGCATGACCTTGAGAGGCTCAATGAAGAAGGAGCAAGGCAGGGTATTTTTCTTGCAGCATGGCCATATATACATAGAAATCATGTACTAATCCTGCTCTGCTGCTGCAAATTAATATAGTACCCATTGCCTCACGTTCCATTGCAGATAAATCTGGTTACCTGCCATGATTTTATTTGCAATATTATTGACGTCTCAAAAATAATTATGGTTTGAATACACACATTTTGCACTAGTTCTGTTACTTTTCAGTCCCATCATGTATCCCTTCATTACATCAACAGTGATTAAAAAGAAAGAAAAGCATGCCTAAAATAATTTGTGGTTCATCTCTCAGATAGACTTGCATGAAACTAGCTGATATCTACGACACAGATCAGGAGTGACGGAGTGACTATTTCTAACTTGTTTTTAAAGAATTCCATCTCTTCTAGAGAGTTGTCCTCTTTCCTTTTGAGCATGGTTCTGTTTGTTCCTGCCTTACAGAACAGAGTGCAACTAAGAAAAATAATAATGTATTTTGGCAGCTACAGCTAACAAAGAAAGCATCTACTTTAAGACTTGAAGACAGCAAACCAAGGTTAAGTTCATCATGTTCTAGCCAAGAAAACCTGCAGAGAGGCATGCTTACAGTGAAAGCAAAGCTGGAAGCTTAGTCCACAAATTTCAGTTACCAAAAAAAAAAAAAAAAGAAGGGAGGAAAAAGGGAGGAAAAACAGAGTTCAAAAGAGGTTGTGGAATTGAAAGTGATTAGCCTTCAGTGACTTTTTTGAGAGTCCTCACAAAAAATTTATAAAAGTAAATTATTTTCTCCCTCATGTCTTACTTATCTGAATATAAAACATAACAGGAGAGGGGATTGTCTCAAATTGCAAGGAAGTCCCTGCTTTGAGTGACACTGTGACTCAGGAATCATTTCAGATACGGCAACTCAGGTTGCTTCTAAGAACTTGCAAGTGCCCTCCCTAGAAGCAAAACTGAAGTCAGTGAGATGATCCACATGGTCTGGTTTCCATCTGGGCTACAACATATTTTAGCATTTAAATTGAGTCTTTCTACAGTGATGATGCAGAGGGTATAGACCTGGGGCTGAGGCTCTTCGAAGCTCCACTCTCTGCAGCCACGTGCCTTACTGCTTTGTATTTCAAGAACTAATGACAACATGCACACAATTAAGCAGTCAGAAACACCCCTAACATCTCAGAGGCAATCTCAGCATAGAGGATTTTGCTCTCTATGGACTGTCCTTTGCACCTTTCAAACAAGTAACCAAAATCCTTGAGCCTCAGAGGTGACTCACTTCACTTCTCCGTTTTTTTGCTGCTATTTTTATACCTGCACCTTCCTCTCAAAAAAAAAAAAAAAAAAAAAAAAAAAAAAAAAATTCAAATTAAGTGAATTCTTGTAAAAGGTAAGTGATATTTTAAACTGCATGACTGCATTTATAAATTGGGTGTCCACTGCCTAAAGAAGCAGAAAAAAATGTTCAACAGCTATCCTAAATATGATTCAAAAGTGAATATGACTATTAAAATTATTATTCTCAGCAATAGCCTTTTAGAGTTACTCAAGTAAGAATTATCTGAAGTCAGCAATATTTTTCCATGTATGAACCCTGAGGATTTCTTAAAATGCTGAGCATTCTTTCTAGATCTTCTGAAATCAACATGTGTTCTGCCTGAACTGAAATACATTATTTGCCTATGATCTTAGCTACTGTCAAGTAAAATTGTAAAAAGTAGTTACATCTATTTAGCTATTGCTAAACAATAAATAGCAGAAAATATTTTAGAAAAGTTTAAAATCTGTGTCTTTAACACCATACATCTCATGCAACAATAAAAGTGGACAGTATTTAATTTTTACCTGAAAACTCATGCAGAACCACCTTACCAAGCTGAATATATAATGGATAAGACCTGCATAGTCTGGTTTAAACCGCAAACAGCCGAAGTCATTGAATCACTCTCCTGGCCAACCTAATGTGTACAGAACTTCAGTGCACCAACTGCAGTTATTTTAAACACTGCATGTGGGCACAAGCAATAACCACCTGTTAAAGTACTGATGCTCCTACACGACATTTCAAAATACATTTTCTCCAGTACTGCCAGTAGTTATTTTTGGCACATGCTCTTATTTTGTAAACCCTTTCTCTTCTACTACCTCCACTATTATCTTGGCCTAGCATCTTCCTTCTGCTCTGAAACTACACTTTGAACACAGACAGAACCAAAATCCAGGGTCTTTCTGAGAATCAAAGAGGCATGCTGTGACTGTAACTACAGGCATGCAAATCAAGGGTGTGGAGCTCCTATGGATTTGCCCTATATGGGAGGTAAGAAATTGCAAAAGTCTGAATCAAAGGGACTAGACTGATAGTAAGAACAATTGAGAAAGTATCTAAAGAAAATAAGATACAACCAGCAATTTGCATTTAAAAGAAAAATGGTAATTTGCATTTAAGAGAACAATGATCAACAGTTGGTAAACATCTTTTTGCAATGTAACTATGATCAGTTTCATTCAGGAAAAAGAATGCCACTTGAAACTATTTTTTTTACTAACGAGATTCTTAGGAAAAAAAAGAATCAATTTTATAAAATGTACTTAGCAATATTTAAATAGGGAAAAAGATCAGTCCATTTGCCTTCAGGTACCATTTGATCAGATGGCATGTAATAGAGGTGACAAAGCCTTTTGAATTTTCCTCCACGACTTGAATCTCAGCTAATTTTGTTATGCAAATAAGGGCTAACTAGTTACTTTTAAAATTCCGTCTCCTTTGACTACAAAAAACTCTAAATAGATTATTCGTAGCTCTCAAGTTTAAGTCGTTTTGAGTGTATTCTCATTTCGGTGCACAGACAGCTATGCATAAGCCTCTCATTAAGGATAAACCGCCTCTCATTGAAATGAGAATATACCCCTAAGGGTTCCTGAATTAAATTCATGTTCCGTTATTCATCCAAATTATTTTACATTTTCATAGCACATTAAATAGTTTCTCTAACTTCATGGTAAAGGCAGATATAGTACTCATAATCTGCACTATAATATGAAAACATATGAGGCTGTGCAGTCTTAGCACATGTTAAAGGTGGTGTGTTGGAAGATGCATTCAGCAAGACAGTTTTGCTACGTGTCAAAACTTCTGTCAGTGCTCAAGGATTGTTTGCTATTTGTCAGAACTTTCCTGTTATGTTTTAATATAGTGTAGTGGTTTGGTTCAAAATATCCATTCCTTACTTGTTTTGCTTCTGTGAGATAGGAATTAGGAGAAAGCAAAGCAGGCACAAAACTTAAAAGAATATAAAGAAGTTTATTAACAGACCTAAAAGAAAGGAAAAAAAAAAATCAGACCACACCTTCAGAACACTTTTCTCCCCCCACCTTTGTCCCTTCCCCCACTGACAATGTAAAAATACAACCCTTGAGATTTTCAGTCAGTTTACCACCTCTATAATAACCTTTTTCAGTTCATTTAGGGAGAGGAGTCTCTCTTGCTCAGGCTATGGAGACATCTCCACAAGAGGTTCTCTCATGGTTTCAAATTCACAGCAAGACAGGTGCCCAGGATGGTTCTTTGCTCACATGTGAGAGTCCCTTCCCTCAACTTACAGCTTTCCCCACAACTGTTTTTGAGGGTCCAATCTTGAGCTAATGGGGTACCATTTTAAGGTTGAGCTGTTCAGAAACAAAGGTTCTCTTCACCCATCTCTGGGAGCATCTTCATCTCTAGGAATAGAGGCCTTCCTCCTCCCCTGGGAGCAAGGGTCCTCATCAAATTACAGCTACTGTCATTTGCTTATTTCAGCACAGGTACTTTTGCTCAGAATTGCAGTCTGAACGCTCCACCCCCCCATGCTTTCATGAAATTACAACAGGTACTCTGATGTATCACAGTTCATCACCATAGCTTTACAACAGAATTTCAGCTTCTAGGCTTGAAGCATCTCCCCTTTCTCCTCCCTCAGGTTTTCAGCTCTTCCTTCTTTACTTAATGTCAGCAGGCCTCATCTGTTCTGGAGGAAACTTACAGCACTAAAGGGTTAATCTCACCGGGGCCCGCAGCTGGAATTTGCTTATCGCTGTTGGTCACATGAGCTTTGCCGGGCAGTGGGGCAGCAGCCCCAGATGAGTCCCGACCGCCCCAGGGCTGCCTGCACGGAGCAGGGCTGTGGGGAGGCTGCGGACAGAACAGGGCTGCGCCACGGCTGACCCGGCCCGGCCCCGCTGGGCCACCTGCAGGCCCCCCCAGTTACCTGTCCGAAAGCCAGAAGACTAGAGAGCTTTCCCAGGGCTTGTTCGTTCTTAAATGTGAATCACAGAGGTGCGTCAAGCTTCTTAAGTAGCTTAAAAAGTTACCAATATTCAAACTAGCCAATTGATAGGTTCTGTTAGGTCATAGAGGAAGCTGTAAGCACTTCTTTGCGAGAGAACCACTTCCGTGGCTGATGCCCTCTTTACTAAAAACCCAAACTATACTGAACCATGACATACAGCTTAAGGTACATTTTTGCCAGACAGAAGATAGGCAAGAAGTTCTGTATGACAGAATAAATTGAATATCTGATAAAAACCCAGGCTAAAGGGAGACAGAAATAGTTCAGCTCAGTTCAGCACTCATTAATCCAAAGTTTGACTGTGTTTTCCTGCAGGGTCCAACATATACCTAGAAATATATATGATCTAGATCCTGACCTTCACATCTATTTTTTTTTTGAAGTATCCATGTTACCAATTTGTCAGTTTGTGTTATATTGCCTCTTTACCTCTATCCACACAAGGAGGATGTTTGTCTATCAGCCTTCAGCTATGAGCTCTAAACTTTTCATTTTAAAGTTATTCCCAATTTTTCCTTTGCTCACTCTCAACTCAATTAAAAACCAATTAACTGACCAACAAATCAAAACATGCTTGAAATCAAGAACTTACATACTTTTTTTGTCCTTAAACCTTAATAATGAGCAAATAAAAAAACCAATGAAATGCAGGAGACATGAAAAAGAGCAAACATATTTTGTGTTTTGTAAACCCATGTGCTTCTGAGACTAACAAGAAAAGCAAAAATTAATAATTTTAATGTTTGTCTTGGTGCTTATTTTTTTCCCTTCCCCATAGTTCTACAATTCATGTTATTGCTATGGTATCCATTAGGGAGACATTTGCTGAACAACTTTTCAGATGTGACTGAGCAATTTATTTTTTAAAAACTTCTTCAGAATAAAAAAAGTATTTTAAAACAAAGTACTTTATGTATTTTTTACTGCATATTTAATATATCCTGGTGTGAAAAACAAAAAAAGTCTATAAAGCAGTGGCCAAAATTTGACCTTTAACTCAAAACAAATGTTAAAAGAATGAATTTGACCCCATCTATGGATTAATATACACTCTGGTTTGGTTATGCAGGAGTTGAATCTATGGGTTGCATAGGTCCATACTCACTTGGGATATGATACTGTGCTGAGCACCTCATGGCAGGTTCCAAAAATTCTCAGTTCTCACAAACATCAGGAGGAAATAAAGTCTCTCAATCCATCAGACAGATCTCCCCAAAACCTGGTACTTTAGACTGCTAACAGAACAGTCTCTTTCCAAAGATGATCTAAACCAGTATTTATCATTTATCATGTATTTTGGTTTAGAAAACCTACGTAACTAACACAATTGTACAATTTCACAAAGGAAATTAAATCCTTCAGCTACACTGCTTTTCACTTTAAATGCTAGATGCTCCAGGGTTTACTGAGATATCTTTCATATAGCCAAATCCCTAGCTAAGTGGGAGAAAATGTTACTTAGAGGATAATCAGATAACAATCTGATTTAGAAGTAATTTTCTTCTGTAAAATTAACACTTATTTAAAACGCTAAAAATATTCATAAAGCAGGAAAACAGAATTTCTAGTATACAGAAACAAACTTTATGCCTTAAATTCTAGTAACTTGGTCATTTCAAATTTAATCAAAATTACAAAACAAAAAGTCTATGGGAGCATTCATTGCTCTGCAATTGCCTCTTAAAAGTTTTACACAAATTTTAATAAAATACTAAAAATACAAAAATAAAGTTCTATATGCCAGCAACTCTTTACTGCTTATATTAGTTTACATTTCACACTCATTACAAAATAGAAATATGAAAGTAATATTGAACCTAGTGACTTTCCTTGGCAAATAACTTTTTTTTTTTTCTAGGACATAGTGAAAACAGTTTTTCAAAAAATAGATCATAAAAGGGATCTGGTTATCTACCTTCTGTTAATTTTAATAGGCAAACCAGAAAATCCTCAGTGTTGGCATTTAATGACTAAGATAAAAATTACTGAACTTAGCAGGACACACTCTCTTACTATTGATTTCAGCGTATTTTGCATATAGAATGATTGCATCCCTTGTGGAGTTTCAGTAAGCATTCCAGCACATTTTTTAAGGATATGCAGAGAATATTACTTATCAAACATGCTCACTCAGACAGGAATTTGGATCTGGAACACAGTGAGTTAAAAGCCCTTAGATACTCTCCAGAAACACTGAGCAGGCAGGACAAGGAGATGAGAAACACTTGTGCATCACATCAGCAGTAAGTGTGCACTGGACTAATGCGCCTCAGAAAGATGCATCACACCCCAAAACCTTTCAGAGTTGATATCCTGTCAGGACAGTTATTCTGCTGCACTGGCTCACAGTTGCACAGTTGCAGAAAAATGTTCCTTTCCAACAGAAAATTTGCTGCCTTTGGTTTCAGCTCAGAGATTCCCCCCACTTCTTTTCTAATCTGATTCCCTCCAGACACTATAAAGCAGAAAACTATTTTAAGCAGAAAATTAAAACATACAATGTAAAATATCCCCCAAATTCAAATGAGTTGGCTTCTAATACCAGGCTTATTCTGACTGACTTCTGCTGTTCACCAAGGTGTGAAAAATGAGCAAATAAGAGCACTAAGGCAGCAAGGGAGCTCACAGCCACTAAAGACAGCAGCAGTATCAGAGTGTCAGTGTCTTTGCTTCATCAATGGGAGGCTCTTAAAATGGAAGATTACATTACTGACTACTGCATTTACAGGTTATTATAAGAAAGTCAAGCAAATCTGCACCTCAGTAACAGTGTTTAAAATTAGAGTGGTAACAAAAACAGATGTGAAAATGAGATGAGAAAAGACAGGCACTACTTTAACCACACAAGAAGTCTACTTTGAAATCCCGGGGAGGGGAGAAATGTTCAGTAGGGCATAAAAACCTTAAGCAAAAGGGGGTCTCCAATGTATTTTTTTATACTCAAGTTTAAGTGAGATCTGTAGCTTTCCTGCCTGTGGATCAACAAAACTATCTATAAATCACATTTCAAGCTTGCTGAGCACATGCTGTGCAGGCCAGATTCAGCTGGACAAACAGACATTAAAATATAAACCACTGCATACTACTCTGAAATAAGAAAGTTAAGAACTTGGATCATCAAAATAAATTGGCAATATTATGACTCCATAGCAAGATTAATGTAGTCATATAATCTGACATAATTCCCATCTTCAGAATTGCTTTTAAAAGCCCTAGCATTATTGTTAGGTTAGACCTCTCTAACCTCTAAACTTCACAGCACAGGAGTTATTGAATCTTTATATCCTTTGTTAATAGGGTGCGTGCACACTTTACATGTTTATATACAGTTAAAATCATGTAAGTATACATATACAAATCAAAAGGAAATCTGGATATGAGATTTGTGTCAGAGATTGTTTACATCTGTCATACTGGCAAGTTGTCCAAACCCTGTGCCATCAAATGTGTTAAAATGAGTTCTCCGAGGAAAGAAGTCATGTTGGTATGGCTTTGGAAAGAATATCTAAAAATATATGAAGACAGTGAATGTTTCAAGCCCTTGGAGACTCTTAACATTTATCAGAATAGCCTTCATGTTTAACACCACTCCCAGGGTCAGCCAAACATGTTACATGCAACTCAGCTCTCTCTGCTATAGCCAGACATGGACCTCTATACCAGATGGATATGACTTAGATTTCTCACAGTTCCTTGATGCTAAAAAAATTCAATTATAAAGTTATGAGTAGGAGCATGACAGCATAAATAATAGTAAAGCATGTATACATACAAATTAAAAACACTGCTGCCCCCAAAATCATATACCTCTTTGGAATATGTTCTGAATCTCAAAAGCATGTATGTTTTAGTTTGATGCATTTCATCTACCAGCTTTCACAGCATGTTCTTCTTTCCACTGCATCATCAATTTGCTCGAGGCTAATGGCTCCCAAGGGAACTGACATTTTATTTGTATTTTTCAGTAAGTTACTGAAAATGATATTGTCATGAAGGAATTACACAGTTTATGCTCTAAATGCTTGGAAAAAGAAAGAGAAGTAAAATAGGATTTCATCTTGTCTATTTTTTTTGTTTGTTTCATTGCATTCAATTATCTCATCTACTTCTCTTTTAGAAGCCAGCCTCAGTTAGTGGACTGTATTACACTCCATATAGAAGCAGATTACATCTCACACAACTGAGCCATACACATCTATTCATCAAGGAATGCAAGTGACAAGTGCAATGACCAGGGATTTGAAGGACAACAAAGCAATTTTTCCTGTCAGGATCAATGTAATAGAGGCAAGATGTGTGCAGGCTTTAAGCAAAACACACAGTTTAAATGCATAGAGAAACATATGAGGCACAGAGGATGGAGAGGCAAGAGAAAGCACATTGGGATTGTCAAATGAAGGAAATGCTGGCTTTTCAGAACAGATCTTCATTCTGAAAGATCTCAGCTTCTTCTTCTAGAAGACTGACTTTTCCATTCTTTACCCTTGGGGTGGCAAGCAGCATCTTGATTTAAGTAAGGCAAGCAGTGATGATGACAATGATAAAAATGAAACTGTTCAGAAGTAAGGAGCAAGAAAGCTCACAGTAACAGATTCACATCAGGTGTTTAGTTTCACAGAAGCAGCAACCGAGATTTTCAGGTGACTGATCTTATCTGAAAAGAGAGCTACCAAAATGCCAGCAATCTTAAACCATGTGTCCTTCTTAAACCCTGGCACACAACGCCCTTTTATTAAGAAAAGTGAAAATTGCCTCTTAGCAAAAAAAAAGTCAGCAATGCATTTCTGAGATAAACTGCCTCTGAATTACGTCCTTGGAGGAGTATGGGACTGTATGACCAGCGTTAGGGGCATGGCTGAACTCAGATATATTCTCCCCAAGAAGAAAAGCATTGTTTTTCAAGAGGCATCTCTCTGCATGGCTCAGAAAGTCTATCTGTAACTAGAGGTGCAATGATATAATGCCACATTGCAGCTCCTAAGCAGGAGAGGTTCTATAAAGAAGGAATACAACCTGGAGAGATTTTAAAATCTTCTTTTTAAAGTAATCTTTTTTGGTTATATTTTCACAAAGGAAAACTCTCTTCACCTGGAATCTGGAAAACTGTCACAGAGATTACAATGGGCCACAGAATATATACATGAACTGTTCTAATATGATACAGCTGTTAAAAAGCTCATAGATAGGGATCAACTCTTCCTTCTCTGTATTTTTAGTGTCCTGGATATTAACAAATTTGAAAGAATGTTAAAGAACAATTCACAATAGAAAATCTTCTGTCAAGCAAATCTTCCCATCGTGCCTTTCTCACAGATGCTTTCCTGAGTCAAGAAGCTTGAAGGTATAATGCAGAAAACATCACTATAAACTTCACCTGTTGTTCTTATATGTTAGCATAGCCAAGTCCAAGACCCAGAATACTGGGACCAAGTGAAATTTATTCCTATGTTGCACTACAATGTTAAATTAAAACTGAATTACAATAAAGCAAATGAAACATAGCAAAGAATGAATGTTCATAATGGAAAAATATTTTGATAGCCAAGCACTGTAGATTGCAAAGGGAATACACTCAAGAGTTTAGAGAGGCAGCTCATTAATGCAGCAGAGAAATATTTGTTAAGGCTTGGTGTAGGTATAGATTCAAAGGCTTTTAGGGGCAAATCTCATGGCATTCATCCAAGCAAAACTCCAAGTGAAGTGAATGAGTGTTTTCCCTAAAGACTGCAACATTTGGCCCTTAGAAATGGAAATTAATCAACAATAAGCAGTTTGGATTAAGTGAATCCAACAGTAAATTAATTTACACGAATAGCAAAAAGAAAAATACCCTTTTGTTAGCTAATTAAACCTAATACACTCCTAAAATTCTACTATATTTCTACATTTACTTATAAATTATACATTTAATGTACGAATATCATAGTTTAGTTAGCTAGAAACCCAGACTAAGCTTATAGTAATAGCTACTGGCACAACCTAGTTAAACTGTTGGTATTTCACTGCAGATCCTGCAGTTCACAGTCTGTAAGTCAGGGGTAAAATGTTGCATAAAACATTTCTAACTTGGTGAATTTAGAAATTTAATAGAATTCAGGCTTTAAAACCAGATGTTACAGAGACAAACCTTACATAGGGATTTGAAACATCATACCTATGGACACCGAACTAAATTGGCTTAAATTGATCTCCTGAGTATGCTTTAAAATGAGATGGTTTCTCACATCACAGTCCCCAAAACAGATTCCACTGAAGAAGGAAGACTCCCACTGAGATCAAAGCAGACAAAAATTTAGCAGATGTTTAATCCTAAAATTGAGGGTAGGATATATATGAAGCCTGTGTACTTTTATCACCAAAGTATGGTATCTATGGATAACTCATAATATTCAGAAGCTTGGTTTACATAAACAGAGATTTCTCTCACACTGATCTTTCTGTTGTTCTTCCCTCCCTTAGTCCATTCTACCTCCTCTGAAGCATTACCTTCCTCATTTCTCTCCATTACAACAATTCAAGCATGTTAATATTTCATAAAATACTTCATCACAAACAGCTAGAAGATCAATTTTCTAATTTTAAACAATGATACGTGAGAGTATTCTCAAAAACCACAAAATGGTAATTCAGAAAGTAAAGAAAAACCTAGGAGACCACATGACAGTTCAGAAAAAGTTCTGTTATACATAAAAGGACATAAATTTCACTCTTAAGAAAGCTCTTGAGACTGAGAACTAACTCTGCAAAATCATTCATGTCTACTGTATTATAAGAAGCCTTCCTCAATTAGATTGGAAGGGGCCTCTAGGTTCACAAATATTTCTCCCTTGTTATCACACATAACCACATCATATAAGCTCTTAGATAAACTTAGCAAATTTAATATGACAACCAATCTTGGACTGTTGCTCTAAAACCTCCTGTAATTGAAAGTAATAATTTTTTTTTCTGTTTTCCAGCCCATAACTATCCATGTGTGGGTCATCGTGTGTATATACCACCACCATCCTTTGACTCAAACAGTTGTTCCCTCTCTGGTGTTCAGTTCAGTTCAGTTTCCTGCACACATAGAGAGAGCCATTTTGTGACCTTCCAGGCTTAAGAAGAAGCTGTACAATCAATACATTCTCATTCTTTTATGTGCCCTTTGCCAAATGTAAACCTTACTCTGCCAATGACTGACCAGATTTACACAGTTATTCAGATAAAATTTAATCAGTAAGATTTTGCAGTAAAATGTATTTTTTGCCCCTTCCATGTCAAACAAAGCATTCTCACCATGTAAGTAAAACTTCGCTTCACAGACATGAGGACGTGTCAGGGGTCCTGGAAATTTCATCAGTACAAACAGAGAGGGTTGGAAGGGATCATAGGTCTTCAGAGGAGTGAAGATCATAGAATCATAGAATGGTTTGGGTTAGAAGTGACCTTCAAAGCAATCATGCAGTTCCAACCCTCCTGCTACGGAGGGGCACCTTCTGCTAGACCAGGTTGCTCAAAGCCCCATCCAATCTGACCTTCAACACTTTCAGGGATGGCGAACCCACAGCTTCTCCAGGGAACCTGCCCCAATACCTCACCATTCTCACAGGAAAGAATTTCTTTCTAATATCTAATCTAAACTCACCCCTTTTCAGTTTGAAGCCATTCCCTTGTCCTGCCAGGACATGTCCTTGTAAAAAGTCCCTCTGAATTTTTTTTAGGCCCCCAGTACTTCCAGTAGTGGAACACTGCTCTAAGGTCTCACCAGAGCATTCTGTTCTCCAGGCTGAACAACCTCAACTCTCTCAGCCTGTCCTCCTCCAGCCATCTGATTATCCTGGATGACAATGATGACCAAGCCTAGAGGAAAGCTGCAGGGTCTGGTGATCTCTGGGAGAAGGACTGTTGGTAGACATGCAGAGATTTCCCTGGCAAGAAGGAAGAACCAAGTACACAAAGTAAAGCCTTGGGGTCAGACAAGAGGTGGCAGAAGGTTCATCTTTACAGGTGTCACTGGAGCTTGGCACATCTCCCTCATGCCTGTCCACTCAGGCATAAACCCTACCTCCCTCCTAGAGTATCCCCCTCCCTTCAGCAGCAGCTACTTGTCAGTCTGACTCATCCCAGCCTCAACCCCCAGTGCCTTCTGGGCTGCTGATCTGAGAGCAGGCAGCTCTGGGACAGATGACTTGGATGCATACGGGGCACACAGCCATGGCATTGGCCAGCCTTCTGAGCAGGCAGAGCAGCCCACTCCACTTCTGCCAGCAGGCAGGCTTCCCAGGCACACACCGGGCTTGGTCTGCATCTAAGGAGATCTCTGTCCTTGCATGTTCTGTGTTACAAGTGGCCTTCACCTACATTCGAACCATTATTATGAGCCTTCACAGTAATTTTGTACTCAGCTAGTTACCCAGATTTCTCTCTCAAACAGAGAGCTCCAAAATAAACAGAAATAATCTGAATAAGTCCTCAAGCACTAGCACACTTGCACACTGATCTCTTGCACATTGTAAAGCTAAACTTCTTCCCATTTCTGCAGATCTAGTCCTCCTCTGAACTCTAGATATCTCCAAAACATTGATTCATTCCTTAGCATACTCCTACACTTTATGCTAGGGTTGACAATGAAATACTAAATCACTACAAATCTGAAGACCAACTCTGATGAATGCAAATTCCCCCTGTCCAGTACTGCTCCTTTCACCACAAAAGTCTCTCCCTTGCCCAATATTTTGTCCATCTCAGTTCTTTGATGTTCATGTTTCATAAGCTCTCATGTGGCACTGTGCTTTATTTAATCTCATATTGATATCTGCCACGTTTTCATGCATTAAACAGTCTTCACTGTTTTTTTTTTTTTTTAGGGCAGAGCTTGTTTAACAACATCTGCTTCTGCCAAGTCCATATAAAATTCCATGCAACTTTTTACTGACCTCCACATTTCTAATTTTTCTCTCTAGCAGTATTTTTATCTAGGTATTTACAAATGTTAAGTCAAAACAAAGGTCTTGCCACTGCACATAATATTTATGTGAAGGGGAAAATTATCAGCAACTATTCCATGCCTCCCATATCACTCCAACTGGTAGACATTGACATACATCCTGCAGTCACTAAGTGCCTGTTACGCCTCACCTTTGCTCTCATAGTCAGCTCTATCACCCTTACTGACAGAAGAAATAATGTTAATGCACCTTTCAGTCTACACCTAAATGCCTATAACGAAATTGCTATTTAATCTTCCCTTGGCATATCTCATTCCTTGTTTTTTGCTGTTCCTTTGGCTGAAAAGCTGTTTGTTAAAACATCGCCTATTATATGTAACTAACCCCTGCTTTTAGCAGTTTCCATTTTATCTTTTAATGGATTTCTTTTTTGATTAGCCTAGAAAGAATGGAACAGACAGGCTCCCTAATTCTAAATAATTTCTGGAGGATGATCATTTCATCCAGCTAAATAAGGAAACACTTCTTATTGTTTTTTTCCCTTGGCCACTAGTTTCAGATAGCTTCTTCCATGATGAAGGTAATGGTGTTCCCCTCCCTCTCAAAACATCCTCAGTTTCTTTGTTCAGCAACTTCCCTATGTGCTTTTCCCAGTTCTTTTAAATATCCTGTTTTGAAACTTAAGACCTGAAACATAATGCTAACACACTTTCACTCATGTTTCTATTTAAATCAAAATAAATGAGCTTGTGAACACTCAATTGAAAGGGATTTTTGCAACTTTATTTTAAAATAAAATTATTTTTCTAGTAATGACAACTTGCCAACTATAGAGCAAAGAATTTAAGGCTATCCCACTGATAACAGTATATGCTCCCCATTCTCCACCTCCGAATTTCTGTGAGCGAGTTTTATCTTTCTGCACAACACTATAGGAATCTCCATCCACACTGAATTCTGTCTCTGGAGTTTCCAAGTACGTCTCTCTTCACAACCAGCACAGTTTCTTTTATCACTTCTCGCCAAAGATTTTGATCTAACAGCTCCTTTTACTTATGCTACTCTTTCTTGCAAGTCCATGGCATGACGAATTAATCATTTTAGGAGCTGCCAGTATGTTTAATGAAGATAATTCATTATTTCCACGGGCAAAAAAAAATCTGACCTTGCAAAAGACTATAGATGTAATATCTAGCAGGATTTGTGTTATGGTTCAGTCAGTTAAAAGTACTTATTGACATGAACTCTAATAATAAAAGGAAATTAGAAGTGCACTTCAGCATCCCATAAGATGTTTATTCACGTTAAGCAAGGAGGGCACACTTGACCTCCCAGCTTCATTTATGCATGTTACATTGTTTCTCAGAATCTCTTTGGTACCTTCAAACTAAACACCCATCCAAGACCTTGAAGAGGTTTTGTGTAGTGCAGCAGGGTATCCCTAAACTATGAATATTTTTAAGGGCAACAGAATAAAATGCTAATTATTACTATTATGATACAGGTAAAACTGGTATATGGAAACTGCGTGCAAATACATCTCTTATTTAGAATTAGCCAGAGAGACAAAGTGGAGACCATACATCTTATAAATTGTCGTATCATTCCTTCCTCCCCTACAAAAGAAATTCTTGCTAAAGCAACACAGCTTTAAGGCTAATAATTTATCTTTTTCTACTTGTCTATGAACTTGCTATGAAAATATTCACAAAATATAGGGAATATCATATTACAGATATGTAAAACAAGCAAATGAAAGGAAAAAAAACCCTAACACAAAAGTTCTACCTTCCTCCGCAAAGAGGCCATCAGCTTAAAACATAAGCATTAGGTTTTTTAATATTTTGAAGTTATTCAAACAGAGAAAATAAATAGAAGACGGTGAGCAATAAAAATAAGCAGAAAAGAGGAATCAGGAAATAAAAGTTAGGACATTCTGTTACTGTAGTTTATGCTTCAGACATACTTCCTTTCAAATTTTTTTTCTTTTACGATACATTTGTAGGTAGAGATGTTAAAACAAAAATTTCACTGGGGCAACGAAAATTGTAGTTTTCTTGCTTTACTTCCCTTAGCTCAGCTATACATTCAATAAACTCATCAGTCATTACTGAAAAAAAACTTGTAGATCTGCATGATTAAATCCTTCAGTGAAGTTACTGTGGTCAGTCACAAACCACTTAATATACTCAGAGTATAAAAGATAATATGAAATATCACACTTTAAGAAAAAAACTAACCCTGGAATGCTATTATAGCTATTTCACTCTTTGAAACAAATATTTGCTGTCTTAAAACCAAAACAAAACAAGTCTTGTTACACTGCTGCAAAGTAGTATAATAGCTCTCTCTACAACTGCAGCCACCAGATGTTGGTGTTACAACTTGTTAAACCATTTGCTGTCTTTTAATACACACTATTTTCCGCTTGTAACAATAACTAAGAATATTACCAGGAAAGTAAAATGCTACTGTAAGTATGACTTGTGAACTGACATGACACTTCACTTTTGTTTTTTTAGGCCTCCTCAGAGGTCAACAACATTGAGATCAGGAACAATGCTAATTAATGAGATCAGACCTGCACATGACTTCATCTTGTTTAGCTTCTCAGAGGACAATAATAGGTTTCCCTGAGCCCACGCTATATCCAGTCTGATCACATATACGCATTTAAGTCCAAGTTTCTGCAGGATTCACTAAGATTTCAGGACTTCGTTAACAAATTTCAAGTAAAATTTACCAGCTGTTCATACGAATCCTTCACATAGCTGTAATGTGGTGGTAAGAGATCAAAATAGCTGTCCCCAAATTCAAAATTACCTATGAGAAATTCAGAGTACCCTGGGAGTTCAATCTGCAATTCATTTTATGAAAATTTTTGTTCATAATACCCATTCAGAGGCAGATGCAGAAAACTAAACTTTTGGCCCAAGCGGTGATGGTGGGGGGAACTTGCACATTGTCATCTCTGTATTTTACTGATCAACAGGGTTTATTTTTGTTTTCAGTAAATATTGAAGTAGATTGTTCTTCAGACAACTTCTCAGGTCAATACATTTCGATGCATGTGTCTCTTAATGCACGAAATCATAAGTGGTTATTACCCAAAAGGGAGTGGAGCTTTCTGGTACAGCAGCTCATAAAAACCTTTGGGGAGTAGTTTATGTAGCACAAACCTCTATTGAGCCAAATTCTGCTACGTGAGGGAGGAAGCCAAACTTTGCCAGCCTTCTAACAGTCTTTACAAGAGCACTGCAGGCTATTGCTTTACGGAGAATTTATAAAAAAATGTGTCCTTGAAGGAGACATCACCTGGTATTCATTAAACAACACAGCTGTAATAGCATGAAACACAGAGGAAGAACCTTAGGGAAACTTTTTGGGAACCCTAATCAAACAAAAATTCTGTGGGGTTTTGTGTAACAGGAGATTGGCTCTTACTGAAGTGATATGGGGAAGTAAATTTGGTTTTACACCTCAAAGTCCTAGCACGCAAGGACGCCACTGATGACCTAGTTTTATATTAATCAAAGAACTACACAACTTTCCTTATATCTATTACTTGTAGGACACCTAAGGGAAGAAAATGTTAATCAGATGATTGTCTTGCTGGCCTCCACGGAGAGCCCATGACGACAGTGAAAATTGTCATTTAGATATGTGAAAATATATGTACAATGGATTTTGTTTTGGTCAGCAAGATTTTTAGAAGGATAAAATATATTCTAAATACTAGCCTAAATAATCCAAGAAAGTAAGATTCAGGGACAGTCTGACATGAAAAAAATTAATCACCCATATTGGTTATTAAATAGATTGTTAAGTAAAACACAACTTGGTCTTTTGTCTGACTATATAAATGCAACCTATAACCTAATTCATTGGATTTGGGGATTTTTACTCACTTATAATTTCACAGGGTTGGGATACTAAAGGGCAAAACTGGTTTTCTATAAAAAGTCATCAATATCAATCAGTCTTTGGAGGTGGCACTGAAAATGACATGAACTTTAACCAAAAATAGAGAAAATTCACAGATAATCTGTAAAATATCAAAGAAGGCAGAATCTGGCCTCCATTCTTGCCCCCTCTCATGTATAGAAGGGAGATGAAAATCTTAAGTTCACTCTGAGCACCACCACAGAAACATATGGAGTTGGATGAAAACTCAGTTTAGTTTTAGGATCCAACATAATCCCGAAATATCCAAACAGAAGTCTGCAGATATTGAGACAGCATTTGTCTATCTGTATGCGGGTTTTGTAGCTTTTATTTATATACACATATGCAAATTCGCAGCATAAATTGAAGTTACAGGATTTGCATACTTCACTTTGTCCATGACAAAATTTCAGGTCATCTAATAAGGAGTGAATTTAAAGGGTCTCTAAAATCAGATAACAGGCATGGAGTTACTTATTGCACTTGCATTACGAGTGGCATACTATTGTCCTTATTTTGAAATCATTACTTATCTGTATATCTGTATGCATTCTGAGCCCAGGGCCGCTTTCTCAAATGAGCAGTGTATCTGAGATTAGCTCCCATCCTGACATTTCATCCACTAATTCACAAGATAAATCGAATTTCTCTTGCTAGCTCTGAGGAGAAGGCCTTTCAGGACTATGCCTCAGGAGTGTAAGAAACCTAAATTTTCATACTCAAAGTGAGAGAAAGGAGAGAACTAACGAGCTTCTGGCTACCAAATGCAATGGTCCCAACGCAGCACCCTCTGACCACAGTAGCCCACAATAAGAGAGATGCTACAGCTGGTGGGCTTTCACCCAGGGCAAAGCTTACAACACAACTCCACGTTACCAAGTCTAAAAAGTCAACAGATACAAACCACATCAACAACACAAAAATGGTTTTCAACAGGTGAGTGCTTTATATAAGAACATACTGTCACATATTTGATAACATACATTTGTAGGAAAAAACCCGACTTTTTTCTTGGTGTGATTCTGCATGCAGTAGATATAAACCCCAAGCCATTATCCTTCTTGAAGCATTCCTGTAAAAAGGTCTACAGGAACAAATGTGAGACATAAGCACTTCAAATGGACGAAAGTCAGAATCTGTGAATACAAAAATGCTGTTAGCAAGAAATATTCCTGCTTCTTTCTAAGCCCGTGAGAGACTTTTCTGTCTCACAGAAGATAGTAGCAGAGTTCTATAAACTATGAACACCTGCGACCTTGTAGAACTATGTTTATGGTACAGTAGAAAAATATTTTGACAATGGATGTTTTAGGATTTTCGCCAATCACCCCCAAGGGGTGGCTGATCCTTTGTCCAATTAGACTATGAAGAAAAAATCTATAAAAGAGTTTGTAAAATAATTAAATAAATCAATCTTGCTGCACAATTCCTGCCTGCTGGATCTTTTCTCCTCCCTACGGCTGTGGGATACAGTACTAGGAATCCATTGCATTTCAACAAATCTCTGCAGTTTCCATATATATCATTTTTTTCTCAAGCCTTATCATTACACAGTTACTGTAATAAAACATTTTCCTACATTAGTTCCAAATGCATTTTTTCCATCTTATCATTTGCCTAAAAAGGATCTGAAAATAGGTCATAATTTCCATGCAGTTGCTTAACATGCAGGAATTTTCACCCAATATTTTTGCAAAATTCTTTTGTAACTATATGAAAGACACAGGAGTATTAAACATTCAACGTTTATTTTGATGTAAAATGATCAGAGTTAACTTATTTATGGTCCTTAACAAGATGTGATTATGAAAGAACAATAGTTTCAATGCCACAAAGGAACCACCAAATTATCACAAAGGCACTTGATTTGGGTCTGTTTGAAACCCATGTTAGGATCTGTCAAATTACATTAAATTTATATTAATTGGTGAAGCTTAAAATCCATTTATTCTCCGCAAGAGTGTAGTTTAATCCCCTATAAAATCAGTTGATAACCAAATAATACTGTTAAAATAAGAGATTATTAATGTAGCATTTTTAACATCAAGGAAAAGAAGCAATGCTGACTTCCTTCTGTTGCAATGTGCCACACCCACAGCTAATAAAAACAGACAGCCTTTGAGCTCTGTAGGAAACAAGATGCTGCAGTAAGACACTCAAATAAATGACACATCAAAAAGCGGCAATTAACTGGACAAGAACTGGTTCTTCTTTGGAACAGCTATTTCAATTGTATTAGGTACAGTTAATGGGTTGTCTGCCACAGGAGAAAAAGACCCATATCCTCTCCGGCACCACGGAACACACAAATCCAAGTAAAGCCTAAAGAAAAAGACATAATTTAATCTTTTCTCTGAGGGACAGCAACACTTCCTGAATTGTCAGCTGAGCAGGAGTATTCTTCCTGAAGCTATTGCTTCTATGATGCAGTACTAATGCAGAATAAAGGGATAAGCGTTAAAAATATCCATAAGCACAGTTTCCCACACACCACATACAAGGTTCCAGAGCTTTTCAGCTGAGAACATGGGAAATATTATCTTACAGATAGCACTAGTATTATCTCAAGACACTGAAATACACAGAGTGTTTGGTGTCACCATTACCAGAGTTATTTCAGTTGTGAATATGATTTGAGAGATATGGTGATACTGAAGATGAATAACATTTATATGGTGCTGATGGGAAAGAAAAGTGGGTTTAATATTAGCAATTGAATAAACTGTACTCTCTACCAAGAGGCCTCTAAAATGTGAGCAACATACATAATTTTTGTGCAAAGAATTCCAATGAAAAATAAAAGCTAAAATAATAAAAAATTTTGTTTGGGTGAAAACAATCTCATTACTCACCCTATACAAAGAAGATGATGTTAGATTACATTTGATTTCATTATACTAAGGAGCATCGATCTGATCAAATCAAGTTAACAAATGCTTCTGTTCAAATACTAACAATGACTAAAGGAGAACTTTAAATTCTTTAAAACCATTTAAAGCAGATTGCAAGTACATATTTATTACAACAAAACCACAGAAAATTAAGTAAACATTAAAAAAGACATCTTAAACAGGAAAAATGAGGAAATATATGAGGAGATGAAGCTACCAGCACAACCTTAAGGTATCACTGTTTTAAGAACACTAGAGTTTTAGCAGGAATTAAAACAAAAAGATTATCAGATATCAGAAAACTAAAAACTGGAAGGTATTATATCAGCTGAAGACGAATGTATTCACCATATTCAAGTCCAGCATACATCACAGCAATTAGAAAGCAGTTGAGTTGTTTCCTTATCCTTTTAGGCACTACTGCAGTATCTCCAATACAATTCCACAAAGAAACGGCAGTATTTAGTAACATTTATCCTCTCTCTTTTAAAGAGGGAATCCATTCATTGAACATTCTCTTGAATTACAAGTGCTTCCTGCCACAAGGGCAGTTTACTCCTAATAATGTGGAAATACCTGTGCAGTTTTCTGCTGGTATATCACGGAGTATACATTGTATGTGTCTAAAGCAAAATCTCCTCTGTTGTTGGGAATACTTAATGGGATGTAAAACAGAGCACATCAGTTGACTTCTAAGGTCACCTTCACCTTCCTAATAGTGCTTTTCCAAACAGCTATGTCATCTTTTCCCCAAACAATCCTAATTAATTGCTTTTGTGTTAGGATCTCAATTTCTCGGCTCACTGCCATAAGAAGTTTTTTATAAAAAGTGCTGGTAACCCCTATTAACAACAACTCTAAATTGCCCTTCCTGGCCAAGTTTCTCCTGCTGCCACGTCTATCAAAGCAGTTTTCAGCTCCACCTCTGGATTCACGTTTCCTGTGAATAGTTAGCACCATCCACTGCTAAATTATATACTTCGTAGACTGTGCTTGAAAGCAGCTCCCTATGAGCGGCAGAGAGACTCTGCACAGTCCTGAGTCATCCATGATATCCTACCAACAAGTTCCTGGTAAAACAATCTCCCCTATGAACAGGAAATCCACGTTAAATAGCAATTGACTGCATCCCTTCAGTCCCAGCTACTGCCACAGACAGAGTGATCTTAGTTCTGATTTAATCATTTAACTAATTTTGTTCAAATAAGAAATGTGAAATAATCTGAGTTACAAAGGAACTGAAAATGCCTGAGTTGTTCACAGTTGTTAAACTTTTTTAGAAGGGCAGCTGAGATACATCTGAGCATATGAGTTTAAAAAAAGTTTTGTTGAAGGTAGATTCTTAAAAATATCACTGAAAGCTACTGCTGCCATTTTTAAAAATAGGGCAACAGGGTTATTCTGTCTTGAAAGCAATAAAACTCACAAAAAGGTGGCCTTAGAAATCTGCTGTTTCATCTCACTCAACAGGAGTACATGAGAGATTGAAATAAATCTCCTCTTTGTACCGCAGTCCCACAGAACATGCTCTGCCTGCAACAGTCACCAAACACACCCAAATCTGCAGGTGAGCAAGAGACTGTCATTGCTTATTGCTGTCCAGTGGGGCACAACTGCATGAATGCTAAAAATGAGATTAAAATGTACTGTTTCTAATACCTTCTATCCTCCATCCACGCGTTATGGAAACCATGACAGAGGTAGCACTCACCATCATGCAGAAAAAGGGCAGTGAGAAGCATGGTGCACACAGAATGAACATGAGTCAAGATGAGGAGACAAAATAGTCAGGCTAGGCGAGACAGATGAGACAGGGGCAGGGAGATATGCAGTCACTGAAGTGTATTTCATTCCAGAACTTGGAGTGGAGCCCAGGAAACCAAAGTCTCAAACCCTCCTCTGCTGTCAGCTACTATTTACAAAAGCTAATTGCAAAGCTCTTCTCACAGATTTGCAGCTGGACACAGAAGGGGCAACAGTCCTCTACAGTAACTCATTCCTTCACTATTCCAAGAGTCAGAATACACTGCACTATAGTTCTTAACTTCTTGGGATCTCTACATGATACTATTAAAAAAAAAGTAATTATGTGAAGTTTAATAAATACATTATTTAATATCATAAAAATTTTCAAATATTAAAATTGTTGGAAAAAATTTAATTCAGTGCAGAATGAATGAAACATTCAAATACTGTA
Source organism: Corvus hawaiiensis (assembly GCF_020740725.1). Taxonomy (NCBI): domain Eukaryota; kingdom Metazoa; phylum Chordata; class Aves; order Passeriformes; family Corvidae; genus Corvus; species Corvus hawaiiensis. The sequence goes on along the minus strand of NC_063242.1, from coordinate 16,486,641 downwards.
ATTGTTCCTATATACACTGCTGCAGATACACACATAACTGGAGTACGTCTCTGTTCATTTACAACCCTGGGTAATTAACACATGGCCCATAAAAACATGTATGCCAGCATCAATTAGGTTTCATTTCTTCAACTGTGAAAGAAAGCTTCATTCTTGTTCTGTGACACATGCTTTCAGCCAAATGTAAAGGTTGCAATACAAAGACAATGGTCTTCTGATCTAGCCTGAATGGGAAACAATGCAAGGAGAAAAAAAAGGAGAGCTCAGTCAGATGTGCATCCAGACAGTCCCTGTCTGCTGCTCCAGCACCCTGCTACACAATTTGTAGCATCTCATCCAATCCTTTTTCCCCCATTCCCTCTTAATATGACTCATATACCAGGATGCCCACAGTCAGCAATGAGTTCCAGAACTGCTTTAGAAGCTGAAGACCATGAGGTTCACCAGGAAAGCACCATAAGCTCTCATCCCTTAGAGCTACATTGAATGCCACGGTCATCCTCAGGGAGATACACGACATTAACTCAGGGATTCTGAATATTAATTGCATGCATCTCTATAGAAACTATTACTGTAGGGAAATGTTTTTGAACCTCCAGAAGTCCCAAGATTTTCCACCACAGTTCTATGAAGTTGCTGTTGTTTCCTGATTTGGATTTATTCACAGTTAGTAATTAGGATTTTCCTCACGCATTACATTTCCTGAATAGTAAAGTTTCTCTCTGCAAGCTCCATCTAGTGAATGTCAAAGCGTAGAACCCTGATGAAATGTTAAACAAAGCAAGAGATAGGCATTGACCCACAAAGCAGACGTGTAGCACCATTTAACAGGCTTACAGGCAAAATGTATTTCTGAAATATTTCAGTGAGCATCTGCATAAAGCTGACTGTTGATGGGAACTAAAGCTGACAAAGGCATAACAACATAAAAATGCATCTGTGATCTTGCTCTGTATGTACTTAAAGTGACAGCCCATCAGGGTATAATTATCATATATTACTAATGGAATATTAATCAAACATTCATTACTCTAATTAGAAAAACTTGTCTTGAAAAGCAGCCTGACTTTTCACCTCTGGAACTGTAATTGACACACAAATGAATTTGACAGTCTTGACGACTACGAATCCTTAGTGGGAGAAATAATGTCTTTATCTTCCAACATTTAGCTTAACTGCCAGTTTCCATCCTCTGTATGTAAAATTCAAGTCAGCTTAGATGATCTCATGCACTACTGCAACCTCTGTTAAGCACTACACATATTTATAACATGAGACAGAGATAAAACCTAGGCTATGCGCAGGTTTACCGAGTGGGGATTAAGCTTTTCTTTGAAAGAAACCTGGAATATCTGTCTACAATGTAAAAGGTCAAGCCTGAAGTGAGATTTCAGTTATCCATGCACATTCACACTTTTGAACCTGTATAGACTTTTTTGTCCCTTCAAAAGTGTCATTTTTGTGCACATACAACATCTAAACCCCCACAAATATTAACCCCATAAAAAGGAGACCAAGCAGCAGTATAAAGTCTGTCTTTCAAATGATTGATGTGGAAAAGCGAAGCATTTAGGAGATAACATTCTGAAGTGCCAATATCCCAGCAGGTCTCAAATTTAAAAAAAAAAAGAGATGTGATCTTTGTGCTCATGTATTGACACAATCCAATGCCTGCTTAAGGAAATGACACACATTACTTTCACAGCGTGAGCCACAGACTTCAGTGAGTAGCAGATCAGGCTCCTATGGATTATTCCAGCTATGCTCAATCATTAGACACTTTTAACAACAAAAATTATATGTGTATACATTAGAGGCTTTATCAGGCTATGCTGGATTACGAACAGGCTTCTTTTTCTTTACCTTGCTGAAGACATTGAAATCTGGAACTGTTTTAAGTCTGCTTTTTTATTTCAAAGGGTGTTCTGATTTTGCCCAATCTAAGATCATAGAATATCTCAAGTTGGAAGGGACCAACAAGGATCATCAAGACAAACTCCCTGCAGGACTACGCAAAACTAAACCATATGACTAAGAGCTTTGTCCAGAAGCTCCTTGAACTCTGACAGGCGCAAAAGATACCACTCTACCAGAAAAAAGCTTGTAATAATTGACCTTACAGGACCGTTGGAAAGGTTAATATAAATTGAAATTCAGATTGTTGACAAAATACAATGGAGAATTAATTATAATTTAGAACTACAAGCATACTTTAATCTGTTTTGACTTAATCTACGAGGTAATTATTTAGGGAATATCCAGAATGTTACAACTTGTTTAGGACTGTAATTTTTTTTCAATGTTACTGTTCCAAATTACTGTGCTATTTTCACTTGTATTACCAGACATGGTCTGAAAGTAGGAAAGGTCTGTTTATCATATCTGAAACAGGAAATGCATTTGGAATGGATGTTACAAATAAAAGTGTAACTATTTGTGAATCTAAAAGCATAATTTAAAATTGGTTAATCTTTGTCCTTGATTATACATCTCCATTAATTAATTAATTCAAATTACGTGTTCACTTGCAACAAAGTTGGCAAGGAAGACTCTGAAATGATCTGTACCACTTCAGTTTGATGTGATTTTCTGTTATGTGAAACAATTTTCCTATAAACTCATTTCTTCTTGCTAAACTCAGACACATTACTACCAAATAAATAATGGCAATGTTGTTACTGCAACAGGGATGGCAATATTGTATTGGTCACCGAGGAGGAGACAGTGAACACATCTCATGTATTACTGTGTCCTGACCTCCACAAATGATTTGCCAGTTGTGATACACATTAAGACTTTTCATACACACATTCTGCTCTTGCTTTACCCATGGACTGTTCTGAGGCTTCATGTTCTATGAGCTAAACCTTAAGGTCCTAAAATTCAAATTCGTTCCTTAATTGGCTAAGGAAACTATTCTAAGTGACGACCTTGAGGTTTTTGTTGGTTTGTTTTGGGTTTGTTTGTCTTTTCTTCCCTCCAGTTCCCGTATGTTCCACTATCCAGATGATTAATTTCTACTCCTCTCTTCCTCAAAAAAAACCCCAAAACCCAAACAGTCCAGAGTGAGGCAAATTTTAAAAGTCTCCAAATACTAGATGCCGGGGAAAAAAAAATTACATTAACAAAACCAGGTTTTCATTTGGCTTTATGTTACTCACATTTCCCCCTACTTGAATCTAGCATTAAGTCAAATCCATTCCTGCTTTCATCCCACTTACCTCCCTGTAAACACACCAGTCACAAACCTACTTTTCTGCATTTTGCATCTACTGAAATAAACTCTTTTGCAGATATATTTCTGCTTTCTGTTGATGCTCTCCAGTTGGTGCATAAAGAGGAACAAGATCTGGTCTATTTAGATAAAATATACAGTTTCAAGAGTGTTTTTTCCAATGTTTTTTGTTCAGTATATCTTTTGTTTAATTTCACCTTTATTTATTAGCACAGGCAGAATTACTTAAAAAGAGTTGTTAGATAAAGCATGACTAATTTCATCCTACTTTCAAAAAGTATTTGACCTAGGAATAAATACAAAAATATTAATCCTACTTTTTAAAATATGTCCATGCAAACTCTAAGAAAATGCTTAACAGAATAGCCATTAATACTACATTTGCCACACCTAATTTTCCAGCACACACACAAACTGGGCTCTAGAGAGACTCCACTGAATTAATTTACTTACTTTAGGTGGTATATTGTAATGATAATAATGGAATCTATTAAAAAAGGACTACATGATTAGGCTCCATGAAATTGTGGGCAACAATCCATGACTAATCTGCAAATTCAAAGGGGGAAGCAAAATGAATTTTTTTTCATTATTTATCTATTTGAAAAAGATAAGATGTGCAGCACACATACTGATCATTGTATTTAAACATTTTCTTTCTAATACTGTGGCTTAACGTTTTCCAACACAAAACACACAGCAGGCAGCTTAGCTTAATAAAAATCATATTACAGATGAAAACTGGAAAGTGATTGAGTATTTGGGTTACACACAGGTTTAGTATCAGCTGTTGGGAGGACCCAGTTTGGCTCCAGCATGATTTGTCACTGAAATTCAATTGGCTCAAGAACTGTTCTTATCCTCTTGATTGCTAAATTAAAAATTTTCTGATGATTGTTTAAATAGTATGTCCTGAAAAATTTACTTTTTTCCCCCCCTTCCAAAATACATTTAAATAAAATAAACATAAAATTTTTAAGAATCTCAGTATTACAAAAAGCATGCATTCAACTTTGAGTAGTAAGTTACTACATGAATGTAAAGCAATTTGTTTGCATCCACTAAAATAGAATGAATCATATCCATGACACCAAATCGTAGTAATGAATTACTGAGCTCTGCTAGCAGTGGGAAAAGCATTATCATATTAGATTTTGCAATTCAGATCTATTATAGGCATCTTGTATTTATTTATTCAGCCATATAACACAGTATACTAAATAACATACTGGCTACATTCGCTCTGTAGAAGGCACATGTCTGCCTGTATCAATACTACTTCCTTTACCAAGAATAAGAGGTGTTTACTGTTATCAAAAATATGAGTGCAGCGTAACTGTGCCACTGGTGCCCCCAAAATTCTGGCCAGTCACCGTAACTATGCAGAAAAGATGTTTAATAATACACCCACTGTGTATCACTGAGTGATTATTCCTGAGAATTAGACTTGTGACAGTTGGGTCTGCCCTGTGTGCAGCCAAGCGAGCATCACTGTAGGTCTGACCTAGACTTTGTGAGTCTGCTACTGACTTAACCTACCAGGTCTATAAACTCGTGTTCTCCAGGCCACCTGATGACAATAGCTAAAGTGGCCTCTTCAGCCCTGAGATGTGAGTGAGGAGTGCACTTGCTGCCTTCAACACCTTCCAGAAAAGAATTCACCTTTCCTCCTTGAAGTTCTCATTGCTTCCACCAGAAAGACAACCAAAATCCTTTAAAGTGTCCCATGTGCCTGAACAGCTAAGCTCCGCTTCTCTTCAGCCTTCCCTACAAAACCAAAGAGCAGGAAGAGAGCAACATCAAGAATAAGGTAGTTTAAAGGGAACACACTCACTTTTGTTCTCCCTGTGGCTGACAAAAAAAAAAAAACCATCAAAAAATAATCCTGACTTAAACCTAAATTCAAAGCATGTGTGAGCCTGAAGAGGTGCTCCACATCTGTCAAGCATATGGATAATATGGGCAGTAGCTGCCATGAGCTGGATATGGAAGGAAAGAGGAGTTCAGAGCAGTTTATGGTTACACTACATGTTGAGGCAAAATTGTCAGACGAAACTGAAATAATTTATGTTCTACAATAACACAAGCCTCTCATCTACTCACAATACCAGAGTCACCATGATGTTTGTATTTTAATACAAAGCAGTAAAAAAACCCAAAACAGACTCAAATGCTCAAAACCAGGACACTGCCTCATTCAGCAACTGTTCAAACCAATGTATAAATCAGCTGCAAGGACTCTGTATGCTAACGAAGCCAGAAAGACTAAACTAGATCTGGCAAACTCATCAATTAATTAATTAATTAAACCACAAATAATTAATGATCCCAGTTCTGTATAAAAACAAACAAACAAGAATGACAGTTGAAACAAGGAAAAAAAATCCACGTTCAATTTATTCATCAGTATCTCTTAATTTGCAATAAAATAAAATACTGAGGTTTTCTGCAATAGCCTCAGGTTCAAGCATTTTTTCTTTCATCGGGGACACATTGCACAGAGTTCACTGGGAACTGTGCACAGACCACTGGCAGCATTTGTCCTGAATTATGTACGATTTAAAACACGAAAATAAACTTTAGCGTCACACCATTACAGAATAATAATATTGAAGCTTTTAAACAAATAAAATCTACATTTGTAGGCTTTCCTATTTCCTATATATTAGTTTCTCTATTCTTAGAGAGACTGTAAGTCCTTGGGAAAATGAACCAGTTATTTTTGGTCCTACAGCAGATCAAAGCAAACTACAGACAAAGTTAAATAGCAAAAAGCAAGTTAAGAGTTTCTACAAATGTGCAAAGTATGCTAGAAAAATTGATTATTGGAAAATTTTCTTCTCATTGTATGCAAAATTTCTTTTTAGTTCCAAAAGAAACTGAAATGGGCACTGAGATAGATCTTCATCTTTCTCTCACCATGCTTTGTTGTGTGTTGTCATAGAGGGATCAGAAATTTAGAATAAAGAAAGACAATATAATTAATTTCTCCTGGGTCCTGTAGAAATGTTGTGATCCTTGAGTAATCTCTTAGCAAATATTTCTGTGTTCAGAAGGGCTCTACAAGTGTAACACACACAAGTGTTGCTACTGCATTTCAGCATTTTTTCAGATTCAAAAAAACCCCTCCAATATGTGCCTGACCAACTGGTGCTCAACATTTAACATCTCATACAGGGCAGGCAGCGTGCTCCTGCAGTTCATGTTCAAAATGCCCATCAGCACAAAGAGCAAAGGATCAGGTCAAGAACTTTAGTATACTCTCATATTTTGCCTTGATTCTGTCAAAAACGTCCTCTGGAAAGTAATTTAACATAACACATTAATTATTTTGCAGCATGCTGCACTGATTTTTGAAGTACCTCATACACTACCTGCTTTGTAAATGGCCAAAGTACTTGAGAATACTGCAGAACATCCTTGTATTTAGCTTTTGTTCACATATAATTCTGGTGTACAACTGTCCCTGAAAAACACAGCATGAAGATTCCCAGTAGGGACATTTATATCATGCTACAGAGATGTAGAACACCATACAAGTAATTGTGGAAGTCAGCCCACACACCATCACAGTATGATAAGAAACACCACACAGATTTTCTGCATACAAAAACACTCCAACTACCATTTCTATCCAAGGTGAAGTGAATGCTCATCAAGTACCATGCCACTGCAATTCTGTAAAGGACATTACATGGATATTGAAACAGCTCTACAAACAATGTTGTATTTGAAGTATTTGTCATGGATCAAAAAAAAAACCCCAAAAAACAAAACAAAGAGGAAGATGCAACCATAATTTTTACATGAATAAGTTTCTAATATTTCAGAAATTGGAAAAAAAAATTTCTGAGCTAACAGAACGGCCAGCTGGTTTGAATACCATTCAGTAGTCTCTCCTGACTGCAGTATCAGTAGCTTGTTTCTTTTGTTTCTTTGTTGTTTTTGTTGTTCTTGTTTTTGTTAACAAAAGAAACCTTCATTGGTTCTTCTTCCAAGGAAGAGTGAGATCCAAATGTGTGAGAAAAAGGTTTCATCTCCAGTTTATAATTCCACCTAAGTTTATTTTATCATATAAATATCCATATCACAATTTTTAAGAAATCCATCTTTTTCACTAAAAGTTACAGTGCTTCCTGAACAGATATTGCCCCTCTTCTTCTAGAGTATTTAATTTCATACAGTGATATGCATATGATGCTTTTCAAAATACCACTAATCTAGTAATCACTAGCCTTATTTTGCTGCTGTTATTAAAGGACAGATGCCATCTAGATATTTGAGATATTTTCCTAAGAAAATAATTTTAATCATCTTCTCAAATATTATCTTTTAAGGTTGTATCATTCTTCCATGAATGAAATAACAGAATTACCATTCATTTTTTAATTTAAATTTTTTTGACATGACTATGTTTGCAATACTTAATTTATACAAAATAATGATAAATTCTCCTAATTATACCTTTCATTCCTTCCTGTGGTGATTTTTTTCCCTTTTAATTCTACTTTGCCATCCCATTGCCACTAAAAAGCTCCATTGGGCTATTCATCAATATTATTTACAAAATTGTATATAAATTTGGCAGTAAACACTTCTCTTCAAGTAAAGATCTGTTAGAAGGAAAAGCGAGGTGAATCACAGAACCGTGGAATAGTTTGGGTTGGAAGGGACCTTGAAGATCATTAATTCCAATCCCCATCTTGGGAATGGACATCTTCCACTAGATCAGGTTGCTCAGATCCAATCCCATGGTATGTTCTTAGAAAATGGGATCTGATAACAGACTTTAGTGATGTTCTAAAATACAGTCACACACAAAAAAATAGAAAAAAGAGAAGCAAAACCCTACAACATTTTGGAGGTAAACCAGATACAACAACAGTTGACACCTTTGAAGGACCAAACCACGCTCTGAGCATTTTGCCCAACAAACAGATAGCCAAAAGATACAGACTGATGAGAACAAGGGATCTCTGAAGTCCTTGTGAAACATTTGCACCAATGCAGTTCCACCACTACAGGACCAGAAGCTGCATTCCTCTATGACACACGAAATGAAGGTCTCCCTATGTGAATGGTATGCTGCAAAGAGTCCAAAATTCTTTCAGCTGCAGGATAGAAAGGAGATAGAGATTCTCACAGACTTTGGACATCTGTGAGACACCTTGAATCCATGGAGCACACGACCCTCAATACTTCTGGCTGGACAAAGGCAACTTCACTCTTCCTGTTGACCAGCTAAAAATGAAAAGATACTGTTGAGACCACTACCACAAAGCAGACACATGGATTTCATTTCCAGCCTTCTTTAATTTTTTTATTCCTTTTTCTTTTTTTCCCCCCCGATGACAAGACGAAAGAAACACACAGGGCAGTAGTGAGACATTAATTCTCAAAGTTGACTTTCAATGCTGGGTGCACACTGCTAAAACTGAAGTTATTATGACACAGGTAGGTGAGACTGCTAATCATTGTATCTTACAGTTATTGACCTCCAGTCAGAGACATCATCCTGTTCCATCTGCAAAACTAAACAGACACACAGGAAGAAAGTGTGCTCAAGCTCAGAATTAGCAACTGAAGTCACACTTGGGAAGCTGGCTGAAAAAAACCACTCCCTTCATTTGAAAAAGTAACTCAGCTACCATCCTATCATCACGTGCCGTGAAATACCTTCAGAGAGGATGTACACCCAGAACAACTAATAGGCTTTCAAGCACAGTTCTTGGACAAAATTTTTGGGGATCCTCACCCCCTTATCTCCCTTTTCCACAACAGAAAAAAACCTCAAGAAATCCTTGACTGGATCCAGCAGAGTCACCACATCAGGATATTAAGATGCCAAAACCTGTAAGATGTTGCAAGTCAACTCAAGCTACTGCAACCTACATTCAAAATTAACCCACAAGGCTTAAAAAGCACCTTCTAGGTGTAAGACACCATTCATAACTATTGAGATCTTTGGTTACGAGCTGATCCCACATACTTTTGTCACCTGAACCACAGCAACTGAGGTAGAAAGCCTGGATCCAGGCATCTAGAATTATACGTATCCTTCACACAGATAGAAGTTCATTTCTCAAATTCCTAGTTTCCTTACCATGAGAAATCAGAAGATGAAGAACCTCCTCAGTTAAAGGTGATGCTAAATTTTCAAAAAGAGGGAAACAACTGGAATGAGCGACATCCACTGAAATGCCACCAATACAGGGACAGGGCATCAGGCAGCAAGGGATCAGAAGTTTCTCATATACAAAGGCTAAAGAAAAAGCTTCACAGGCAACTATTTAAAAATGGCTTTCATCTAGCCAGAAGACACCGGAGAGATGCATAAAATCAAGTTTACTTGGAAGGCCAGATTATGAATGCTCTAGCTGCTATCATTATGGTTTCTTGAGCAGATTTTCAAATGGCACAGGCAATTCTTTAAGAAACATAGAGATACAGAAAAGTAGAAATACACGGTGGGATTTCAAAGCACCAAAATATGTTTCTACAGACAATCTGCCAACTAGACAAGTTAAGAAGGCCAAAGTCAGCATCAGCACCTGTCTTCCAATTAGAGAGCCACAAATGACATATTGCTCAGTGACAAATGATGACTGCTGTCTCATATTAAGATGGTTGCTTTAGCAGATGTTTTCAAATTATCCCAAGATATGTCACAGGGAAAGGCAAAAAAACTGGAAATATGCCCAGAGAGACCTGGTGCACCAGCAGCCTAAGGGAGCCATTTAAAAAGCCATTTGGTATTCTCTCATGAGATTGTACCTAAAAAACTGAGTACGGAAATGAAAATGGAAATAGAAAATATGTTATATTCCTTGGTGAAAGTTTTAAGCATCTGACTACAGGATCATCTAGAATAAAATGTGTTCACTTCATCTCAGCTTTGACAGAGAGACACAGTCTAGGCAGACAATTTTTCAAAGAAGAGAAAGGGAAAAAAAATCCCAGTGATTCCCCCAGAAAGAGTTGTTCCATATTGCTGCTCTGTGATGACAGGGCAAAAGAAACTCTCTTTACGCTGAATATCTCCAAACAGGAACCCTAGTATCACATCTCACATGCTGGCTGAAAAAAACCGAAATTCAGCCCTGCTCCCAGGTGAGAAGTAGACTGCTTTTACTGCTATGAAATATCTGAAACTCCAAAATCAGCACGGACAAATAAAAAAGGAGATGAACACACTTTCATTTGAAGAGGACTAATGAGTAAGGTTGTCTCAGCTATTACACACAGTTATAGACAAAACAGGTCTTCAAAACAAAAATCTGATGGGGAAAACAAGCTATTTCCCAAAATCCCACAGTAAAATCATACAGGTATAGAAACCCTTAAATACAATGCAGACAGAAGGGAGGATTAGAGCAGGGAGAAACACAGAAGCTGTGCTCATCCAGCGTAGAATCGTTCTCACTCTGGAGGCATGAGGCAACAGTAAAAGCACACCCCAGGAGACAAAATAACCACAAAGGGGAAGGTGCCAATGAATGCTGCTACAAGTTAAGGAATGGGTAGGCGTCTAGTCTTGACCTATGGTGAGGGAGCAAATCCTCTCTCTCTCTCTCTCAATCTCTCAATCTCTCTCTCGTTACCATGGAGATCCACTTTTCAGGTTCCTTTGGATGAGCTTTATGCAAAAGTGCAAAATTTGGCATAAGAGGGGGGAACAAGTATTAATTACGTGCCCGTGACAAAAATAGCTTTCTTAAATCTTGAAAGATAATACAACAGAGACAGTAAAAATTAAGTTTGGTTACAGAGATTAAGGGCTAAATAAACTATCTCACTTTAAAGTGCCTTGAACTCTCATCTACTTAAAACGGCAATGCCAGTCTCAGGGCATTGCATTTGTCAATTACAATTTGGGTGAAAATTTAAGCTACTGTATGGTATGAGATCAGGGTGAAAATGACAATGAAAAAAATCCAGGGACTCTTCCTCCCGTATTATTCTTCCTTGGTATGGGATTACCTTCATTTATTACACTATCTCATGAATTATTTATGAAGTTCTTTTTGTATTTCCAGGTGGAAACATCACTTGCCAGAGCTGCACTGAGATGCACCACCTTTACAGAAAGAACATTGCAAGGCTTAACACAAACAGATTACATTGATATGCTTCCAAGAGTTAATCCCACAAGAGACAGACCAGAATGAGCCTTGAATTAAACTATATAGAGTTCTGGTGAAGTAAAAGAAAACTTTAAATCAGAAGGATATATATACATGTAGATGTACATATAATGAAACACTACTGCACCCTTTAAAGTACTTGATAAAGTCTGTAATAAACAGCATATGTTGCTCCCATATGTTTAAATACTAATTTAAATAGTTGCCTAATTTGAATACATAATTTAGTTACCTAATTTATATAGGTATCTGAAATATGAAGTACCAGACAAGTAAACTGTAACAGAAGAAAACAGGGAACTGTGTTGCTTCCATTAACTATTCCTACTTTTCATATAATCATTATCAGCAGCAATTTGATCTCCAAATATACATGCTATTTATCTTTGAATATGCACCCTTTAGACTTTTGGATCTCTTGGATCACTGGAACAGCTCAAACTCACAATGTCTTTTAAAGGAGGGGAAATACCTTAAGCATCTACACTGGACCCACAAGGAGTAGAAATTAGTGTTGCCTTTTTAAAGGTGCATTAACACTGAAATACAATCCAATCCAACAAGCTGAGCATACACTATGCCTGCAAGCACACCTACCTTTCACTTGTAAGGCTATAAGTTAAACAACTACTTGCCTTTTTTTTTAATAACCAACTTCATATGCTGTCCACTACAGTTCTCACGGGTTTTGCTTCTCTTACAAGTCTTTTTTTTTTTTTTTTTTTAAGGCTTTCTGTCTTTAACAGCATATTTAGGTACCATTGACAGGTGTAGAAAACAACATGAATGAGATGTGATTTTCCAAAAATCAATCATGTGTGAAACCAAAGCGCTAAAATATTACTCCATCTTTTTTTCTCCGAGATCAAATAAAACTATCAGCCTCTTTCAGAAACAAGCATGGTGTAGCCGTTTCCTTGCCGGCATCCTGAGCCGGGTTTAGTAACAGCAACAAGAAGGGGGAAAAAAACCCCGTAATTACATAACGGACCTCGCTAAATGCCTCGCTTCCCGGCGGAAGGGAGCAGGAACGGGGGGATGGCGGCAGCCCGGGCCACTCCGCTCCAGCACCGCAGGGCGGGGAGTGGCGGTGCCGGTCCCGCAGCCCGGGAAGCGATGGGCGCCGGCACGGCGGAGGGAGGCCTGCCCTTCCCGGGGGGCGCTTTAACCTCCGCCCCGGGGGCTGCCCAGGCGACCAGGGGAGCTCTTCGCCGCTAATCGCCCACACTGGAGCCGCGCTGGAGCCGGGGCCGGCCCGCGGAGGGGGCGCGCCTGCCCGGGGCGCGCTGCCCCGCCCGACCGCCCCCCTCCCCGCGGCGGGGGAACTCCGCTGCCCGAGCGGCCCGGGAGGGCAGGCTCCTCAACACCGCCTCCCTCCTGTCCCCTGCCGGCTTGAACCGCTCTCCCAGGAACCCGCGCCCCTGGGGTTGGAAGTCTGATCGGGGTCCGTGCGAGCCCCGCGAGACGCGGTCCCCTCGGCAGGGCTGCGCCGGACCTCTCGGTTTCACAGGATACCGCACCACGGGGGCTTCGTCGAGGGGCGAGGCAAACATCCACCCCGCTGTCCTTGTCCTGGCGGGACAAACTCGGCCCGAACAAGTGCCGACAACTATAACGGAGCCCGCGCGGGGCTGCGGGGCCCGGCGGGGCAGGACCCGGCGCGGCCGATGCCCCCTCGCCGCTCGCCCGCAGGCTCCCCGGGGAGGGGGGCGCTTCCCCGGGCAAGGGAGGATGGCAGTCCACGGCGGCTGGCAGAGCCCCCGCGGATGGGGGGATAGAGCCCCGCAACGCAAGGCCAGCTAGGAATTACTCATTTGAATGATGCAGCAAACGGGGAGGGAGGACACGACGCGGGGACGACGACTAGCCCTCCCGTTGCCACTCTCTCCAGCCCCGATTAATAAATAATGCCCAGGTTCCCTGCCAGAGGAAGCGCTCTCGTCTTCCGCGCAGACAGCAATTAATAGCCAGCCTCCTCCAGCGAAACCCTGGCTAAGCGCTCCCGCACGCTCGCAGCCGCGGTGCCAAGTACGAGCAGCACAATAGCGGGGAACCTCTCTACCTCGCAGCCCACGGAAAGAGGAGAGGGGGCTGGGGAAGCCAAACCTCTCGCGGCAAAACCCGACCCCCGAGCCGCAGAGAGTCGGGGACCGGCAGCCGCCGGCGCGGCGGGAGGGCAGGCAAGCCAGGCAGGCTGCCCGGCGAGCCGAGGGCGTACCGCGCAGCACGCCGCTAACACCATCACCCCTCGGTATCGTCAGCAAATAGCACGCCCGCATTTACCTTTTCCTGCCCGCTGTCCGTCAGTCAGGCGTTTGAGGGAGAGAAGGAGAAAGGGAAGGAAGGGAGAAGAAAGAGACAGGGAAATACAGAGAGCGAGAGGCGGCTGCTAATCCCCGTGTAGAAAGACTTCCAGCAGCAGCAGCAGAAGCAGCAGCATGCGTGTGTGCGTGCCCGGAGTGAAAGCACAGCCCTCCTGGCGATGCACCGGCGCTGGCACCCAAGTGCTGTCATGTGCGCGTCTCGGTGTGTGTACCCATGGCAAAAAAGAAAAAAAAGAAAAAAAGGAAAAAAAAAAGAAAAAGATAGACGGGGGGAGACTCGTCAGTCACACGCCCGGTTGTGCACTGCTGGGGGGGACGAGGAGGAGGAGCCCAGCGCTCCCCAGCCCAACCACCGGAGGAGCAGCTCTTTTACTACGGCGGCGGCCGGGCTGCTCCTCCGCGCCAGCCCCGCACGCCCCGCCGCCCTTCCCGCCCGCTCCCAAGGACATGCCTTCGGGAAAGACCCTCAGGGCCTCCGTTCCAGAGGACTTCGATACACCCTGGGCTAGCCGAGCCCCGCGGGAAGCAGCTGAAAAAAACCCTACCCCCACGTTTCTGCCCCAAAAATGCCTCCCGGAGAGCGCCCCTGGGCAGCGGGGATGCCCCACCTGGGACGGGGATGCGGCGCCCCTCCAGGGGTCCCAGCCGCGCCGGGAGCGCGGGGGAGTGGGAGCGGGGCCGCGGCGGTTCCCCGGGGGTGCTGCTGGAGGCGGAGGCGGGGGTGCGACAGGCGGACTCCCCAAAACACGTGGGTCGCCTGCTGTCCTTAAGTGGGGCGCCCGGCGACACTGCTGTGGGTCGGGGGGCGCGGGCGCTGCAGGTGCCAAGTGTGGACTGGGCGTCTGTGAGAGCTGAAGGTGTAACTATAAATGTTTGTGGTAGGGGGGACAGAAAGTGAAAAGGCGGTGAAAGGCTGTGCTCGTCCAGGCCACAGTGCGGGCACCCTGATCCTCGCGTGTCCAGTCAGGTACACTCAAATTTCAACCACGGTGTATGACCTACTAAAAGGTGTTTGAACAGTGGTTCAAATCACTTATTTGCTAAGTAGTAAATACTATATCCATCTTTTGGCTGTATAGTGGCATGTATGCAAATAAATGAGATTTTGGCGTACAATTCGCGAAAGAGCTAGAACAAATGCTCATATTATTCTTGTTGTCCTAAATTTACTAGTGAGTCGTACCAGCAAGTTTCAAGATGTGATTTCTTTAAGCCTCAAACCAGGAAAAGTTCGTGAGAAATGTACTTGATATTTTATTTTTTGTACCAAAAAAGTTATACACATGGACTAAAAAGATAGTAATAGAAAAAAGTTTACTATATGACAAGCGTTCAAAAAAATTGGTGGGGATGCCAGGTATGCTGTTTATGCTATTTTTTTTTTGTGTTATAGACAAGGTAGACCTAATGTCTCAGGGGTAAAAAAAGCAGGAAAGGAAGTAGTGTTGTTGACATTTTTAATTACAAGTATAGGTTGTATCTACTATGTAAAATAGGAAATTCTGATGTGTTGATAATTCTGCTAATTAGCAAGCAATCAACCAATTGAGTGGGGAAAAAATTGGACAATCTATTTAAAAATAATTCTTGGGTTTAGTTGTAGGTGTAATAGGTGGTGTAGAGGGGAAATCACTGAAAAGACTGTCCATCTTGTTAAGATTTAGCTGCTGACAATAAAATATTTTGACACTTCCCAGAAGTCCTGCAATAAAATGAAAAAGACTAAATTTGTTGTTACTAAAGTGTACAAATCAAGTCAGCATGACATTGTTAAAAAACCAAATTGCACCCTAAAGCCATATAATTTGTTTGTTTATATAAAATAAAGGTACACATACTCTCTTATTTCGTGAACTGAAACACAGATGCTGAATCTGAGCTAACTCAGGTAAATAAGCTAAAGAGTAGAGGCTTCATTATTTTACTTAAGTGTTTTTACACACAGCACTACCCTCTGCAATATTTTAGTTTATCTCTTAACAATTTTTTGACTTGTCATCATAAACTGTATTTTCAAGTCAGTTTCAAATCTGGCATAATCTGCTGTTTAAAATATGATGGTGTGTGAGGACCTAATAGTAGAGTTCATGTGATATTTGCTATGTAATTAAGTGAAGATTTAGCTTGCTTTCCACAGGCCTGTGAAGTTAAAAAGCAGAGTTAGTCATGTTACGTGTGATAGTTTAAGAAAATACTTGTACCAAATATGGTTGATTACATTATTTAGTAGAACTAAGTAGTCATGAAAACAGATAACACATTTTTAGCCTTCATCCAAGCTTCCTGAAAATTAAGTAGACCCAATTTCCTTTGAAGACTGAAGAGTAAGAAGGAAAGAGGAGATATTTGTGCATAAAATTATCTGATCTCAAAGTAAATGCCAGCATGAAGATTTGTGTTCCTTTTTTTACTTGCACTCCCTAATGTGAATATAAATCATTTAACGAATTTTCTGGATTCCCCTTGTTTGCCTGACTTCAGTCTAGCTGAGCCAAGAGAGTAGGAGAGGGAGTCTTGTTATAAAGTCTCTCCTGACAGTTCTAGAGGAGTCTGCATCCTCCATAAGAAGTTCAAGCTGTTTTACGTAATGATGTAGATAGTCCTTTTGAGCCACTAATTATTTTGATTTTAGGCATAACATTTATCTGTTCTAGTAGTCCCAGTACTCCTGGGTGTCTCAGAAAATGTGCAGTTTGGGGGTGAGATTTCCAAGAGAGGAGCAGAGATTCTTCTCCTGGCTCTGTGAGATATGGCACGCACAAACAAAACTGAGAAAAGGCTGTGACGCAGAGGGTTGCAGGAGGGACAGTAAATGAATGTAGCTGAACAAGAAACGAATGAAGAAAGTAGTGCCTGGAAAAAAATATTCCAAAATAGTTCTTAGATTAGAAAAGTAGGAATCAGAAAAGAATCATTTTAAATGGCCTGGGGAAGTGAGGTAGTTCAGTATGAATGTCTTCAACCATCTGCAGTTTATCAAATGACCCCAAATGCAAAAGTCCTTATAATTATACTGTGCTCACACTTTGATCTCTTTCTTCTTTGGAGGAAGTTCTCTTTGCTTTGACTGATGGTGAAAGAAGTAATCATGACTGTCATTACTCCATAATTAAACTATACGCACACTTAAATGAACTCCTTCCATAAGCTGATATTTACCACGTTACACATTTTTCAGTTTGAAAAGACAGTGAGTTTTTGTGTATCGCTGCCCTCTACTGGAGAGAAGGTCAGAACCGCTGCCTCAGGTCTCGGTATGAAGCCGTAGAGCCACGGCAGCTGCTGATAGTCCTCGTTTCTTGGTGGGTCACCTTTCTGTGACCGAGGCATAAAGGTGTGAAGATCTGGGAGGCCAGCATCCATAAAAGGATTTCCTTTTCCACAAGAGTTCAAAGAATTGATCATGCAATTTTATGTCTGCAGTTTATTGACACAGACAAAATTATGACTAAGCAATGGTTGAGATTTTTAGGATATGTATTTTCCATTAATTTCTGTGAAAGAGCAATCTAAATTCATCACAGAGATGCTGAAAATTTAGAGCAGTGTTGCTTTGATAAGTATTTTCCTATAGCTTTATTGATAACCTCATCATGTTTCATAGGTAAATACTTTGGTTCTCTCTCCATTGCGTTACAATATGGTTCCCCTCCATCCCTTCTCCTGTCTGGCTTTTCATGCCTCTATGCTTGCCTTTTGCCATCTATATCAATGCTTCCAGAGTACTACATTTTTGTTATGTTTTGTTTTCATTTTCTTCCAAGACTGGGCATTAGCAGAACAACTGAAACATGAAGAGCACAGCAGTGATATTCTCTCAGTTCCTCAGTGTTTCATTTCCTCCACCTACTCTCACAACCACCCATACACATCCAGGGCACTTTCTGTTGGAATGCCCTGAGTTTTCCAGCTGTCTGGGCATATGCATCACCAAGGCACTCTAAGAACTGTGAAGGATGAGGCCTGGTCAGAGCATACAGGAAAGAAAGTTTCACTATCAAACTCAAAATACATCTTCTACACAGTAGATGCTACCAGTTTCTGAGTTCATTTTTAACTTTGCTACATCTGGGTCAAGTTTACAAAGATGAAGATCAGATGTATGCTCTTCTCATTTCCTTCTGGCATCAGTTATTGCTTCAGGGCAAGAATGCATTCTGACTGTGGCTGTGAGGGTAGAATCAGAATCATTTGGGTTGGAAGAAACCTCTGAGATCGTTAAGTTCAACCTTTGACTGGTCACCACCTTGTCAACTAGACAGGGACATTAGGTGTCATGTCCAGTTACTTCTTGAACACCTCCAGGGATGGTGACTTCCCTGAGCAGTCCATTCCAATGTTGAACAACCCTTACTGTGAAGAAATTTCTCCTGATATCAGATCTGAATATCCCCTGGCACAGCTTGAGGTTATGTCCTCTCATCCTGTCACTTGTTGCCTGGGAGAAGAGGCCGACCCCAGCTGGCTACACCCTCCTTTCAGGGAGTTGTAGAGAGCATTAAGGTCTCTTGTTTGCCTCCTTGTCCCCAGGCTAAACAACCCCAGGTCCCTCAGCCACTTCTTATAGGAATTGTGCTCCAGACCCTTCACCAGCTTTGTTACCCTTCTCTGGACTCTCTCCAGCATCTCAATGTTTTTAAATTTTGTACAATGTGGGCAAAATAACAGTTTTGGTGGCTTCTACACATAATTTGATTAATGGCAGAGCCATTCAGCCTAAAAATCTGCTTTCTCTTCCTTCTCTGAGTATCCTGAACAGATACCTGTCTAGAAAACTTAATTTTAAATATTTTTACTTTCCTAATGTTTTAAATGTCTTTTGCTGAAAAGATTTTGTGTCCACCACAGCCATTGTAGGTCTATTTATTGTATTTTACTGGGCAGCACTGAGATAGTATTGTCCTAGGTAGATGAATTTTGTGGGTTGCCTCATTTCATGTTACTTAATTACTTGCTATAAAAACCACTGCAGTAAATTCCCTCCCCTATCCTAACAGCTAACATGAAGAAATTAATAGAGCATGGAGTAGAGTGGTTGTTCCCAAAGAGTGACTCCTAAATGACAGGTGTCCTCGAAGGGAAAGGTAATCAGGCATCAGCTCACCTTGTACATCCACACTGTCTATCAACTGGTCAGTTAAAGATGGATGATAAGGCAACGTACATATTATTTTATGATTTAGAAGCAAAACAAGTGCTTTGTTGAAGGTACTATTCTTGTGATCATTAGGCTATCAAACATAAATCCACAAAACCTGTGACTTTCAAACTCTATCAGGGAATAAGTTGTCTTGAGAGGCTTCTCAGTGGGATCTCTCTTTTGCAAGACGTAAGACAGAATATTTGAGTATGCCATCCTTCCCCTGCCTAAAAAAGATCTTTGTTTGGTACTAGAAACAAGCAAGCTGCTGTGACTTTCAGATACCAGCATGTATTTCAGTGGTATCAACAGCAATGTTAAGAATAACCAAAAAGAGAGAGGAGGGAAAATTACTTCAAACCAATAAACCCATGAAATTCCCTCACTAGAATAAAAATATTTTTTTCAGATATTTAAAGCCCTGGGAGAATGGCGAAGTGCAAATTAGTTTCTAAACATCTGCAGCAAGGACATACATTCAATTTCTTAATTAAGGAGGGCTATAATAACTTATGATGTCACGTTTTTTAAATATGAGCATATAATTCTAAAATGAAGTGCAATACAATAGGAGTATTTTTTCTTCTTTGACAGAAAAGTGGGGAAACAGAGAAAGCTTTGTAAGAACTTTCTGTGAATGAGAAGTCAGCAGTCATGTAGAAAATTGTCTTTAACTTAAAATTTTAAATGAGATATTTTTATATAAAAATATTTTACATCTGCATTAATTTCAGGCGACACAAAAAGCACAAAGCAATCAGAGTTATCTGAATACTACCATAACTAGTTTGTAGGAAACCACTGTGCTGTGTGAGATGGGATTATTCCTTTCTTACAAGAGGTGAAAGTGGAAGATACTTCTTTTCTGCTCAGACCAGCTGTACATCAGAGAGCTCACAACAGTCAACTGAAAGCCAAACTGAGACCATGACTTCATTTTCCTAGTGATGCTATCAATTCAAACATTGTTGAAGACAAAAGACTGTTGTAAGCAATGTTTTTCATAAATAAAAAAAATAATTTCATCCCATACATCACAAAGCATGAAAGGAATAAAAAAACATTACTTCCATTTTGCAGGTAGAAGATTGAGTATTGATACAAGCAGAAACAAGAACTGGACTCCTGTTTATTCTGTTTGTAGATTTTAACAGTAGGGTTATGATTTGCATCTGCCTTGGTCTGTTTCAGCCACGAAAAGATTTTTAAAACAAAGGCCTTCACACAAAGCACCAGTGTCCTGGAGAGAAGTCCTAAAAACATTCAGCAGGGCTTTCTGATGTGACAACTCAAATCCCTCCCTCTCCTTAAATGGCTGGATGTAAAAGAGTGATAACTAGATTTGTCCAGATTTAATGTTGTGCAATAATCTTGTCATTTGTACAGAAAAGGGAGTGGGGAGATAGCAGTTGTCTGCCTTCTTATTAAGCCTATTCCAGGATGAGAGAAATTGAGCATAAAATGTGCAATAAAGCAGATGGAAAGACATCCAAAGCTTTTGAGATGGAATTTTTCATTCTTTTCTGCAGTTTGTGCTTGGATTTTTATTTATTTTATATTGTGGGAAAAGGAGTCAACCATTTGGTTGTTCAAACATTTTTCATGATCCTTTCATGTGAATCCCAACAAATCAAGTAGTAAGCACTGCACAGTTGTCAAGAAGTCCTAATATTCAAGATTAAATCCACATTTTTACAACACGCTCAATTATTTTCCACTTTGTGTCTGGAAGATATGCTGATATCTCACAGGGTGTTTTTGAGGAGAGCTTTTAACAGGAACTTCTAACAGACTTAAACTCCAGAAAGACCGATAATTAAGACTTACATCAATAAAGCTGTCAGTCAGGTACAGGAAAGGAACTATTTTAAGGCACAATAAAGAGCTAAAAATGTCAATGAAGATAGCATACAGAGATATTTCAGGCTTGTTTTTCCTCCCGTGGAAATCAACAGGAGTTTTATGGTGAAGATAGCAGCAGAGTAAAAGAATAAATTAGCAGAATATGGGAAATATTATTTCTATTTTCCATCAGGGATCTATAAAGTACCCAAAACTGGAATATGTATAATAGATAAGTCCAATTATAATTAAACATCATCTTTCATGGAAGGTCTGTAGTTAAAAACAAATGAAAGACAACACAGGAATAAGCTGCTTAATGATACTTTTTAAAATGTATGAGAACATATTAAAACATATTTTAGTCTCAAGTAGAACAAAGTTTTCAGGTAGTGATACAAATCTACAGTTGTTCACAAAATAGGGTCCTTGTAAGGAAGGCCATGCTAAAAGTTTTGGGGCAACTTAAGAGAGGGCATCTTATGTCTCTTGAAATCCCCAGACATTTGCATGTCATAAACTGAATTTCACTACTCCAGAGAAGTCCTTTCTTGTTAAAGCACGTATGTGTACATATATATATATATATATATATATGTGCACATGCAGACGTATTTCCTGTTGTTAACAGCAGTTAGGGAAAATTATGCACACTGCTTTCAAAAGTTCACTATTAGTGGGTACGGAGAAAAATGTGTACTGAAAACGAGTCACTCTATTCTGCACTCTCTGCTGCAGTTTCTGCCAGGTATTTGGAACAGCGGTGTTTGTTCCCTAAAATGCAAGGAGGACAGTTTATTCAAAATGACTGAATGAAATCTCCTCAGAGGGTTTTCTCCTCATCAGAAAGCCAGCAGCTGTTGAATGGCAGTGCCCTGTTCCCCATAAATTGTAGTCTGGCAATACCCTTCCCCATTCCAAGCAGCCATCCAACATCAGTGCATTCAGCGTACTCCTGCTATCGCTTATTTTCAAACAGCTAAAGCACAAAAAATCCCAGACACATATGTTCAGGAAGATGCAAGTTTTATAATTACTGTAAGAAGAAATCTTCCCGTAAGAGGAAATGCACTTCTTCCATTCCAGTGTTGTAGCTATTCAGAAATTTTTGTTTTCTAATAATCAGCAAACTAATCTGCCTTCAGCTGAGCTAGCACTGCCTTGGAAATCTGCAAGTGCCTGTAAAGTGCTGTGCAGCTCAGCATATTTTATAAAGCTGTTCAGAGGCCACAATAAAGTATATCTGATAACATTCTTGTATAAATCATTCCTGCACAATAGAACTCCAACACCAAAAGCTTTGATCTGACCCAGTAACATTTCATTCCTAGAAGCTTGTAAATAAAAATAAAATGCCTGATTCACTCCTTTTTTTAGTACTCATTAAATTTTAGTTTAACATTAAAATGGTGTTCAGTAGATAGAGGACAGCAAGCTACCTTGAATAAATCACCATGCATGTACAATGCAGCCTCTCTGAACGCAGCAACTCCTGGCAAAAGCTAAACTAGCAAATTGCACGGTGTCCAGCACCATGGCGTAGGGGAAAAGAGTTTGGCCAATCACAAGCAGATTCCTCGACTTATAAAAAGTGCCATAGCAGAGCTTAGTCAGCACTTTGGTGATGAGTTACAGCTGGGGGAAGACCCTTGGCTATAGAGTTTCTCTGTGCTGCTTCAGTGACACAGTGAGCCTGTGAAGCTCTTGTGAAGATTTAACTGACTATTGCAGAGGGAATGTGAAGGGAAGAAAAAGTGCTATTTTGAGCTTGATCACAAAGGAATCACATCATGTAGTATCTAATAATAATTAAATGTGCTGCTGTGATCAAGAGGATGAAAAAGCCAGCAGGATGACCAGAGATCAACAAAGGGACTAGACTATTTTAAACACAGGTAAAATACCAAAGGACATTACTACCAGTAGCATTATAAGGTACTGCACTGATTTCTTCTCAATGCTACCACCATTTATTTATTCAAAGAGGTTTTTTTTTAAACTGCCATACTTGAGAACTGAAGCTGGGGTTGAAACCCAGGTGGGGTTTTATCTGCATCACCGAAGGAAAGAAAGTGTCAGGAATGTGCCAATGATGAAGTACTTAATAGTGCTGCTCTTTAAGCCACTTAAAAACCATTTCTATCTGTCACTGATTCATTGTTTCTGCATGGTTAACAAGAATAAAAAGTGGTAATATATGCTTTTGTCTTTCAGAAGAATAATAGCTATATTTTTTAAGAAGGAATTTTTGTGTGAAGAATGCCATGTTTTAATTTCATCATATTTCATTTCCTACCATAAATGCAATGGAAAACAGACTTGAGAAAGAAAGGAAGGAAAGAAAAGTGATATATATCCAATCTGACCAGTTACTACTTCTGTACTGGGTTTCTATTAGTCTCTGGAGCAGATTCCTGAGGAAGAGTCCGATTTGTTCAATTTTAAATACTTTTTATAAGGAAGCACTTGAGATTATACTCTCGTTCTCCCAAAGTAGCTAAATAGACCTATACAAACATAAAGATTTTTTTGGTATTGACTTTCATGTATATTTAAATGGTTACATTTGCAGCTCTAAAATAAATTCTAGAGATTGTAAATACTATTATAAATACCCCTGTGACAGATGAGCAGGGTGTCTGATAGTTTAACTCTGTCCTGATAATTTAATACTTTGTTTTCTCCTTGCAGTCTGGCTATCGTCCAGTATTCTTTAATGCAAAGTGGCAAGACTGTAGGAGCAAAGAGCTGGGCATCTTTAAACTGCTCATAAGCTGTTCTAAATTGCCTGAGTGATTTTGAGCCCAAGACCACCAACCCACCTTCTCACTAGCCCAACAGAAGCAAGTGGTGCCAATTTGAAGCAGACAGACTTTCATTCAGGGAAGAAATTAATACAGTTCAAAGTCAAAAGAGGTGGTAAGGTGGCCTCCTATATATATCTCCATTTTAAAATTTCCTGTACAAGGTCTGATAACTTGATTTACTTTTCAAAAAGATCAACCTAGCCAGAAATGTGCTCAGAAAAAAAGGATGAATCTTGTTCTTTTCCATGAAAACAAACTCATCTAACCAGCATCGAATGAACCAGCTTTGAATAGTTACATCCCAGTATCAGTCTGGGCTCATAGAGGCGTTAGCCAAAGGCCAATTACAAGCTGATCTAGCTAAAGCCAGTGTATTCTGGACTTAGGACAATCTGGATTTAGGCCAAGAACTAGGATGGAAAGAGCTTTACTGGATGATGAATTATCTCCTGCTGTCAGCAGACAGTAGAAAGGCGTACATTCTCCTCCTCCTGGAATTACACGCCATATGATAAGATAACGAGTGCCACTTAAAGGTAGCATGAATTCTGAGAAATATGTTCTCAATTGCTTGTGATGCTGTGCCTGCTTACTTTTTAATGTTTCTGTGAGCATAATATGGACTATATATTGCAAATTTCATCCATTTGCATCCCGTGCAATCAAAACAACTCTCTGCCCATAAAGGGTGTACCCAAATTTAGTAGCTGGCTTTAAAGAAAAGAGATTGTTTAATATTCATATTGCTGGGATGCCTAAAAACTATGCACAGGATGGTCAGTTCTCCAGTGCCAAGTGCTTTGCAAATAAAGAATAAAAAATGTCTTTCAGAGAGCTAATAAAGCGAGAGCAAGACTGTGGATGGAAGATCAGGAAAATAGGGGAATAAGTGGTGACAACCAACATGGCTTCACTAAGGGGAAATTGTGATCTACAAATTTCATGACCTTCTGTGATGGGGTTACACACTTGGTTGGTAAGTGAAGAGCAACAGATGTCATCTACCTGGACTTCTGCAAAGCATTTGATACTGTCCCACAAGACATCCTTGTCTCTAAACTGGACAGTGGTGTATTTGACAGATGGATCACTCACTGGATAAGGAAGTGGCTGGATGGTTGCATTCAGAGTGGTGGTCAAGAGCTCTGTGTCCAAGAGGACATCAGTGAAAATTTACATTCCTCCGGGGTCAGTGTTGGGACCAGCGCTGTTAAGCATCTTTGTCAACGATTCTATGATTCTAGAGGAATCCCACAGAAAAGTAGGGAATGCAAGGAAGGAACGTGGTTGAAGGTAACAAAAGCTTAGCTCTGCAACTAGCTGTATACCAAAGAGGGAGGACTGCAGGCTTAAGGCCAACTTACTCATTCAGCTAATAGAAGACTTTTCTTTTCAGACTTATTAATAGTATCATTGAGAATTTGTTAACTGGGTTCAGGGCATCCATTCCAGGTTCTAAATATAGGGGAAAACAGCCAGAAATCACTTAAAAAATGCATTTAAAAAATGAATTTTATGGAAAGGTATCAAAGACTTTTGCATCTCAGAATTTTCTCTGTGTTGAAGAAGTGTTTGATCTGGGTAAGGGACTGGGTAAAAGTTCAACCAGCTGATTGCTCTGAAAATGTTGCCTGTGTCTTAAAACGTTGCAGCAAGAGTCACAGATAGCTATGCTTTATAAAACATCTAAACTCAAGAACAAGGCCAGTTAGTTTTAGAAGTTAAGGACATGCTAACAGTGCAATAAACATTAATGAGAATTAATGCTTGTATATGTTCTTACAGTCATAACATTAATCAAGCGTAAAGAGAACAGAAAGTGGTATATATGGCCAAATTTATGCTTGTCTGAAAAGGTTTTCCCACAGGGGCTCACATGCTTTGGGAGGGAGCTCCATCTTCAAATGTTTCAGTTGTATGTGATGTGTGATGGTGAATGTAAAAGCTGTACACAGTGGTATGTCCAAGAGCAGGACTGGTTGGCAGGAGGTAGTGGGACAGGGAGAAAAGCTGTATAGGATTTGAAAAGTAACCTTATTGCCCTAAGCTGAGGAGCTTTCTGCGCACCCTCTGTAAAATTGATACCACACATTTTTCTATGGGATAAGGAAATGTTTTCTTTATACACTGAAGCACATGCAAAGTCTCACTCCTGGCTGGTACAAGCAGAATACAATCTGTCGAGGCCCATTATTTGTCTGAGAGTTGGAAGCTGTGAGTGCCCAGTGCTCAGCACATTCCAGATGTAGGTTCTCAGTGCAGTGACAGCTAGCAAGGTTACTTGTAAGGATGAGGTGGAACATGCACATAAACATCTATAGAATTGGGGTTTTGGCCCCTGTCCTGGAACATAGGCTCTCAATTTAGTACTTGCAGTTCTTAGTATTGCCCTCTGAGAAGCTCTTTGTACCGCTGTTCAAAATGCAGTCCATCAACTTGCCATTCCCTAGCTGGCTTCGCTGTTGCTTTGTTAGCTCCATTTTCTCTTAGACAAGAACACATATCCCTGTATCCAGAGGCAGCGTCAGAGGAAGGGAATGAATGCCTTTTTAAGTGCTAAACCTTAAACTTTTTTCACTGTTGAAACAAGTTCTCTAGACATTATTAATTCTTATGTGGTGAAAAAATAGGTGAAATAAAGTGAAAGTAAAAAGTTAGTATTTTTTAAGTAGTTTTGGACACATTCATACTTTATAAAATAAAAAGATGGTCTTCACTGCACATTTAGCCAATGGCTAATCTTCAGGCTCCTAGCTCCTAGCTCTTGGTGCTTAGCTAACTTGATATTAAATTTAATTTGTCTCCCCACCTAAGCAACTCATCCAAAAAGCTTAATATGTACTCTTGAGGCTCCACAATCTCATGTCTATGACTAGGGCTGCAGTACAGAACATCTCACTCCAGAGGTACTCAGCAAGTGACTGGAGCTGCTGCCTCCATGGAGGCAAGGTGCCAGTTTGACCCGACACGAGGATGTTCACTCCAGGGAGCTGTCAGAAGGTGCTGAATTGGCCAGAGAGGAAGAATTGCTGATCTCTTTACTGGCAACTACTGATCCACTGCCGTGTCAAGAACTGCAAGGTTTATTCTTCCATACCCATGTGAACATCAGGGCCAAGAAAAGCCTTAATCTGGTCTTTCCAGGAGTAAGTGGACACTGAAAGAGGAGAAAATTAGTTTTGGCTTTGAAATCTTGTAAAATATCTCCATTCCTTTAGACTATAATAGTTTTCTAAACCCTCAGTGTTAAAGCACTAAATTCTACAGCACTAAAGCAATATAAAGCTATAAATTCTATACAGACACATGAAATCCCTCACCAAAACCCATACCTTCCTCTGAAAAAGAGCACTTTGATATCAAATTCAAAACTCCTGACCTATTTAGCTATTTTCTAAAGAATTTGTGTCCTCAGAAAAGGTAACATTATAACTCATACCAATTCTTCCAGTGGCCTTCAATTTCAGACTCTGTTCTAATCTTTTTCATTTTTATTTCATATAGCTAGTTCTCACCCCAATCTCATTCTCAGTCAAACTGTGGGTCATTCATTCCACTGCTTGTTCTGGAGCAACAGACAGAAAATAATTATACATGATTGAGATGCAGATTATAATGCTCGAATTTGTGTATGTCAAAGCTATTATATTAAAAAAAAGGAAAAAAGTTGCAATTAAAATCAGGAAAGGGTGGTACAGAGAGAAAGAGAAACAATTTAATGAATATGGTTCTCCACAGATTTATTTTTTCATTCTCACAAAGGGCATTACTCCTGACACCAGGGGACTTGAAAAAAAATTTTTTATTTTTAAAACTACCAGGGGCATGGAAAACAAAAGTGTGTCCGATTATAAAATTATCTAACAAATCATCCTGTATGATATTTCTGTAATTCCTTGTTCTACTGAGCAAAGCATGCTAAATCATTCTAATGGTCTTTGCAATGAGTGAAAATAAACAGTCAAGAGTTATTGAATAATTCATTTGAGTGATATTTGACGAACACAGAGGAAGAGCTTATGTTAAAAATGCCTTTGTGTTTATGTTGCAAAGATGTAGCCTTATGACTGGCCTGTATTTTGAGAAATTCACATTGCTAATGTCAAAGAAGTGTTTTCCTTGTGATGGTTTTGCCATTCAGCTGATAGCATATACCCTTGCACACTGTGTTTGAAGGCAAAGGTAGTAGATCCATGCAAATAGAAGCAAGAACAATCAGGGATAATTTAGAACAGTCATCAGAGGTTATTTATGTTATTTATTTAAAATAAGTGGGTGATGTGTATTCACCAGTGTAGTGGTTTGGTCCAAAATATTCATTACTATTTACCTTCTGGGAGATAAGAATTAGAAAGCAAAGCAGGCGCAAAACTTAAAAGAATATAAAGAAGTTTATTAAAAGACCTAAAAGAAGGGGGGAAAAAAAATCATACTACACCTTCAGAACACTTCTCCTCCCCCCACCTTTCCCCCTTCTCCCACTGTAAAAAGACAACCCTTGAGATGTTCAGTCTGTTTACCACTTCCATAATAACCTTGTTCAGTTCATTTAGGGAGAGGAGTCTCTCTTGCTCATGCTATGGAGACATCTCCACAAGAGGTTCTCTCATGGCTTCAGTATCACGAGACAGCTGCCCAGGTTGGTTCTCTGCTCACATGTGAGAGTCCCTTCCCCCGACTTGCAGCTTTTCCCACAACTGCTTTCGAGGGTCCAATCTTGAGCTACTGGGGCACCATTTTAAGGTTGAGCTGTTCAAAAGCAAAAGTTCTCTTCACCCATCTCTGGGAGCATCTTCATCTCTAAGAATAGAGGCCCTCCCCGTTCCCTGGGAGCAACAAGGGTCCTCATCATCTTCATCTCTAAAACTGTCTCTGGGAGCATCTCTAGGAAAAGAGGTCTTCTCCTTCCAAGTGGAGCAAGAGTCCTCATCGCTTCCATCTCTCCCTGTTCAAATTTCTCATCAAATTACAGCTACTTCAGCATTTGCTTATTCCAGCACAGGTGCTTTTGCTCACAAGTACAAGTTGAACGCTCCACCCCCCACGCCTTCATGAAATTACAACGGGTACTCTGATATATCATAGTCTATCACCACCATAGCTTTAAAACAGAATTTCAGCTTCTAAGCATCTCTTTCTCCTCTCTCAGGTTTTCAGCTCTTCACAGCACTAAAAGGGTTAATCTCACCCAGGCCTTGCAGCTGGAATTTCGCTTATCGCTGTTGCTCACATGATCTTTGCCGGACAGCGGTGCAGCTTCAGCTGAATCTTGGCTGCACTGGAGAGGGGGGTGGCCGCGCCATCTGCACAGAGCAGGGCTGGGGGCAGGGCGGGGGTGGAACAGAGCAGCACGGCTCCAGGATGGCTGTGGCCCGGCCAGGGCCCGGCCTGAGCAGGTACCGGCCTGGACCCAGCAGGGCCTGGCCCAGGCCTGCTGGGCCCCATACGGGCCCAGCCCAGTTACCTGTCCCCAGCCGGAAGCAAGAGAGCCAGCTTCCCGGGGTTTGCCCATTCTTAAATGTGGACCACAGAGGTGGTCAAAATTTTAAGTGGCTTACAAAATTGTCAGTATTCAAACTAGCCAGCTGATAGGTTCTGTTAGGGCATAGAGGAAGCTGTAAGCACCTCTTTGCAAGAAAATCACTTCCGGGACTGTGCTTGCTAACCCATGACAACCAGGTACAGAAAACCGATACATTAAAAGCAACAGTTTGAGTCATTCAGAGGCTATCAGTGTTCTCTGATACTGTAAATAGCCACAGAAAGGCCTGTCATTTCCTTTGTTTGGTTAGTTTTCTGTGTTCTTTGGGATTTTTTTTTTTTTTTTTGTTTTTGTTTTTGTTTTTGTTTTTGTTTTGGTTGTTTTGTTTGTTGGTTTGATTTTTTTAAAATCAAGCAGAGGAAGTATTTTATGACTTGGCAGAAATATTTTAGCTAATTGTATCTCATAGAGAAGGTTCTACTAGCTTACATTTAAATACAAAGATACCATTGTAAAGCATGAAAAAGAAAAAATCAAATATGCAACCCATAACCAAACAGTAATATAAATTAGAAGCTTGCTGCTCTGCAGGGGAAAACTGAAATGTCCTTCGTGCACTGCATTTCCACTACAATCAAATGCAAAGTTACCATTCTCAGTCTCACTGTTACAATATTCAGCAGTGACTAGATGGGAAAAATGAACTCAGCAATGTAAGAAAATGAAACTTTAACTGCATGCTATTTACTAAAAGCATATTGAAAACAGATGTAAAGATAGCTAGCAATGAGAGAGCACAGGGAACCTGCAGAATCAATCCTTGATGATACAACTGTCCAGTGCACCTCAGTTTTTCCTGTTACTTCAACTACAGATGCACATACTTTAGAAGTTATTAGAGATCATGTGAGGATGTCTTCCAAAGTGTTCATTTCCCAGGAGGGTTGCTAATAGTTAATAAAAAAAAAGAATTAAAACTTACATGGTAATAAAAACTAAACTGGAAAATAAATATGCAGCAAATGAGAACTATTATTCTGAACATTTATTAGCTTGTATGTGTCCTAAATCAGAATTTCTTTATTAACATAGCTCAAGCTGGTAGCAGAACATATTTGAATTTATGTTTAGCTTTACATAGAGTTTTTGGGAATTTGAACAGCAGGAGTAGATTTGAAGGAATGTAAGTGAAAGAGAATTTGTTATCTAATAAATATGGCAACAATGGAAGAGCTACTTAGAAAGAACGTCTAATGTAAAAGGAGTGCCCATAGTATATGGGCAGAAAAAGGGCTCCTGGCTCTAAATAAAAAGGTTTATTAGTTATTCAGATGCCTAATTTGCTATAACCGTTGTCTACCAGCTCCTGAAGTGCCACCAGCATTTGAAAGTGGCCTGAGCTGACTCATTTTATGGCCTGAAATGGAGAGATGGAATTTACTGGCATGCTGAAGTTACTTAAATGCCAACATACAGGCACATTCACTCACTTTGCCTGGCCATAATTAAAAATGTTAACTCCACCCATTAAAAAAAAATTTTAAAAAGCAAGATTGACCTCCTTTCACGATGTTCTTAGTTTCCAGGGTGTACAGTTCCTTCACCTGACATACACAACCTTATGGTATGCTGTGTACAACTTTTCTGCCTATAAGAGGAGTTGAACTAATGGTGGCTATTTCACCACCAGCAGATAATTTTGCAAGTGCATGTTTCTCCAGTATACTGGCTATGAACTTAAATAGTTTCAATGTGTATATTATTAACCATAGCATAAAATATGAGACCACTTAGGATGCCAATTAAGGACAAAAAGATGTTCAGGGTAAAGTATTCTGAGAAGAAATCAGTTTTTAAACATCATCTGACTCTGAGTACAATGAATCCATCAGCCTTTCTTAGGCTGGGATGGCTTGCTTAGCCATGAAAAATATGTTTTTCAGATGGTCTTTACGTAGTTAGAGAACACTGAAGATCTCTAATCTCAAAAAGATGAGAGCAGACATACTTCATTGCAAGGAATAAAAAATTGGCATTTCCTGGCACACTGTAGTTATTTAAAATAGATTCTGACACAGTGTTAGCATTTGAAATAGTTGTATATTTCTAGAAATGTTGAATATCCAACAACAGCTAATTCCTTAAAATACATCTCCCTTCCTATTCCTATAGCACCACCTGTATCTCATCTGGGTTGAAAATTCCTGAATTTTTATTTTTATTTTTTCCAGATGGTAAGAAAGTTTGAAGGAGATAACTTTCACCATTTACTGATTTCAATATATATTAACATTCAAAACTCTGTAATGGGTACAAAAAAAAAAAAAATCAGTTAGGAGCCTTTGCAATAATAATAACAATAACAACAATAACAATGATAATAATAAATTTGGCCAAATTTTATTCAGAATCCTGCTAAAACATCATTTCATGATGTAAATGTAATAGGGGTAGATCCACACTGAGCTACCCTTATTCCTGGAGTGGTGTCTCCACTGGGACCATGGACAGAGAGAGCTTTGAAGAAAATTATTCTCCCCAAATGAAAAAAAGCTCTGACCTCTTCTGCATCCATGGAAAAGAAGATATTGCAGGCATAAAAATGAGGACATTTATGGAAGAGGAGACATGCCAGTAACCTCATAGGTGGGATAGCTGTGATATGTCAGCTTTAAAGTCCTTAGGTGGCAGTGGTAAAAGGAATTGCTTTCACCTTCTGGTGTGAACATTTGTATGCTGTCTGCTTTCTAGGTCTTATAGGAGTTAAGTGAATCAAAATACTTGCGGCAAATCCAAGTTAAGCACTGTCTTGGGGTGACTGCATGATACTGCTGCCTATCGTCTGCCCTATGCCAGACATGAATCCTGTGCCTTTCTGTGTCTTTAAGCTGGGTCCGAGAGAAAGGGAGAAAAAAAACCCGAGCAGTTTTGTGCTCCAAGGACACAGATACACACTCCCCTGTGTTCCTGCTGCTGCGGAGCAGAGAAAGCACCTTCCTGCTTTTCCCAGCTCTCGGTTCCTTTTCTCAGGAGGGAGAGGAGAGTTAAACTCCTTTGCTTCTATGCTAGTTGGCTAACTGAGGCAAGAGAGTTTTTCCCTGGGACTTTGGTTTCTTCTTTTATTCTGGACTGTTCAGCAACACCAGAACATCATTGGGAGACCCTACACTGAGGCCCGTAGGGGCCCACGCCGAGCATCAGCTCCAGAGAGGAGAGAGCCACACCCACAAAGGACTCTGAAATCTACCCAGGTTCTCTCCACAGCGAGAGTTTTATTATTTAGCATTATTATTTTCCCCTGCCTGTGTGCATTGTATTTGTTAAATAAATAAGTTTTTTTCCTTTCACTTTCCTCTGAGGAATTTGCTCCTGAACCTGGTGGGGGAGGGATGGCTGTAATCTGCCTTCTATCAGACTATGTTCTTTTTGGATATTCCTCCAAATTTTGTCTCAAACCAAGACAAGCACTTAAGTGCTGTGAAAGCTTTAGAGATAGCCTTACACTGGTTATGTTAGTAACGAATATAAGGCTTTCAACTGAGTTTCTAGACCTGACACTTAGATACGGGATTACAGCTGCCTCTGACAAGAAACTGTAAAAATAATGGGACAATGATATGTTGGATGATATTCTATATAATATTTCTTTCCTATTTCATTTTTTTTTCTCAGCAATAATGCATTTCTTTACTGATGTTATCCTAACTACTTCATATGGAATCTGTTAGGGGGAACTTAGCCTGTAATTCTCTCACACAAGTTCAGGTTGCCAGTTCCTTTTTGCTTCAGTAGAAGCAATTGACTGATTGCAAAATATATAATTTCTGTCTAATTTGCACCTTTTTTTGGCCAGCACATAGCTACAAACAGATTTTTAAATTATATTATTTATTCATAAGTATTAACTCATAAACAGTATTTGAAATTCTTCAGTATGCTTACATATATTAAACCAGTAATATTATTAATTGTACTTCTATTCCATGGGATATTGCAGGAGCTGACCTCTGCTATATGAGCCAATTAGGCCAGTTAGAGTGTTCCTCTGCTCTTCTGAAAAAGGTAAAATTAGAAAATATCTTGTTATAACTTTCTGAAAGAGGTGGAAAGCTGAAAAATTTGTTAGAAGTCCTCCCAGTTAATCTCTGTGGACAAGAGATTTCCACACAATTAAATTACACATGCAGATTTTAAAATCTAATATCAGTTCCTCTCTGAAAATTTTTGTTTTCTCTGTTAGTTCTTTGCTAGGAAGAAGCCCATCACAAACGTTGAAGATGAAGCCCCAGGATGTTTCTGAGTTCAATAATAGTTATTGCAATTTTTAGGTTTTGAGCCATTTGAAATGGAACCTCTGGTGTGAGCACTTATAGTCTCTTATGTATCAGAGAGACAAATTCTAGATTTTAAATCTTTGTCCTGTACCACAATGTGGTTAACATTTTGGAATTTCCATAGAGGTAATTTTGACTATATGGACACAGAACTGATGCGTTAGCTGTTACTTTCCACAATTAGTCAGGGGAGAAAACTGCTTGACTTGATTATGCATTTTTATAGTATTATGCATAAAAAGGGTTTTTTATCAACAAGTCTTTTTAATTATTTGCAGCTAGCTGAAACAAAAGCAAACAACACAGTAACACACACAAGCTTGAAACTAATCACTACAGAATTTCCATTTTAAAGGTCAACCAATTTTCTTTACTTCATTTGCCATTTTATAAAAGGAGAAGAAATTTAATAAATTAAGAAAAAATAATGGAATTCAAAACTTAAAGTCTGTATGTCTAAAACAGTTTTGGGCACATTGGTTTGTATTTATATAAAGAATACTTCCATTCTAAAATACACTACTTTAAAGGAGGCAGATTTAGAATTAATCTAAACCAATAAGTTATTCACGAAACAAGAGTACAAGATAGCCTAACTGGGTTTTTCCCTCTTTTATCCTTTATAACTAAGGCAGAGAAATTTTATTTCAAACATATAGACTAATTTGGTAATTTCATTTAACTTTCAGTAACCAGTTTTCTTTGAAGCAAAGAAGAATTTCTATCCAAAATTTATGTCTAGTTTTCTATCTGAATAGACAGACATGAAACACTTCTTGGTAAATTTTTTATCAAAATATCCCACAGAAGTTGAAAAACACTGATGAATCATTCCTCTTAAGAATTAGAATTCAACTAGAGTGCTATATTTATCAGAAAGGAAATTTAATTTTCTTTTAAAAGAGACATTTTTCAATTCACATTTCACCTTTTTTTCCTAGCACTCCCTCTATTTTATTATTTTGGTTGGGTGATTCAATTCTCTAGCAATGGAGATGACAGTTCTCAGTGTTCTTAAGGCCAGCTCAGAGAATGTAGGTAAGCGCTCCCAAATTTCTGATTCACAGAAGTTCCACTGTTTTGTGTTCATTAACTAATGCTCAGAGCTGAAGTTAAACACACCTTTCAGAAAAGCTCCTCATGTTGATTTTTGAACTGCTGTTTGTACAGAGCTCATCACAGGCCTTGGTTACAAGACCCAATAAATAACTACTATCCCTTCAAATTGGCACATTAGTTTGATCTCAGTGTTATGGCAAAGAATTCGGTATCATTTATTTAAGTTTACTTTCAGATATTTGGTATTATTACTCTTTGTTTTCTAGACAGAATTATCTTTTATCTGATTTCAAATGCTTCAAGACAGATAAAAGTACTTCTTAATCCTCTGTTTGATAAATTAAAATGATTGAGATCCTTAAATCTCTACCTGTAAGGTATAGTTTCCATCTCTTTAGTGGTGCCTGGGCTCTTCTCCAACCTAGGTTAGTATCTCGAGATCCTTCTTGAAATATGGACACCCAAACTGCGAAACATATTTCAGTAGTGTTCACATCAGTACTATAACAGTTACATCCTGAAGGACAACATCATATCAAGTTTCTTATTGGAATTACAGTTAGCTATCACCATGATCATAATACCTTATTTCGAGTCATTGCTCCCTAGGGTGGAGTCTCCTGTCATAGATGATTGTCTGCATCTTTGCTTCAGATGTAAAAAACATCTGTCCCCTATTGATGCACCTAGAGGTTTACTCTACCTATGAACAAGTTATCTATATTGCCCAAAACTTGAAATAGAGAGGTAACATTGTAAGTGGTTCAGAAAGTTCATTTTTTCCAACTTGTTTTTGAATTGTTAGTTGCCAGCAAACTGCCTGTTGAGAAATACAAATCTTCCTCACCCTTTCCAGTTTCACAGTTCCTCAGTTTGACTGTGAACTGGTAAAATTAGACTTAAATTGAATCAGTGTGTATTGTGTAATTTGCCCTTTGTCTTAAAGTTTCTTGTCCTACTTGATGGCACTGCTCCATACATTGCTTTAAGTTCTATTATATAATTATTAACACCTCTTAAATGATAGACTTTCTATTTTAAAAGGCAACCATAAATACCATGCCAAAAGTAGCAGCAATATACAATCCCTATTTTAAAACATCATATGATTGCAAACACATGATTAGATTACTCACTTAAAAAAAAAAATAAAGCAATTTGTGTATTTAAAACTAAGCATGTACTTAATTACTCACCAGTTTCCCTTTTAAAATATTTCATCGTTCTGATTCTTTCTGCTTCTCTAAAAATACCATAGAAACCTTATTCACACAGAGCTCTGGCCAGCAGCCATGAGATATGCCCAGGTTAGAAAGCCCTACAGAAGTAGTCACATATCCTTTGAATACTCCTTTCTCAAACTGCAGATTCTCTTTCTGGACCAGTTCCTGCTGCCTCAGATTCCAGTTGGTGCTGCTGGCTCTGGTGAAAGCAGCAGCAGGAGCCAGCAGCAACAGGGGCAAGGCTGCCTGCCTGCCTGCCTGAGATCTGTACCTTC
Source organism: Corvus hawaiiensis (assembly GCF_020740725.1). Lineage (NCBI taxonomy): Eukaryota > Metazoa > Chordata > Aves > Passeriformes > Corvidae > Corvus > Corvus hawaiiensis. The sequence goes on along the minus strand of NC_063242.1, from coordinate 16,450,776 downwards.
ACTTGATTTCTCTCGTTACTGTGAGGTAGACACACATTTGTCTTGTATAGCTGAATTGTTAGCATGTGTCTTTCCACAGAGAACTGTTTCTGAATTTTGCAATAGGGAAAATAGTGAAAAGTAGACGGAGTTAATTTAAAATAGTCTAACGAGTATGTTTTCCAGATAAAAATCTGAGAGGTTTTTCCGATGAGAATCCACGTAAATGGGGTTCAAAGCCATATTTCATCAAGCATCCTTCTGTGGAAAGTGTGCTGCCCAGTCCATTTCTTAAACTGACTTAACAAAACTAGCAGCTGCTTTAAGTCAGTATTACCCCTGGAACGGGTTAGGTGAGTTCTAGTGATGAGCAATAGTTTCCATGGGCTTTCTTTGGGAACTGCAGATAGTCCCACTACCAGTGGTCCTTGGAACACAGTGAAGTTTCCCTTGCAATTTTCAGTTTTGTATATAATCAGTCTCCATATACTTTGGATCCCTAATACTTAAGGTTAGGAATTTTTCAGGCAGGATTTTGGTTCTGGCCTTTACAATTTTAAGCTAGACTCTGAAAACTTCATAATTCTTACAGTTTCAAACATTTTTGTCCATTCATGTCTGACCAATTTGCATGATCTAAGGATCATTTAAAGGATTTCTTCAAAACATTCCCACTATTTTTCAAAAGGAAACTGAAATACAGGGTCCCATTTGGGATTTTTTCTGAGGGGGAAAAAACCCTGGGACATCAGTACTGATAATCCCATGGATGTGGATAGGAACTGCGCAGGTTCTCCAGCTGCTATTGGAAAATAGTCTTACGTTTTTTATATCTGACCAGAGACAATTACAAATTCCTTTAGATTACATGAGTAGAGAGAGCATTTTCTTCTCTTTAGTATGCCAATACTGTCAAGTATTACTGAAACATTAAACCCTGCAGCTGAATCAAATTCCATACAAGTGCCTTATCCAAATTGCTATGGCTGTTATCTTAAAGTGCATTGTCTGAATACTGTAAGTGGCAAACTTTGTTTATTGGGCAATAATTCCTTTTCTGGCTTGAACACTTTTCTAATGGAAGAATTTACTATAATAGGAGTTTTTGCTCAAGAGTGAAATTTAAGACATTATCGAATTTTCTGAAGCAAAATATCTACGGAAGAGTTGAGTGCTATCTTTTCATTAGAGATGAAAGATGTACCTAGCAATGTGCATTCTTTCTATTTTCCAGCAAAGGAAATGTACTTACATTCATCTGCAGTTTTCTTCATATTATCCTAGGCACTTCTGATAAATGTTAGGGTCAGGACAAAAATGAGAGTTCACGCATAGAATAGCTTTGAAGTTTGGAATGGCCATCCCTTAATCACTGCAGTAATCCAGTCCTCTCCATATTCCTAGTAATGCTTGTCATTTACAAGCCACAACATTCTTTCTTCTTCTTAAATGTGGTATTGGAGAGTTCTGGCTTAGATACCCTGAATGACAAAACAAATTAGTGGAGACTCTCAGTGTATGAAGTTTAGTCATGTCGTATTTGTTTGGGAAACTAATCTTGGTACCAGTACCTGAGAATTGAAAACCCTTGAGTTACAGGTACCTTCAAAGTAAAGTGGTGTTTTAATTGTTAAAAAACATAGGCCAAGCAAATATGGAAAATGGAAACCTGTCAACACATTTGTCTTGGTAGGTATATTTTAGAAAGGGTAGCATGATATATTAAAAAGCCACAGTACTAAGATTAATCAGATAATTTTAAAAGGGGATAACTTTGTTAGATTTTAAATTGTTGATATAATACAGACATTAAAAACAATTAGACATATTAAATATGTAATATTTTGGTCAGCTCTGTAATACCTTGTAAAATACATTTGGGGGTTGGAACTAGATGACATTTAAGGCTCCTTTCAAGCCAATTTATTCTATGATTCCATGTTTGGGTTTTGTGGGTTTTTGTGTGTTGGTTGATTTTTTTATATTGAGTACAACAAAAATGTCCTCTCCAAATAATCGAAGTCACAGCTCTAAAAAAGAGCAAGAATATCTTCCCTTTACAGTAAGTCCTGTAGTCATCAACATTTTTGGTGACTCATGCAGTATATTTTCTAAACAGGAAAAGAGCTGGGAAGCAAGGATAGAGAAAGAAATGGTACCACTTAAAGCTCTATTGCTTCCATTAATTTTCATGCAGAATTTTTGTTGCTCACTGCACCTCAGGCAAAACATTTCCCTCCAAATATCCAACACCATTTCTCTTTCATCCCAGTTTAGGAAAGCCCTGGCTAGGTGGTGGTAAATATTTGTAAACTGGAAGGTATGTAAGAAATAATGGTGTAACACATCAAATGCCAAAATCCTCAAGCCATGTGGTTCATCTAGATAAGGGCAGCTTGTGACAAAGTTTTGTGAAAAGATGAGAGCACAATACTTCCTGTCACTTAATTCCAAGAACTTCAGAAGCAAATCCCAAGTTGGCAGATGTTGAAAACCCCAGAAGAGAATAGGCAATGATCACTTAAACGAGCAACAAATGAGAGACGATCATGACAGAATGGTGATTTGTGCATTTTTTAATGTAGAATGGAAGGAATTCAAGTCCTGTGAAAGAAAGGTGCAAAAGCTAAGGGCATGCAAAGTGAGATTAGAGGTATTTGATTGAACAATTACCATTGATATCTTGGAATTTAGGGCCATGTGTCAATCGGTGGAAATATGAGTAGTTTTAGAAAAGGATACATAGATTAAATTATACAGTCTAGGTTGATGGAAAGAGTGCAGGAGGCAACAAGAGAAGAAGCAGAGGTAGAAATGAAGAAGATTCACAGCCAACAGGAGATTGTGCTAAAAGGATTAACAAATAAATTAAAGGCTTGGAAATGAGTATTTTCTCAGCAATACCTTTTCTAATTAAACTATCCTTGTAAGAGGATGCTTTGCAACAATCAGTGAAGCCCTCTGGGTTAAGACCTCCATTATGAAAGTGTTTTACACTTTGACCCAACAAACGACGTCACTTATTGTAGTGGTTTGGTCCAAAATACTCATTACTGTTTATCTTCTGTGAGATAAGAATTAGGAGAAATGCAAAGCAGGCACCAAACTTGAAAGAATATAAAGAAGTTTATTAACAGACCTAAAAGAAGAAAAAAATCATACCACCTTCAGAACTCTCCTCCTCCCCCCACCTTCCTCCCTTCTCCCACTGACAATGTAAAAACACAACCCTTAAGATGTTCAGTCTGTTTACCACTTCCATAATAACCTTGTTCAGTCCATTTAGAAAGAGAAGTCTCTTCTTGCTCGTGCTATGAAAACATTATCACAACGAGACAGCCGCCCACTTCCAAATATTGTTCAGTCCATTTAGGAAGAGGAGTCTCTCTGCTCGCAATGTGAGTCCCTTCCCCCGACTTGCAGCCGCAACTGCTTTTGAGGGTCCACTCTTGAAGTTTTTTGGGGTACAATTTTAAGGTTGAGCCGTTCAGGAACAAAAAACAGAGGCCCTTCTCCTTCCCTGGGAGCAAAGGGTCTTCCTCATCCTCATTGTTAGGACTATCTCTGGGAGCATCTCTAGGAACTGAGGTTTTCTCCTTTCCCATTTGGAGCAAAAGTCCTCATCTGGTCCATCTCTCCCTGTCCAAACTTCTCATGAAATTACTTCTGCGTCAGCATCTGCCTATCTCAGCGCAGGTGCTTTTGCTTACGAGTTGAACACTCCACCCCCCATATCTTCATGAAATTACAACGGGATACTCTGATATATCATAGCTTCACAACAGAATTTCAGCTTTAAGCATCTCCTCTCTCTCTTGCCTCAGGTTTTCAGCTCTTCACAGCAATAAAAAGGGTAAATCTCACCTCGGCCTTGCAGCTTTGCAGCTGGAATGTTGAATGTTTCTTATCGCAGTGGAGAGGGGGGAGAGCCGAGCCGCTCCGGCTGCCCACGGCAAGGCAGTGGGGGGGGGTTCCACGGCTGGAACAGGTCCATGGCTTCAGGATGGCCGTGGCCCAGCCTGGCCTGGCCCGAGCAGGGCCTGGCCGGGCCCGCTGGCCCCACACGGGGCCCGCAGCCACCTGTGCCAGCACCGGAAACGAGAGAGAGCTTGGGGGGGAGTTTGTCTATTCTTAAGTGTGGATCACAGAGGCGGTCACAACTTTAAGTGGCTTAGAGAATTGTCCATATTCAAACTGGCCAGCTGATAGGTTCTATCAGTTCCCAGAGGAAACTGTAAGCACCCCTTAGCAAGGACATCCCTTTCGGGACTATGCTTGCTAACCTATGACACTTATGTACTTTACATGCCCTTCTTTTAAAGTTGATGCCTGACTGGATAACCTAAAACATAAAATTTTTTTTCAGTCAAGATGGGTTTTGTGGCATTTAGCTGAATGCAAGGAGTAGGTGCAGATTGATAGAATAGAAATACAAGCCCATCTGATCAAGTCTCTCTTGTATCCTTGAAAGCCTAAAAACTCAACAACAGGAGGTGAGTGGAGAGTGCAGAGAGAAGTGGTCTTGACCCATATAAAATATTGACCTACTGATTATCAGTAAAGATTATTTTAGTTGAAAATAAAAGAAAAAAAAAAATTATATTTTGTTAAATGCATGTGGATAAGTGACAATAGCATCTACAAAATGCTGAAGAAATTAAAATCTAAGAGTAACATTTCATAAAGAACCTCCTTATTAGGAAAGGCAAGGGCAAAGAAGACCTTCGGTTCAACATAGGAAAGAAAGGTGTTAACATGCTTAATTAGTTAATTTCAGCAGATTTCATTCTGAGTCATTCTAATTAAGATGGTGAAAGATGAGTCTTTTGAAAAAATTGAATTGCTACTGAGTCAGGGGAGGTTTAGGTTGGATATCAGGAAACAGTTTTTCACCCAGAGGGTATCAGGCACTGGGACAGGTTCCCCAGGGAAGTGGTCACAGCACCAAACCTGACGGAGTTCAAGAAGCCTTTGCACAATTATCTCAGGCACATGGTGTGACTCTTGGGCTGTCCTGTGGAGATTCAGGAGTGGACTCTATGATCCTGATGGGTCCCTTCCAACTCAGCTTATTTTATGATTCTACCTGACAAAAAATTTCTTTTAAAAATATGCATAAAGAAATAGTTTGATTTTAGTTCGCCATGAATGATCACAGTAAAATGACTCTGCTCAACAATGTTAAAAAGTCATACTACAAAGTAAGGCTTAAAGAAGTCTCTAATTTTATAGTGCAAACCTGCACCGAAAATATTAAAGAACTACAGAATGGAAAATTCTGCCAAACCAAATTTGCCAAACCAAAAAAGCTTGATTAACATAATACAGCTAATGTGCACCATGAAGAATTAGAAAATTTCTGATACTAGATTTTGATGGAAGAGTTACTGCAGTATGCCATAAAACCTAGACAAGGGTATGAAATATCATTTTGTAGTTTTCCAGACATAAAAGTACTTTCACTGAGGCTCATGTTTATTTTGAGGCATTTTTAACCAGCACTTATTTTAGTAAAAATTATTACAAATGCCTTGTTTCTGGACATGGAGAAATACTACTTAATAGAGAGTTACCATTTCTCTGATTTGGCTAAACATTACATTTGGCTTTTTGCTTTTCTTTTAAATTAGTTTTGTTTCATCTTCTTGCGATCTTATTGAGGTTAGAAACTCTGCAGAGTAACCTCACTGCTGTTCTACTTAGTTTTTGAACAAGAGTGATTTAATTTTATTTCCAGGTGTCTTCAATTCTCCTTTGTGTGTGTCTGTGGCGGGGGAGGGATTTACTTTAGTCTTAGACAGTGAATTAATGTATTTGATCTTTTGAAGAAGTCAACCCTGGGACATATCCTACCTCTCTGTGTTGCATGACCCAAATCCCTCATAATACTTTGTTTTCATCGGAGGATGTTAAACTTTCCATTAAAAGAAACTCGGGTCTTCAACACACCTGATCATGTTAACGTGAGAAACTTAAACAGATGGAAAACAAGTTTAATGCACCTGAAATATAGTTCAATCATCTTTGTTAGGAATTATGAATTAAATGTGGCAAATTTATTCAACTCCTGTAGATAAGGAAAAACACAATTCTTTGTTGGCTTCTGTATCTGGAGAGGCTTTTCTACTAAAGACTACATATATTTGTGTGAGCTATTAAATGGCAGAGAAACTCTTCATATTCAGCTAAGCTTTTTCTAGAGACAGCGGCTTTGTGTTGACGCCCAATAAATTTCACACTTTGCTGTTCCCTGCTTCTACTCTTTAACAGTAATCCTAAAGATGAATGCAAAACGAGTTGAAAGTGAATTGGAGTATGCTAATAGCTCATAACTATTTTTCACCAAAGAGAAGCTTTCTTCCAGAAATCCTTAGGAGTAAAATAAATCCCTAAAAGAATAGTTGTGAGGAAAGACTCTCCTTGCCAATTTGCTTAGAGGGAATGATGGATGGAATAATGTATGGAAAAGGGATATTGAACACTAAGTCTTTACAGAAGTCTGTTCAAACCACCAAAGATTGTTGAAGCTTTACCTGTACTTCAGAAGTGTAATTTCTTTTTTAAAAATTAAATAAAAACAAATCAGTGAGTGGGTGAGGGTGTAGCTTTATCACATATGAGTGATGGTAGAAGTGGTAGCTCTTCCCTTTCAAGCAAGATGTGATTGCCATTAAAAACACACTTTGGTGTTATTCATCATGGGGACAATTTCCCTGTGTTTAAAACTTTATAACCAAATTCCAAAAAGGTATGAGAGAAGGTTGTCTTAACTAAAGTGTGAGCTTGACTCATCAGGGATGGCAGAAATAAGTGTAATAAAAGCAATTTAGGTGTCTGCTAAGGTGTTAGACTATAAATTTAATTATGATAGGTGCTAATCCACAGGGATAACAAAGACATCTATTTTATTGATTTTTCTTTCAAGTAGCAGGTTGTCAGCTGGTGATTACTGTGGAAACTTTGCAGGGTATTAATCACAAATAAGCTGCTAGTTCGGCTCTTAGACTGCTGCAAGTCTTCTGTGCTATCTCTCCTTAGTTGTACGGGTAGATGGACCCACATTCTGTTCCAACCTCAAAGTAGCCATGGACTCAGAAGAATGAAGAAAGCTCTGAGAGGCCTCTTTGCACAGGTAGGAATTCTCCAAACATGGCAGGCAGTTGTGAGCTACTTGGTGTGGTCTGGAGATGCAGCCTGATGTAGGAATACTGCTTTGTTTCACTCCACAGCTCCAAAGTACCCAGGGATTTACTTGTAGAGAAATTACTTGGGGTCCATAATTACTTGTATTGTTTTCATGAAATAATATCTGTTCTTGCAACAGTACAAATACCTCATTTTCAAAGGCTATGTGATGTTTTTGGTTATGATTTTCTAAGAAATATTTTTCTTAGTATCAAAATTTTGAAAACAGATTAAATACATGGCTAAAGTGTATTTCTGTGACCTTGAAAACTCACTTTGAAGCAAATAATTAAAACCACCATTTAAAGTTTCATGTTTGGGAGCTTACATTTTCATTTTTGAATACCTTAATGGGGTCAGCACATGTTACAGAACTGGGCTTCTGGAAGGGCACAGTTGCAAGCACTTTTGGTCTGCTGGGATTCTTGGCGTAGAAATGCTAGTAAATTTACTCTGGTTCACAGAAAGCCAGAAAAGAAGGCTCCAGTCATCCTTGGCTGGAAAGACATTCTGTTTTATCCTTGTGGATGATATTTCAGCCTTAATTATCTTTGCCCCTTCTGGGAGAGGGGAAAAAGGTCATCAATCCTTAGGAAACTATCCACACCAATTCATCAGAATAAGTGACTGTTCCCACTGTCATCTCAAATGAAAGCTCTTTCTGCCAAGATTTCTCAACCACTATAGTATACACAGTAAAAGTAAAAGAAGAAATAATACCGTACTAAAACATCCTGTTGTCCACACAGTTTCTTTTTTCCCCTAGCAAGCGGATGAAAGAGACCATGAGACACGTGTGACATCTTACTGTGCAACTTAATGCGCTACTGGCCACTGGGATGCTGTGGTGATAAGGGTGGCAAAAGAGCCTATATAGAAGAGATTAGCCAGGGATTTGAGAGAAAGGAAGCCAAGTGGCAATCAAACTGGCTGAAGAAAATAGAGGGAGCACAGAGAGGATTGTACAAGAAGCACCTGCCTGTTCCAAGTATATATTTATCTCCCCTTAACTATTTTCCATGAGTCAGACAGCACTGGTAGCTGCAAATTCAAACACCATCAGAAACCTTGGATATCAGCTTGGCCTGGTGATCCAATAGCAGTAGTTATCTGTCATTGTTCAAGAGCACCTGGCAGCTGCTTTTGTATCACTGAAACATTTTATGCTGTAGTAGAAAAGCAAAATTGTATCTACTACTTGAAATTGCTGGGTGAGATTTTTTTATGACTACCTCTGAGTTCTTTCCCCCTCTCCCACCACCTCCTTAACTTCCTTTTCTCTTTTACTTTTTCCTTTTCTATTTTTTGACCCCAAAATGATCAGGAATCTTGATTGCACTGTGTAGGACATAGTCTTCAATGATACATAAACACTGAAAAAAAAAAAAGAGGAGATTTGTTGCCAGCTGACTGTGCAGAACTTTATTTTAATACGATAAAGTCAAATAAATGCCCTATGGCTTCTATTTCATTACATGAGAAACAGTACTGAATGCTGCACCTTAAGAACACTAAATTAAGATTTTCCTGTTTATAGCCTGAAAATTTTCTCTGGGAATTGTCTGTTAGATGAAAGTAAAAAACTAATAATAAAAATAAATAAATGAAAAGCAAGATTTTGTTTCTTAAAAAGAAAGAGTAATTTGTAGTACAACAATATATTAACAGGTGAACCTTGGTCTAAAATCTGATTAGTTTTACATCAGCTTCTAAGTTACGGTTTGTTCATATTTTTCTACAATTTTTCATCCAGTAATCTCTATTTGATTTATAGGAGACTAATTTAAATCCAGATACAAATGGACCCCTTTTTGGCTATTTACACTGAGCATACCTAAAAAACAAATGTACTTTTTACCATCTTATGTTGCAGGCTGCAACATGGGACTGCTTTTGCCAAAAGCAATATGAGAACCAAGACATTCTATGTCTACTGTACCTTTCATTTCAAATAAATATCTAGATACACATAAAAATTTATGCAAGACAAACATTTTTGATTAATGATTTAGCACAGAAGTCTATTCAATCAAAACCTAAAAACAACCCCAATTGAAATATTCCATGGAGGTGATAGATTTCTGATGTCAGCAGACAATTCCAACCTCTCACTTGTCAGTGAAGGTGCCATAACGAACACTGTAACATCTCTACCTTCTAGAGGTGACATGAGTGGATGAGAAGATGTCAAAGCATAATAAAATCAATAACTACATAATAACTACAGATACGAGGCTGCCAGAATCTCAGCTAACAACTGCCTCCCTAAACAAAAGCCCATAAACTGAAAATACGGATGCCCCATCCCTGGCAGTGTTCAAGACCAGACTGGATGGGGCTCTGAACAGACTGTTTTAATGGAAGTTGTCCCTGTCCATGGCAGGAGGGGTTGGATCTAGGTGATCTTCAAGGTCCCTTCCAATACAACCCATTCTGTGTTTCTATAAAATGCTAACTCAGATGACAAATGTGCTCCTCACCTTAGAAAAACAAAAGGAATACTCAAAGTCTTATTTTAAAATAAAAAAGGAAATATAGGGCCTTCATAAAGATGGAAGGGCCTTTGAGAGGTTATTTAGTTCATCCTCAGCCTCTGAGAAAGTATTAAGCACCTTCAATTCCCTTCATTACCTTCTCTCACAAACCTGCTGTGATGAGACTCGGCAGGCTTACTGCAGAGTCTCTTTCACTGCTTCTCTTAACAAGTGAAAAGTTTTCCTCACATTTAGCACGGATCTTTCTTGCTGCAGCTTAAAACTACTACATCTGGACTCTACTCATTTCGGACATGAATAATAGATTATTCCCTTTTCTTTTTCATGTTGAAAGCCTGTTGTTACATTCCCATCTGATTCTTCTGTTTACTAAAACAGCTAAAAAAAACAGAACAGCTTTTCTCATAAATAAAGCCTTCTATATCTCTAGTCAAAGGATTTTTGTTTTTCTTAGTGCACTTTAATTGGTCTACATCTTCCTGAGGTGGCTCTTGAAACATCAAATGGGATTAGGTCTCACCAGTAAGAAATGTTACTAAAGAATTTTTCCACTGTTCTGCCTAACATATTTCTGTACAATGATCTTCTGTGTACCTGCATGGCACTAAAGGGTTCATTTGGCTTGTGACCCACAGCAATTCCCAGAGGCTTTCCTCAGAGCGACTACCTACCTAGTTGTTTCTTGTGAACCTGAATACTTCTACGTCTTTCACTGAGTTTTTACTTTAATGTCAAATGTTTTTGTTCAAACCATATATCATTATATATATATAACCAAATAAAACTGTTGGTAAATGTAATGTTTTTCATTTCTTTCCCTACATCACTAGTAAAAACCACTGAACATGAAAGACCTCACCTGTGAAATCTATCTGCTGAATTCAGCTAGATGCTTCCTTCCAGTTTGACAGGGAACCTTCTGGAATTTATTCTTCAGATACTGTTATCCAATCAGTCTTTCATTGTAAATCATATTTCTTCACCTTCATAGGATCCTAGAATGGTTTTGTTGGGTCTTAAAGATCATCCAGTTCCAAGCCCCGTGCCATGGACAGGGACACCTTCCACTAAACCAGATTGCTTGAAGCCCCATCCATCCTGGCCTTGAAAACTTCCAGGCATGGGGGCATCCCCAGGTTCTCTGGGCAACTTCTTCCAGTGTGTCTCCACCCTCACAGTAAAGGATTTCTTCTTAATATCTAATCTAATCCTACCCTCTTTCAGCTTGAAGCCATTCCCCCTTGTCCTGTCAGTACCAGCCCTGATAAGAAGTTCCTCTCCAGCTCACTTGTAGACTCCCTTTAGGTACTGGAAGGTGCTCTAAGGTCTCCCCAGAGCCTTCTCCTCTCCAGGCTGAACAACCCCAGCTCTCTCAGCCTGTCTTCACAGGAGAGGTGCTCCAACCCTCTGATCATCTTTGTGGTCTCCCCTGGACTTACTCCAACAGATCCATGTCCTTCTTACGTGGGTGGCCCCAAATCTGGATGCAGCACTCCAGGTGGGGTCTCACAAGAGTGAAGTAAAGGGGGAGAATTACCTCCCTTGACCTGCTGGTCATGCTGCTTTTGAGAATATCATAGGAGACATTGTTAAGAGCCTTACTAGAGCTAAGGTAGAGAACAGAACACAGGGGCAGAAAGGAAAGAAGGAATTCAGATTGGTTTGATCTGACTTGCTAATATGAATCAAGTTGGCTGCTATTAATCTTTTCCTTATCTTGTAGATGTCTACAAATATTTGATACCACTATGCATTTGAGTTGTTTTTTCATGGGTTTGAAGTTTAGATGTCTGACCTACAATTTAATAGATTCTCTACTAAAAATAAAATAAAATAAAAGAATAGCAAAGTTTCTTCAGTATATATGTATGTAGTTAATAATCTATATCATGCCTACTTTACACCTTAATAGTTCTGAAAGTGGTGTGGGGTCTTCTAGGATAAAATTCACCAGGCCCAACTCATGTGACAACAACATTCTTGTCATATTAACCTTTGCAACATATTTTTTCTCTACTCTAGGCTGAGTTCTTCTCACCATGGTTTTTGTGATAATCATAGCTTGGAAGTGGTTCTTGTCAGGAGAATACACTTTTAAAATCTGGCATAGCACCTTTATGCATCACATTTGTGAGATGGGTTTGCAGTTGTTGCAAGATTTACCTTCAAAATGATCCTCCCTGAGTGTGCAATATAGTCACAGCATAGGCACACAGACCCTCACATCTGTTTTGTTCCTGATGTAGCTACTGAGAGTGAACACAGGTCAGTCAGGCTGTAGTGCAAGTAAATCAGGCCTGCCAGAAACCCTACCTACCTCCTCTGACTACTAATTAGGTTGAAGGCTCTGCTGCTCCATTTCCTCTGCTAATTATTATGCTTGTTAGTAAAACTAAACTTTTAGTAGGTATGTATGCCAATGCTACCGTAATTCAGCTGATTATATCTATAGCTATATCTATAGCTATATCTATATCTATCTATATCTATCTATATCATCTATATCTATATCTATCTATATCTATCCTGAACCTCAGTCATGTATCCCTTAATAAAATACCAGCAGCAGTGAGGGAAGAATCAATGGAGTTTAGCTGCTTTCTGTTTATGGTATTTTGTTGGAAACAGATAGTTATTTCCTGTAATTCCTTGTTTATGCATTACGATGTGATAAATTACTTAGTGGCAGTGTTTTATGCTTTAATCGAAAAGACTGAATTCATGTTGTCCCTTGCATTAATTATCTATCAGACTTGTTCTATATCTCAGTTTAGTTATTTAGTCACTATATTTTAATTTACTGATTGCGTAAAAATATAAATTCTTAGGACATAAACTTAATCCTCTTTAATAGGTATGTAGACCAGCAGGATATATAATCATATATGTACTGCCAATGCATATATTATAATTTGAATGTACAACTCAAATGCATAAAACCAAGACATATGAAAACAAGCAAATTAAATATGGTACAATATCTAAATAACTATAATCCCTCACCAAAAATTAATTAAATAAAAAATTAAGTATACAAGATATTAATACCATTTATTATTTTCCTTTATTATTCTCTAAAAGTTCATTTTGTGAAGAAAATTTTATTTCTTAAAACCATAAAAAAAATTCGTTTGGAAGCCAGTGATAAAGCTTTCAACACTGAAACATTTTGGAAGACCTTTGTAGTCCACTGGCTAAGTCTCAGACACAACCCAACATACAGAAGGAACATAAAATGCAGTGAAATGCCAAAGCCAAGGAGAAGGTGGGTGGGACAGGGATGACAGAACTGGAAACATATTACAGGTTCAATTTTGTATAATTTTAAACTACTTCTGGAGCATTCAATTAGAATAAAGTTTTCAGAAGCCATTAGTGTACCCCAGCAACAGACAGAGGTCATCCTGAGAAGCCATAGGACGCAAAACCTTCCCTATTTTTTCTTCAGTGTTAGGTGTGACCAGGACTTTTACAGTCAGATCAGGAAAAGGAAAGGGAAAGGAAAAGGAGATATTTGAAATATTAGTGTTCTATGAAACTCTCTACGAAGGTAGTTTAAAGATGGAACAAAATATTTTCTTTCTCCAGTCCTACGCCCTCCAAATTATTCATTTCCCCCCTGAAGAGAACTCAGAACTGAGTGAACTTAGAAAATGCTCATGGAGTTATTAATCTGATTTCTTCATTTTGTATCCATGGCAAAGCAATCTTCCTGATTGCCAAGAGACTTTTTTTGTTCAGTTGAATTGGGAGAGGGGTCAGAGAAGAGGAGAAGAAAAAGATGTTTCAGGAAAAATGAAAACTATGCAAGGAAGAAATAATAATGCAGGTCAAGCTAAAGTTTAGTGTTTGTTGGAAGACGAGAATTTGGTTTTGTCTCAAGGTTACTCAACCTTTTTTCTTAACTCCCACTCTTTATCATTTAGTTACTTCAAAAAGTAAAGGCCATTTCAACATGAGAAGATGAACTATTCCTTTTAAAAAATGTCAAAAGTATTTTGAGTGTTCAGCTATTAGAACATTTTAACATCTTTGAAAACTCTTTCACTTTTTTTGGCAGAAAGTATTTGCCCACACAGTCTCTTTAGAACTGCATGTAATTGTGAATTTACTATTTGCTAAGGAAAAAAAAGCAAAATCCAAAGCTATCTGTTATCGAAAAGCACAAGATTGCCTGGGTAATAATTATTTGTTGCATTTGTGTGGCTTTAGGCTTTTCATCTAGAGATTACTGGAGAACTATTTTTAAACAAAATTCCTTGACATATATAGAAATCTCTCTAGATCCTGAACATTTAAACAGTTCACATCATTCACTCTCTCTAGGGAAAAAGAACCCAACAAACCACCAAGTTTGTGTTCCCATTAAACAATGTGCAAGAAAATACAGTATACTTCAGTTAGAGACATCTTCCCCAAATGTTCAGAGATTAGTCCTTTTTTTTTGTTTGTTTTAATCCCTTTATTAGGACGCCATGAAAACACTTCAGGGGTCTTTTTAATTTTTTTTAAATATAAAAATAGACACAGAAAACAGTTCATATTAGAACAGTTCAGACGACAGGTCACACATGAGGGAGACAGCCCTGTATTTTCTCAGTATCCTCTCAAATCCTTTTTCTCAGTAACCTGAGAAAAAAAGGCATCAACAGTCATGTCTGCCCCTGGATTCTCACATATCCCAAGGTGAGCACTCGCATTAGTAGACTAAAGCAAATCAGTTTTGGTGACACACAGGATGAGGGTCTGAATTATAGATTATATTACAGAATCGTAGAATCATATAATGGTTTGGGTTGGACGGCATGTTAAAGATCATCTAGATCCAACTCCCCCTCCATGGATAGGGATGCCATCCACTAGAGGAGGTTGCTCAGGGCTCTATCCAACCTGGTCTTGAACATTTGTTAGTAGTACTTAGGCAAAGGAAAATACAGGCTTAGGATGTGAAGTAACCCAGTCTGCTAAAACATGAATTCAGTACAAGCCCAGGAGGAAGACTCCCACCTGCTTCAATCTGAAACCTCTTTGTCTCAAGTGAGTGTATGATGTAGCTATGCCAAAATTAAGCTAAATCACAGTTTGCAGTAATTTTCTCAGTAGGTCTTAAAGCAGGTTAATTTTTAATTAAGCCTTAAATTAATTACTTCTCATCTAAAATTAATTAGTTCTTGCTCCATGTTCTTTTTTCCTTATATGCAAAAGCTGTACTTGCATACACTCTCTGCGGTAGTGTCAGGCTGTTTGGGGCTATCCCAACATGAAATTCCACATCTGGTTATAACACGATGTGTAAACCTTGTCAAATGGGGCAGTGTTACCTTATTCATGTAAAGAAAAGTTAGTCTGCCAGCTTTCTAATGAGATGGGAAATTTATGAGAGAAGAAAAACTGTTCCTTCAAAAAGAGTTCTTTTCCAAACAAGTTCAGTTTGCCTCTTTGCTTACTGTATCCTGCTCTTCTAATAAGGACATAACTTCTTTGCCTGTCATGTCTGGAGATACCTGCTGGGAAGGCTTGTTTACTTTTTAATCCTCTTTGTCAATGCTTGTACTAAGACCAAATGTTTGTACAAACAACTCTTCATTGTGCTAATGAGGGACAGGATTTTGTTGGAGCTGATTTTTCCTTTAAACTCTTAGAAAGTTTTACAAAGGCTTTTGTTACAAATGAAGTCCTCAGGAACAAAAGCCTGTACCTGTTGCTGTAGTCCTGGGGAATGTAACATTTCTGTAAAAAGTGCTCCCTCCCTGTCCTAAGGGTCCATTGCGGCTGACCTGTGTCTCGGTTTTTGAGACAAAACTTCAGGAGGAAACACTCTGGAGTGAGTGTTCCTCCCCTTTTCCTCCGTCAAAGAGACAAATGGGTCACGAGTAGTAAAATGGGAAAAGGAAACCAAACTGTTTATTAACACACAAACAAAACAGGGTAGAACAGGATAAAAAAACCCCAAAACCTCAAAATACAACAAACTCCCCAAGAGGGAACAGACACCTGGGCTCGGACCAGCTGGGGCCACCCTGCGGGCTCCCCAGACCGGCGAGGAGGGAAGGGAGGCAGGGAGGCAAGGGGCAGGAAAGGGAAAAAAGAACAAGAAAAAAAAAAAAAAACCAACAGAACCTTTTCCCAGCTATCCAGAACACAAAAGAAACCCAAAAAGCAGCACAGTGCTCCTGGCGCACTCCCTCCCAAGCCCCGCTGAGCCCCAGAGCCTCAGAGCCATTGGGCCCCGGCGGTTCAATTGCCCCGCACTCGGGTCCATCCTAAAGGCACAGCATCCTTGGGCATTGAGTAGATGGTTAAGGAATAAAGCGGCTTCATAACATCACCTCAGGACATTCCACCCCTTATTCCATACTGTCTGCTCAATGCCCAAATGAATACATTTCAACTTTAAACACACATGTTTATACTCATATATACAGCTAGGAATTGGATCTCTCAGGCAGGTCCCTTGACTTTGTTCTTTTTGATGGCAAAACCGGCTTCCAGGAGAATCTGGATGATCTTCTCTCCTTTCCCAAATACCTCCGATGCTGTGTTCCCCCACACAATGATGTTATCAGTGTACCAGAGATGTTCTGGAGCCTCACCCTTTTCCAGTGCAGTCTGAATTAGTCCATGACAAATGGTGGGACTGTGCTTCCACCCCTGGGGCAGTCGGTTCCAGGTGTACTGCACACCCCTCCAGGTGAAGGCAAACTGAGGCCTGCACTCTGCTGCCAGAGGAATGGAGAAGAATGCATTGGCAATGTCAATAGTGGCGTACCACTTCGCTGCTTTGGACTCCAGCTCGTACTGGAGCTCCAACATGTCCAGCACGGCAGCGCTCAGCGGTGGAGTCACTTCATTCAAGCCACGGTAGTCCACAGTCAATCTCCATTCCCCGTCAGACTTGCGCACAGGCCCGATGGGGCTGTTGAAGGGTGAGTGGGTCTTGCTGACCACCCCTTGGCTCTCCAGCTCACGGATCATCTTGTGGATGGGGATCACAGCATCTCGATTTGTCCAGTACTGCCGGCGGTGCACTGTCAAGGCAGCAATTGGTACTCGCTGCTCTTCTCCCTTCAGAAGCCCAACTGCAGAAGGATTCTCAGTCAGCCCAGGCAACGTGTTCAATTGCCTAACGCCCTCTGCCTCCACAGCAGCTATTCCAAAGACCCACCTGAGTCTCTTCGGGTCTTTGAAATACCCACTCTGAGGGAAATCTCTGCACAGAATACACGGGGCCCCTGGGCCAGTCACAATAGGGTGTTTCTTCCACTCTTTTCCAGTTAGGCTCATGTCGGCTTCGAGCAGTGTCAACTGCTGCGATCCCCCTATCACTCCAGAAATAGAAACTGGTTCTGCCCCCATGTGTCTTGATGGAATCAAGGTGCACTGTGCACCCGTGTCGACCAAGGCTTCATATTTCGGTGGTTCTGATGTGCCAGGCCATCGGACCCACACTGTCCAAAAGACGCGATTTTGCCTGGCCTCTCCCTGGCTAGAGGCAGGGCCCCTCTAGTCCTGGTTATCCTTCGAAACTTGAGCTACTTCCCTTCTGGTGGAACTCCCTCTCTCAGCATTACCATCCTTCAATTCACGCACCTGTGCTGCCAGGACAGAAGTCGGTTTTCCATCCCACCTCCTCATGTCTTCCCCACTGTCACACAGGAAGAACCACAGTTCACCTCTTGGGGTGTACCCTCTCTCCCTAGCCGTGGGATGTCTGCTTCTGGTAACAGGGCCTCTGGTCTGCACTGATGCAATTTGGAGAAGGCCCTCTTTCAGCTCCTTCCTGAGTTTCTGAGGAGTCTTGTCCATCCTGTCTTCCATCTTCTCTATGGTCTCTGACAGACTTTTCCACAGCTGCAATTTTTGCTTGTGTTGGGCCGTGCACAGTGTCTGCATACACCCAGAGCCTCCTCACCATAGAACTCCCTGTCTCATCCCCATCATTCCGCGTCATCATTGCCAAAGCAGGGACATATTATGGTGGCGCGTGTTGTGCAAGTTTCAGCCACATCACCGGTGTACATTTTACCATGTCAAGGCTCCTAATTGCTTGGTCACCTGAGAGTGTGATCTCTATCACTGCCAGTTCTCTCAGGCATTGAACCCCTTGTTCCATGGTTTTCCAGGGGTTTAGCTGCAGCTGGAGATCTTTCCAGCACGGGTATCTTTCCTTCACACTTCTTAAGAGCTGTGTCCAGAGACTGAGAGCTTCAGGCCCCCTTGTCATCCCTTGGTCAATACTTAGATCATGTGACAGGTATCCCAAATGCCTCGCTTCAGTGCCATCCAGAACTGTACCATCACCTGCAGCATCCCAGATTTGGACCATCCAACTTAATACAGTTTCATCAGGCCGTCGAGTGTAATCTTTCCTCAGGGTACAAAGGCTCTCTATGGACAGGGACTCAGTAATGATTTCAGGTTCCAATTCCTCTGCTGGCTGTGAAGGTCCTGGCTGCCCATTGTCATCCACTGGGCGAGTGGATTTGCCTTTGTGTTTCTTTCTCTGGACAGGGGCAATTGTTATTGCTTTAGGCTCCCCATCTGCTTTAGCTGCAGCTGGAGTGATTGGGGTGCCTGCTGGCTTTTTCTCCTGCTCCTCTGGCTGTATCTTCTGCCCTAGGGTATCCAGCAGCATGCGGTAAGCGTTAGCCAGGACCCAGCACACGGCAATGAGCTTTTTCTTTTCATCAGCGTTGTTATTGCAGTTTTCCTTCAGATACTTCCCCACCTCAGCTGGAATCTGAATTCGTTCAGGGGGGAAGTAGCAAGCTACTGAGTCAGAAAACTGCTTCAGGGTCTGGCCTATGTCATCCCATACCCCACACCACTTAGGGTTTTCCACAACTGGGGCAGGTGTCTGGGCAACCCCTTTGGAAATCTCAGCCCTTATTTTAGACAAGCTGGAGACTACATAGAGGAACCCTGATAGATAACATAATAAGAAAATGGTATCTTCAACATCCAGGGGAAATTGGACACTTTCAAAAGGTGACATACCAGATCTGAAGGGGAAGAAGGAGATGAAGGGCTGGGAATTATCATCCCCTGCTTTTCCCCTAACAAACTGGGTATAATTTCTAATACATTCCAAAAGGAAACTAACTACCAAGGCCAGAATGGAAAAACATGACATACAGATTCTCCACGGTTTCCATTATGTTTCAATGAATCACTACTACCAGCCATATCAAAATGGCAGTCCTGATTTTTATTCCTGACTTATAAAAGGTGTAAGCCAGGGAGCCAACTGCCCATAGCTGTGGACATGTACTTATGGTGAAGTTCCACAGAAAAATTATTAAATCAAACCAGCATGGTCTCATTGCTGTAGTTCAATACAAAGTGATTCAAAGCAAAATGTTGG
The DNA here is from genome assembly GCF_020740725.1 of Corvus hawaiiensis. NCBI lineage: Eukaryota > Metazoa > Chordata > Aves > Passeriformes > Corvidae > Corvus > Corvus hawaiiensis. The sequence goes on along the minus strand of NC_063242.1, from coordinate 16,431,753 downwards.
TGGGTTTTTTTGGTTTTGTTTTTCCACTTTCACGTGCCCCTTAATTTGGGCGCCAACTTTATGTCTCGGTTTTTGAGACGAAACTTCAGGAGGAAACACTCCGGAGTGTGTGTCTCCTGCAAAGGGAAAAGGGCATCTCCTTTTCCTTTGTCAATGAGACAAATGAGTCACAAGAAGTGAAAATGGGAAAAAGAAACCAAACTGTTTATTAACACACAAACAAAACAGGGTAGAACAGGATAAAAAAACCCCCTCAAAATACAACAAATTCCCTGAGAGGGAACAGACACCCAGGCTTGGACCAGCTGGGGCCATCCTGTGGGCCTGCCGGGGCCACCCCCGCAAGCTCCTCGGACTGGCAAGGAGGGAAGGGAGGCAGTGAGGCAAGGGGCAGGAAAGGGAAAAAAGAACAAGAAAAAAACCCAACAGAACCTTTTTCCAGCTACCCGGAGAACAAAAGAAACCCAAAAAGCAGCACAGTGCTCCTGGCACACTGACTCCCTAGCCCCGGTGAGCTCCAGAGCCCTGAGCTGTTGGGCTGAGCCTTTAAACTGCCCCGCACTCAGTCCTGTGGGCCCGGCCCTGGGTCCATCTTAAAGAAACAGTGTCCTTGGGCATTGAGCGGACAGTTAAGGAATAAAGCGGCCTTATAACATCACGCCAGGACAACCTGACGTGTGAAAAGAATGACCTCAGTGAGAACCAAACCCCTGAGTTAGACTGTGCCACAACACTCACTTTTTCCAGGACAGGCAGCAGCAAAACACTGTGTGCAGTTAAGAAATCCTCACTTCACCTCCCTCAAATGCATCCATTCCTGCAGAGGCAGAGTAGCGATAATCAGTGCTCAAAGCACTGAAGAATAATGATTAGAAATAGGACAGGCCACAGCAGGGGAAAATTTTTTGATTTCACTGCATTCCTATCACAGATTTTTAAAGGCATCTAAACAAGAATGCATCAGCTTTTTCAGTCAGGTTTAATTTTATCCTCTAGCTTTTCCATCTGGAAAAGGGGAAAAGCTGCTGCTGTGGATAGTTCAATTAAAATACATATACATCCAGGATAAAACTGCTCTGAAAAATAGACAACTCAAGACACTAATGAACTAACTACAAGTTCAAATACAAACATGAAGATTATGACAAGCATCAAAGACACTATTTAAGAAAAATTTTAGTTAAAGTTCTGCCACATGTGCCTTGGAAAGGTTTGATTGAAATACCAAACCACCAAGCGTTGTTCATAGATGCCAACTGAGAGAAAGGAAGAAAATGGTCTGGTGATGCACTGACTGGTTCCCAGGATACTGCTTTCAGCACTAGTATTCCCCATTCCTGAAGGATGTGAAGCAGCAGAAAGTGGTCTAGCAGCTGGGAGCATACAAAATGAGTCATCCATAGGCTGGAAATAGACCTTCATATGCAAGGCTTAAAGGCATCTTAAGGCACTTGGGCATGTTAATCTCATTCAGCACATTTCTCTGAAATACCTTTTCTTTTGAAACTTTCAGATAACACTAACTGGTGAACTGAGTGGATCTTTGGTTTGATTCACTACTGCAATTCCAGCATTCAGGTTGTCCCTACAGGCGGCACAAGGAGCTGAAAAAAAGATAAACTCACAGCATCCTATGTTTATAAAATTCCTGAAATTCAACAGAGCACTTCACCACTGCAGCAGTAACCATTTCCCTCCATTCCTAGTTGGTCTGATTACACCTGCATGAACTCTTCTTCAGTTCTGGGATCAAAATTTTTTTCACCTGCCCAGGCTGCCAGTCTGCAATCCCTATCACAGTGTCATCAATAGGGTACAATACCCCAGCATGGGCAAACAAGGAGATGATAAGACACAAGGTTTTATTAGGTTAAACACCTACCGTGGGATTCTACGTAAGTAATTATCTGTAATCAAAATGTGATCACTCAGTTCAGGTATACAGGCAGATAGGGAACCCTGCTCTGAGGCCAGACTACCAAGGAAAAGATGTGGGAGTCTGCTGGACACTGTACAAAGTCAAAGGTAAGTAGTTGGCAAAACCCAAAGCGGTCTAAAACTGCTAAGACAATAGTGAATAGTGGGATAAAATACCTAAGTGAAAGCAAGTAAGAGAAACTCCCTTTTGGTGAATAACATTGAAGTACTGTAATGGGAGTCCTGGCTTAGCAGGGGTTTGCACCAAGCCAGAATTAACAAATAGGGCATAAAATCAGCAAAGCCAGGGCTAGTGGGGAAAAGAGTAAAGTTAGCTGGGGCTGATTATGTGTGAGAAGGGAAAAAGTGAATATTAGGTAAAACATGCAATCAGTGCTGTTCTGGGTCCCTCTGAGCAGCTCTGCTCGGCTCAGGAAGGTGTGGGTCAGGCAACCTCCCATTCAAGCTGCACCCCGTGTCTGACTGGTTTCTGTAGCCCAGGGGACTGTGGTGCTGTCCTTCCTGTGAATGCAGTGGCACTGTCAAAGGGGGAGCGGAGCCACTGGACCTGCCCTAGCACAGACATGATTTAATGCTGGTGCCACAGGCTTGGCTTCCTCTTCTCCTTCTCTCTGCTAAGGAAAATCAGCAGATTAGCTGCGCTTCGATTGAGAGCACTTGCCCATCAATCTGATTCACTTTTCTCTTAACTCTCACCGCAGACTCCTAACAGTGCACAGAGGGCAATAACTTAATCCTTGCTGATCGGAACTGAGAATGAAGAGATCACATAGATGCAAAATACATGGAACAACAGGAGCAGGACCAGAGTTAGAGGGCCAAACAGAATATGGCACCTCTGCAATTAGGACACTGCATTCTCACTTCACTGCTGCTGTGTTTTATGACTATAGGCTAGGCACCCTTGCAAACTTCCTAGACTCTTGTGAGATTTTCCGGGAATTTGAACAGAAGTTTAATGATGGTATCTTGGCAGAGCAGACCTTTACGCAGTATATGGTGATGCTAGTGGTAAATTAATCTTTATAGTAAGAGCATTATAATTTTCCATCCTGATTTTAACACAGCATGTCATTCTGGTTATTACAGAAAACCCCCCAAGCATTCTCATTGATAATGATTATTATATACTACATGATATTCAACCTCCAGAAAAATATAGACTTGTAAAAAAAAAAAAAGGTAGTGTTTTATTGATCAAACCTGATTTACTTTCACCATTTTTACCCAGTATTTCTTTGCATCAAAATAAGGAATACTTCTTACTGGATTTTATCAAAAATTGATATAGCATATGTCTGATTTAATAATTCACAGCTGCTTAAGTAGTAACATCTAGGGACCTTTATTTGAATTATTTCACTTGAAATGGAATGATTATTGCTAAAGTTGTAAATTGAATCAATTTAAATTAAAAAAAAATTGTATAAATTTTTGTAGGCAAAATCTTCAACTTTCTGACAGAGTCAGTCCCACTTAGGATGGAGAGCGATGGAATTCATCTACAAGCAATCCTTCTGGAACAACTACACAGGACTACAAAATCCTCTTTATGAGAAGTGTCATGACCCAGCATGTTCTAAGACTATGCTATTACAGCATCTCTATCAAATCATTTTGGAAAGGTTAAAAAAAAAAAAAAAAAAAAAAGAAAGAAAAAACAAGACAGAAAATCACACTACCTTCCAAAGCATGAGATGGTATGGATGAATGAACAACAATGACACAAATGACATAAAACTGGATTTAAAGAGTTGAATTTTCAGTTTAGTTCTTGTATCACTCTTTTTTCCAAAAGCAATAATTGTATTGGTTATACAGAGGAAAGGTTTTGACTCCAACATAGTATATGCTTTTTTTGGCTAATAATCCTTAGAGACTTTTCCATCCTTTCACTCTGTAATGAAGTACAGCAAAAGAACAAAAGTATTGTTTCAGCATTTATATAGGTAAATATAATTAGTCACATAGGGGAGAAGGAGAAAAAAATTCCTGAAAGATATTACTGGAGACAAGAAGTATTTGGTGGAAGTAACACCTGTAGCATAAGATTTACTCTCATTCTTGGATGTTTACTTCTAGAGGCAAAATCTTCATCATGATCTGGAAGGATCATTATCCTCATTTGCGTGATGAACACAACTTGATTTAGTTTGCTTTTTTATTTTGACTTAATTTCAGGGTTTTATCATGATTTCAGATGCAGATGTTCAAGAATAAATGTTGATATTTCATTAACTACCTTGAAGTTGTAAATTTACAAATTTAATATGCATCGTTGAAGATTAGTACAAATTTACTCCTCTGGACCATAACCCAAACTGATGAACATGGATGGTGTTTCCCATACATAAAAGGTGATTTGGACACAATCATACGCTCCCATTGGATGCCTCAGTGTGGGAAAAAATGAAAGAAATAAAATGCCATCATATTTTCTTACTGCAAGCTTTCTTCCCATTCATTCTAGTAGGGAAAAAGAATTTGGGACCAAGTTGCTATGTTTGTATCTCATCACTGGGTTCCCATTCTCTGAAATCTTTCTTCAGGTAGAGGAGAGGAGAGGAATTGGAGAAAAGGTTTCTCCTCTTAAAGACTTTGCTGAAATAGAAAGTTTCAGATTAAATATTTCAGCTAAACCCACAAGTGTTTTGGGAAAACTTAAAGTATTAGAAAAATAGGAAGATAGTCCTCTCTACTCACCATGTGCCCTTAATTAGTAATGAAATATATCTGTCTCCCTTTCTTCTTTACTTTGGGAAAAAAAACAAAACAGTGAGAGCAATGAGTAAATGAAATACTGCACCCAGACATAATGCCTTTAAAATCATACTGGTCTGATGCAATGTTAAAATCAAGGTGCAAGAATCTAACTATGGTCCCAGAAATAACCTCAGAGTAATGGCACATGTTACCAGCAGCACAGGAGTAAGAGGAAATACTGTAGATCCATGCAATTTTATTTTTCTTTTGCTTTTTTGCAAAGACAATTCCACTCTGATGTTTTACTCTGCTTGAAAATTCCTGCAATGTGAATCGATGGGTACATCCATGTGCAAGGAGTTTAGCTGAATTCTTTGATTCATTCAGTGGAAAATAAGTAAAAACTATTTTTCTACTTTAGTAGCAGGCTAGCACACATCTTTGAGACATGTACATGTCTCTTGCAGGTACAAGGCAGAAGGCAAAGAGACCCATGATATCTATAGCTCATACTATTGGCACACAGTATTCCTGAAAAAAACTGAAAGATGTTTTTTCTAAATTTGCAGAGATTAATTTCCATCTTTGATTTTTTTGACTACTCAATCAGCATACTAACTGATTTCACTCATTTTTATAAATAGCATTTATCTTCTTATTGCCATTCAAATATAATTTATTCCAGGCAGAGAGATTACAGACCTTGATTTTATCTGAAAAATCTTTGAATCATAGTGAGTAAAATGACTCACTTCCATCATCATTGTTCAGTAAAATGATTCTGGGATATCAAAATTATCTGTTCAGTCTAGTCCACCCTGTTCTATTTATTTTCCTTAAGCTTGACTTCTGATGAGCAATGATTTAAGGCAATTTCCAGTTTTCCCTCATTGTTTTTCAGACCAATCTTTCACTATTATACTTCCCAGCTTCCAGACCAGAAGACCAGCCATTTTCACAGCCACTGTCAAAGGCACAATTTGCTTCACATATCCTTTGCATTCTGATTGGTCCTCAGGAGATCTTGCTCTGACAGACAAGGAAAAATCTTGTCTGGTTGACTTAATAGAATGCAAAAACTAGGAAGCTATGTGGTGCATATGACACAGAATCAAATTTAGGCTTAGTTCTGGACTCTGCAGTAGAAGAAAGACATGAAAATATTGGACTGACACAAAGGGCTATGAAGGTGAGTAAGAGATGGAAGTATCTGACATATGAGGAGAGACTGAGAGAGATAAGTCTGTTCAGCCTGGAGCAGAGAATGCTTGGGGCAATCTTATCAATTCTTGTCTGGTATTGATACCAGAGTGGGGGGCTATAGAAGATAGACCCAGACTCTTCTCAGTGATGCCCACTGATAGGACAAGTGTCAATAGGCACAAATTGAAATACAGGAAGTTTTGTTTAAAGATAAGAAATAAAAACCCCCCACATTTTATTGTAAGGATTGTTGAGCACAAGAACAAGTTGTCTAGGCAGGCTGTGGAGTCTCTGTCTCTGGAGATACTCAAAACAAAAGTGGACATGGCCCTGAGCAATCTGCTCTGGGTAACCTTGCTTTGAGCAGGGGGCTTGGACTAGATGGCCTTTGGAGGTCTTTCAGGCTCAACTATTGTCTTATTCTGGCAGGAGCTAACATTACTTGCACCTGATAAACTGTCCCTTGGATGTATCCTATACAGCATCCTAGGGGAATGCTAAATAGGTCTCTGTTCCCTGAGTCAACATTGCTTTCACTCTAATAAGAAAATGGAGTTATATTTGACGTGCTTCCTGTATCCTTTTTTTGGCAACTGTGTTTATGCTAAAATATCATGCCCAAATAGCCAAGGTATGGGTCTCTACTCCTCTGCCTGCAAAAGGAGGAAATATTTGTTTCTTTCTCTACTACACTAGCAAGCAAATAAAAGCAAAGAAAATAGAAGAGTTCAGGTAATTGCATGCCTGAGTGTGAAACCTTCAACTCTGAGGTAAATACAGCCTATTAGCACTAAAACACATCATGGAATTTTGTATGAAGCAGATCAGTTTAGTGTAATTTTTACCAGTTTCAACAAAACGAGTAATTAATCTTCCAAGTGGAAGAAAAAGAGATTGTGCTGATTTCTCATGCATCAAGCTACAAATAATGTTTTCTCTTCTGGGAAGAAGAATAATGGAAGAGGTATCACATGTATAGGAAGAACAGAAGAATCTTCCCATGCAAGCATGAAGATACTATGCTGAAAACTGACTAAAAAGTGGTCTTTCTACAACCTGAATAATTTTACTATTTTTTCCTCAACCCACTCCAAAAATACCACTGACTCAAAGCCTTACATTTTAGTAACAATGGCAGAAGGAAAAAAAAAGGTGAAGCTTACTAAAATTCTGTCTTCCCATGTAAGGGGGCTGACATTATCTTCTTTGAAACCCTGATGAGCAGAACAGCATCCAACTGAGCAGAAACTGGGGCAAGAGCAGAAGTTTGCACAGATAAAAAACTGTACCACTAGATCGGATCTTGGAGGACAGTTCCATTTTCTCTCATGAGATTTTAGACCTAAAACCTCCTTTTAGCCTTCCTCACCCAAAAGCAGAAGACCAGAAATGTCAGATGCACATTGTCCAAGCTAGGTAATGGTGTTGACAAGGCAAAGGAGCCCTGGAGAAGTAGAAGCAGTTCATTTTCATCTCCACAAAGTGCTTTGATTGTAATTTAGATAAATCCACCCTCTATCCCATTTCCTAGAGATGGAGAAAAGAAAAATCTGACCATGTAGCAGTGAAAGATAGTACAGAAACGTTGAGCAAGGGATCTGCATTTCAAAGTTAACCTCCTGGCTAGTCCCAAAGACACTATGCCCTCTTACATCTTCAAACTGTTCCTTGTGCTTCTGTACCTGGTATCTTCAAAGCAGCTGTTTTCCTTCCAAAGAGGAAGGTATTAATCAGTAAACAAGAGTATTTCTTTTGCCTTCCTAAAATCTATCCTAAAATTACTTCCAGTATCCATGCTGTTACCCTATGATAAATGCAAATTTATTTGTCAGTCTTCCCTTCATAATGAATAAGTTGCATTACATATAGGAGGCAGAACATGAATAAACAGTAATCCTAGAACATCTGATTTATTACAAATTCATACCCTTCATTAACATAGAATATTTTTTACCCACAGTCTTCTCCTAGGCAACCTACCTGTTTTTCTGATGCAGAAGGTGGGAGAATGGTGTTCCTGTTTTGTCTTAAAATGTACTGTGTTTTATCATCCTGCTGTGGCATGGATGTGGCACACAAAAAATGATCCAGTTTGTCAAAGTGCAGCTGGGGCAGCATATACTTCTTGCCTTTTGCCACAAAATATCCAAAGAAGTCATAATGATGATGCAGAGAATGTGGAGTTTGGTTTACATCAAAGGAATTCATGAAAGTTAATGCATATCAAAAATAAAAAGGCATCTGAGTCACTGCACAAAAGCTATTTTTGAACTTATATAATCAAATATACTTACGTATGATATAGAGGGACTGTGCCAGCTATCGCATGCATATCACTCTACTGTAATTAATCTTTGCAAGCACTTTCAGTCATTTTAGATCTACTCTTACTTCTGCCTCACACAGTTGTGGCGTTATCTCAGTTTTTACCATCTGTCACAGACATCAGAAAAAAAATTACTGAAACCAAAGATCATAAAAACAATTTTTAAAGCATTCTGATTTTCATACTTTAAAATTTCTGTAGGCCTGCACATCTAATTAAGACAAAAACCACCATGTTACTGAATGAGAATGGAACAGTATCGGCAAAGCAGCTTTGGCTTTCACGAGGCCTGTGCTTAATATACTTACTTGGGTCTTGCATCTTTCACATCGTGGTTCACATCTTACATTTCAAGTTCCTCTCTGTTTTTAAATAAAAGATCCAATGGAAATAGCAGGGGAGGAAGAAATCTTTTGGCAGATCAGCAGTTGCCAGGGTGTCTTTTTATGCTCTGGCAGTCGTTAGGAGTCTTACCCAAGAGCTAGGCCGTTAATGAGAAGTCTAATGACTTCCATTCCTTTTCTTAAAGCATTCAGCGTGTCACCAGTATTTATGAGGAAGCCTGCTGTAGCTAGAGGGACATTATGTGCTTCACTGTATTTCAAGCTGAGAGATGTTGAAAATGGAGCATTAGTTTATCTGTTTTGGGGGGTTTTTGGGTTGGTTTTTTTTTAAAGTCTCCCTTTCCTTCTGTCCTTTGTAAATAAATGTGCCACATTCCTCACAGCCTGAAGCTAAAGAAATATCTTCAGGCTTGTTGCCAGATCTATTTTCCTCCAAATATCTACCAAATCACCAGAAGCTCTTATTAACTGAGTGAACTGAACCTTCAGACAACAACTGTTCCAGTCCCTCCTGGGGATTTTCTATCTGCATATAGTAAATAATTCAAAGTTCGAAGTTCTGTACTCTTATTCATTTAGTTTGCTTTATTTTTTCAAAGCTATCAATAGACTTAGCAAACAAAATGGTGGTTTCTAATACTGAACAATTCTAGCAATTAAAGAAAAAAATCCACCTGGGTAGATCTGTTTTCAGTTTTCCTCTCACAACATATTCTCTTTTCAAATTTTCCAAAGGGAAATTTGTTTTCCTTACCTTCCTGAGACCGTGGCTACTTGTTAAGACCCCAGTTTTGCAAACACTTGCTGCCTTACTGAAAACCTCAGAATCACAGAATGGGTCAGGTTGGAAGGGACCACATTGGGTCATCTGCTCCAACCTCCCTGCTCAAGCAGGGCCACCCCAGAGCACATGGCACAGGATTGTGTCCAGATGGTTTTTGAATATGTTCAGTGAGGTTCACTCCCCAGCCTCTCTGGACAGTCTGTTCCAGTACTCAGTCACCTGCACAGTACAGAAGTTCTTCCTCATATCCAGGGGGAACTTCCTGTGCATCGGTTTCTTCCCATTGCCTCTTGCTCTGTTGCTTGGTACCACCAAGAAGACCCTGGTTCCATGCATATATATTTATATATTGGTAAGACTTTTACCTTTATTCTTTAGTATCTGTTTATCCTCTGGCATCTTATGTTATATGCCAAGTATTTTATTTAATACTAGTGAACCTGTCAGGATATAAATTTAAACCCTCTCTTGGTATTTGCCAAGTTACCTATCTACCTAAAGGATTAAATATATGAAAAAGAGAATCCTGGAAGTCCAGTGACAGTCAATAAGATCAAAACTCTTTGAAGTGTAGAAATACCATTGGAATACTAATTCAGCTCTTAAAAAGCTTAAGTTGTTCCCCTGACACATTTATTTTGCTATAATTTCTCATGGATGCAGAAAGGAGATTCCCTCTTCTCCAACCTTCCACATAGGTTTGAGTGCACTACTGATACCCTTGTTCTCCAATCCATCACCAGTTGCCTTAAAGATTAAATAAGTTACGTTTCTCGGCAAGTTCCATGATCTCTTCTTGTAGTGGTTATGCAAGCATGATAAATACACAAATTCTCTTCCCGTTTTTGAAACTGCAGAAACTTTTTGCCTTGTGTACAGAGAAAGCTCCTTTCAAATCAGATTTTTTTTTTCTCCAAGGGATGGAAGAAGTATTCTTCTCCCCTGTCATGCCATCTCCATTTCATTGGTGATTTCCTGTTGTGCTCTGTTTTGGCCTCACAGACTAAGTTAACTGTACATCAGTGTTCAGAGATAGGTTTCTGACTTTATAAATAATTTTGGCTATGTATTACCTGATGATTACAGGGAGATTAAGCATTCACATCACTTCTTTTCACCGTTCTTGCCCCTGTAGACCCCCATTCAGATGATCTCGTGTGAGCATGCAGTGACATTTTGAGAAGGAATCAAGAAAAAATGGCAGAACTTTTACTGTACACTCAAGAATTTTATTGGAGGTGCAAAAGTGTTTCAAAGCAGAATTTTTGCTTCTAGTAAAAGCTACCTGAAAAACTACTGAAAGCCCATTAGAATCTCACTTTTTTCAGTGTATCTTTATCACATTTCATTGTGATTAAGTATCATGGGGTGGTAAATGAGTCATAGAACAGCACAGAATGATGTGTTAACATCCTCAGTTCTGTATTCTTTTTCTCTTGCTGTGACTGGAATTGTCCTGCTATTCTGTATCCACTGGTACATTTGTGACATACGCCTTCAGTTATAATGCAGTTATGTGTTCTTTGGATGATAACAAAAAATGGAGTTGGATTTTACACCTTTATTACGTCAATGATCTCCAACTTTTTCGAACAGTTCTAAAACTATCTTTTCTTAAATGACTCATAAAATTCCCCATGCAATGTGTACTCCCCGTAGCCAGGCTAACAAGACTTAGCTACTGCTCAGGAGTCTTCTAGAGCAATATTTGTCATACCTCCTCCTTGGTGTGCTCAGGCAGTAACAGCACACAAAAGCAGATTGTATCATTAATCTCAGATCTGATAGAAATAACAGAAGGTTAGAAGAACTGATTAAAATAAAAAGAAATATTATCACAGCCAAAGATAAGTGTTGACCTAAACTTCTCTGAAAGCTAATGCACTAGCAGCAATAATTCAACCCACTAATGTCCACTGGCTGAACATGCTATCATCAATCAGGAAGCTCTCCCAGGACCTCAAGATAAAACCAAATGGAAGGAGTTTTTGTGCGGAGCTGTTGTGCTAAGTGAGGAACAATCTCAAATGCCTGTGAGGTGAGGAGTGATACATAACAAATAGAGGCAGATTTACAAAGGATTTAGGGCTAAGCTCTGCTGGACTTGGGCCACCTGAGACACTACATCTTGGGGAAATAATGGATGCCATTAAAAATGGCTATTTATTGCACTGTGTTATTTTGACTTACATGATTCGCAGTATTCCCTTAAGTAATCTCTTAAATACCATGGAAAATACATCAGTAATCAATGGGAATTATAATGCCTAATGTGGGAGGTATATTGTAAAGTTCAGTTTAAAGCACAGGTCAGAGAAATCAGACAAGGGAAAACCTTAATTGCATACCATCAATGAATCTATATGACTCTCTAATTACAATGTAGACTGTTATGAATCCAAGTGTTACTGCATGAAAGAGATTTATTACTCACAAAAAGCTTTTTAATCCCCTGTGACCCAAGGAAGGGACATCACAATGCAAAAGGCTCTTTTTCTAGTCAAAAGTGCTGTGAATCTGCGTCTTGTAGCTGGAAGTTGTGAAAAATTGCAGTAATCAGAAAAAAACCCCAACAACCTTCATTATAGCTAATATTTCATTTTAAGCCATGTGGGCCATAAAGTGGAATTTTTCTCTGGTGTGATTTTTGTCACAGAACCTCTTTTGTTTTGTATGATTATTTTTAATGCTTAGCTGTAAGGAATGTCAGTTTGTTATCAATATGGATGTGTATATATTTACACAACTCTAATCAATAGATCAGAAAGTGGTTTTCCCAAACCAGCAAAATGAGGCCCATAAGGAAAGCCCAAGGGAGTGAGCACTGAACACGTGGGGGGAGCAGGCTGCCTTGTCATACTCTGACCTCCAGAGCTTTCCAAAGGAAGACTGATTTTCTTTCATTGGCATAAGCAAGTACACATATTTTAGCAAGTACATATACTCACTAAATAGTACAGATACAAATAAGTACTTGAATGGAGGCATGCATGTAAATAAGCAGCAGTCATATCTATTGCCCATAGGTAAGTCCTCATAAATCAAGCCCACTAGGAAAAAACAGACAAAAGCTCCACTAAGTTTTCCATTAGCAAACAGACACTCAGTCCCTTATGAGGATTTTTTTTTCCTAACTTGTAGAAAGGCAGCGAGTGAGGAGAAATGTCCTGGCTCAGAGCTAGTTCGTCAGTAAGCAGCAAATGTGTTGGAAAGCCATTCCAGTCCATCAGTAGGCAGCAAATGTTCGTAAAAGCCACTGCTACCCAAAATGATCTTTTAGAAAATAGAGCCATCAAGAACCCCATTGTATTAGAGAAAAGCAGTGGAAAAGCATTAGACATGAGATTACATTTCTGCTGGAGCTGAGAAGTAGGTGAGTGAGCAAAGTGGTCCAGGTGACAGTTTACCACCTTTTCATAATACCTACACTTGTCATATCTGAGACCCTCACAGCACAAGACTCAGGCACATTTCCCATTGGCCCACCTCAGCATTTTCTACATTCATCTGTCTTACCTTTGGGCCTCATGGTGAAATACTGCAGATGTTCTGATATGTGAATCCTCACAGGTGCATAAAACCCTTCTAGCTGCTAAGTATAACATACAAACATTGACCCCAACTTTCTCCCATGGTTTTGCCAACAGGCACAGAGTCTTGTGTACAGCCTTCGTGTTAGGGAAAGCATTTGTGGGGTACATCCAGCTGGTCAGTTCTTGTACAAGAGCTGTTTTTGACACTGTGACATTCATAAAATGGTATTCTCTGTTTTCAAATTTAACACTTTTTACATCAAACAGAATACATGTCTAAGGGAGAAGTATCTGCATCTTAGAACGTGAGTAGTATCTCCATTTAATTTACTGGAACAATCATTTTCAGATTTAGATTTAGAGAAATGAAGCAAAGACTCATCTTTGCATAATTAAACTAATCAGGGCAAGTTTCACTGGGAGAGAAGATTGTTAATGAAGCATTTTACCTGGTTTGTGAGAAAAGGAAATTCTTAATAGTCCCCTCATCCCCACTTCTTCAGTATTCTTTCCTCTAATTTGATTTCACAGTATTTACGTAACAGATATAATGGGATTATTTCCTGACTACCCTATAAAAGTGCTTTACATACTCCTCCACCACAAAAAATACTTTCCAACCATTTAAAGAGATTTAAACAATTATCAAGTAATGTAAAAATTTGCTTGTCTGATGAGCATTCTTAGAGTTACTTGCAGAACTACATATACAACTATAGCTACCATGCCCATAACTCTTCTTTTTTTCCCAGTGCCCCTTGAATAGAAGTTCATTGCTTGCAAAAAGAAAAAAGATCTTACTGTTCACAAACACCAACATATTACACGTGTTCTGAAATGCATCTAAAATCTCATATCACCTTCTGTTTCCTGTGATGTATAATGTTGAAGCTAAAGTCACCTGATTGTTCTCTCATTTCCTGCGATGAAGGGCAACTACATTAAAGTCTCTCAAAGGAAATAACATGAGGGTAATGAACTCCACCTCCAGCGCAAGTTAACCCTTGGCTTGTGTTGAGGATGACTGGCAGGTTCAGGGCTCTGCAGCCTTGGGCAGCACTGGTCTCCCACAGCAGGGCTTGGCACTGCTCTCCTCTGATCTGGGGCACTGGCTTACAGGCTGCGTGCAGCGTTTGAAGGGCAGGACATAGGCAAAAGCCACAGATCACCAATCCTGTCAGCTGTTTGGGGTCTTTTATAATAAAATAAAATAAAATAAAATAAAATAAGAAAGTACATTTAATTCTCGGCTTCAGCTTGTCTGTGCCTTTTCCCAGCCCTGGCTAGAAGTGGAGCACAGGCTCCCCGTGCATAAACACCTCTCCAATTGCCTTGGCTAGGATTACCATCCACCCACAAGTTCTTCCTAAAGAGAACAATACGAAGATATCAAATGGAGAGGAATACCTTTAGTGGTAAAAAGGAAAAACAAAAGGAATGCTAATTTCTCATCAAAACTAGCAAGTCCAAACTGAGCAGATGCAGAAAGTCTATATCCACAGAAGCTCCCCCTCATGACTGAATTCTACCAGACATCACCTCTCACAATAAAGTTACAAATAATGACAAAAATTATATTTAAAAGAAACAATGTCAACTCACAGGACGTAACACAATTTCATGTGTTGTTGAATCAGGCAATTATTTCATGAGATATCCAGAACATTACTATGTCGGTGTCTCATAGTAATTACTCCTTCTGATAATTGTTCCTTACTGATTAATCCAAGATAACTTAATATCACTGATGTAATACTTTCCATTGATTTATAACTTCTAGAGTTTTTTATCTAAGAATAAATCAATAAGAGTTGAAAAATGTTTGTATAAATATATGTGATTGTAATGCAGCAAATCACTGGTTTTACCATGCTACCTGCTGATTAAGAAAATTAAGTATAATATGCACTAATGTATATATCCTTAGGTAATGGTATGGAGAGATATTAAATAAATTAAAATTATTAACTCATTTCTATTAAAGCTTATTCATACTGATGATACTTTAGATTTATGATGTTGTACACTTTCCAAAAGACTTAAGATATCCTAACATTTAATATTAGTTATTATCGATTTAAATTAGCATTTATTTGCTTCTTTTCTTAAGCTTCAGGATATCCTCACTCTAAAGTTATCCTCCGAATATAAAAAATATTCCTCTTTTAAAAGGGAAGATTCTTTTATAAAATTTGACCCATATGGTTTGAGATTTGAAGAAAATACAACAGTATTTTGAGTTTTAAGGATGTATTCCTGGCAGTCAGCTTAACACCAAACTAAGACAGGAAAGCTGTCCACTTAATGATGCAAATACTATTAGAAAGAAGATCAATATCAAACCCAGGGTGCTACTGAAACTGCATTCTTGTTTTCTTCTTACAGTTTTATATTTTGCTCTATGATTTCAAGACAGATCTTTGCTCAGTATGTATGTATTGCTGAGCATTTACAGAAAAAGAAAATTGTCAAGTGTTTCCAGCATTATGGAAATTTCTATCCTACAGGTTTCATCCAGCTGTGTTTTCTCTTGGACTAGTCATGACAATAAAGAGCACAGGAAAAAATGAGTGCCATTATTCATTGCAGATACTGATTTTTTTTGAGAACTTGTAGTTTTTGATAGTAATTCGTAGCCATTATTATGTGTGTTTTTCTGCAGCAATAGTGTCTGCAGCCATGACCTGAAAAACACAACTAATTCCTGAGTAACTTCAGATACACAGATGAGTAGAAAATCTCTTTATTTAATGTGTTGAAATGTGAAACTGTTTCAGTAATAAAATAATCTTTTGAATACTTTTTGCGTGGAGAAGAACTAAAAGTATAGCATGAGAGAAGATTTCAAGGTAACTGAACCCAAAGGTTTGACAGTGCTCTTTGCATCTTTGACAAGGCTCAGAACAGCAGAACACACTGGTAGTGATGGAAGCTCACAATTTTCCCCCCTTGCCCTTTCATCTTTTCAAAATTGTTCATGTCTATAATGCAGTAAAAGGAAAAGAAAAAAAAAAGGCAACATTTTTCTTCTTGTAAGACACAGGTTGATTGCTGTCTCTTTTTGAGAAGTAGTATTTGCAGAAATGAGGTCACTGTCTGAAATCACTCCCCCATCTGCTCTGTTTAGCCTGTGAGTCATATGGAGTAAGAAAAAAGATTATCTGAGCCAGAGTTAACGTGGAACTGAAAACAATAGAATAGCACAGCAACAAAAGAGATTACTACCCCACAGTTTGCTCTGTTCCTCTCTATTTGCTTACTAGCTTGGATGCATTAATTAAGAAAATCAATTGAAAACAAGGCTGTGAGAAAAAATAGAGTGCCTAATTGTGATTAAAGCAAACAAAGAAGTCATCACAGGAGAACCATGGCAGTCAGGATGTAAAGTGAGTATTTTCAACAAGAAGTGCTACAAACTTGATCAAGATGAGATAATACCATTATGTCTTGTAAGTGCAACAGACTGGTATGCCTTCTGGTCCCTAGAAATAAATCCCAAGGAAGTCTCAGACTCTATGTACATGGTGAGTGGGGGCACAGACACAAAAGAAAAACAGTAACATAACAAGTTAGAGGAGGTATCAGCATACTAGTGACACCTTGCACTCAAATCTTTTTCTGCTGCAAAGTTTGAGAAAAAGGAAGTTTATTTCTGCGGTTTTCTTCCCTATTAACATTCTATACAGATTTGACAAAGTTCTCAGAGAATAGATGTCTTCCAAAATAGACAGTAATGAGATTCATTGAAGTCAACATTTATTTTCCTTTCAAATTTCTGGGATCATCTACAGAAGTAGGTCAAAATATTCCACAACTAGTTCATGACCTAAAAATGCCACTTCAGATGTTTTCAAACTATCTGCAAAATTGGGTTTAAAAAATACATAATAATGTATGAATGAAATGAAAACTGAATAGTAAAGTAGAAGTAGACCAAGGCTTAGATGCATCTTTTGACCAAAGAGCTACAGATTTTGTTTATTTTCTTGAAAAATAAAGTATTTAATGTTGCACGTTTGTTGTACAACATAGACAGAGTTAACATGAAAAAAGCCCAACCTGAGATGTGCTTTTTCTGCATGATTCTGTGGGTGGGTTGCATAGTGTTTATGTCTGTCTTAGGGAAGAGAGGAGAAACAGCTGCTCACACACTTTCTGCAGTGAAGAACTGGGAGCTGGCATCACCTTCACCTCTCCTCGAGCAGGTCCCCCTGCACCCCCTAGGGCTGAAATCAGGCCAAGCTCACAAGAGCTCTTCCACAAGAGGAAGCTGCTGCCCTGCTGCTGCTGCTACCTGTGCTCAGAGCCCCAGCCCAAACCCCAGCCCACAGCTCTGACAATCAAATCTCGCTGGAGAAGGGTTGGGTCAAAATCTGGCACTTCCCCATTTGCAGGAGTGCCTGAATGTTGACCCTCTGCCTCCATAAAACTCAAGTTTCAATGTGTGTTTTTCTGCCCACACTTACAATATCTTCATCTTGGCAGCAGAACCCGAAGGCAAGTGTTTGCATAGGCTTAATCAGCTGCCTTTTGCTTTCAGTCTCAAATTTATTGAAATATTTCTTTGGTGCACTTTTTCAGGAATGCTACTGAAAGTGGGGAAGCCATCAATGGCACAGGAGGAGATATTGCTATAAACCCCACAAAATTCCAAAGTTCATCAAGGAGCAGCTTAAGCAGGAGGATTGTTCATTCAGTTCTTTGAAAGGGAAAGAGAGGGAGAAACTAATGCAATGATTGAACAAGATGAAATATGCAACGTTCATCAAAAAATAAAAATTTTGATGAAAAATAGAATTAATTTTAATGGTAAACTATTCAGTATACTGAATATAACAAAGGTTGGGTTTTGTAACTTGATTAATATCTTTGTAACTTGATTAATATCATTGAACCCAAGGACAGAAAATGAATAATTTTGTACATTTAACAAATTATTATTTATTAAAGCATTTAATAAATGTTTAAAGAACAGTTGGCAACGCCCATTATTAGTAAACAAATCTATAATCTCACTACTAGTAAAATAAGAGTAAACATCAAGCCCTTATTGATGCTCAAAACCATAAAAATAAAAATGCCAATTCAGATAAAATTTTGACATTTGTTTTTGATGGTTTTTTAATTCAAACAAATGTTTCAAAGCCAGCTCTTACTGAGAGCTGCATACTCCAGTCCCTTGCTCTTCTGACAAGAAATTAAACATGCAACAACCAATATGGAAACTAATAGCTGAACTCATGGATTCTAAGTCCTAATGATGCAAATTCAGCTTATATTTCTAGGATGTGAATTTGCATTTTGAGCTGGTATGAATCTTGTTCTTATCTAAATAAAAATTTCTCCCAAGTACTAAAAAGAAGTTAAAAGGATTTTTATTACTCCCTTAAACCCTAAACCAGCAAATTCTTCTCTTCTTGCTCAACTTTGCTAGATGGGAATATTTCATTATTACCAGTTGAATAGCTAAAATGCAGACAATTTTTAAGCGGAAAGAGCCAATGCATTTGCAGTAAAATTCATTCAGTGACTACATTGAACTGCTGAATATTAAAATCTGTAAAATCTTTCACTTTGCCTTAACTGCAATGACAATGTCCCTGCAGGTAAAATGAGGTCAGTTCACTTCTTTCTCACTTCACCCCAGGCCTGTTCTCATAACGCATATCAAAACACCCTAAACTAATAAGGCTGATTGAACAAGCACATTCTCCTAACGCTTCAAAAGCAGAGCCATAACCGCTGACGCAGCCGGCTGGTGTGTTAGCCCCGAGGGGTTTACACCTATGGCTACAAAGTGCTGGAGAAAACATGGAACTAGAAACTTCTCCCAGCCAGGACAGTCTTTGTATGTTTCTGATCCTATAGCTCTGTTTGCAGTCCCAAATGCTAATAACACTCCCCCCTCTGCAAAATTCTGCTGGCTCATCCCCACCCCCATAAATGCTCCAACCCTTACTGCATTAGTGACCCTGAGTTTGAGAACTGCTGCCTCGGTATTTCCCTCCCCTATGCTATATTTGTATCCAGTCAATGAATCCGAAATCCCACGCTAATTACCATCTAAGATGTTATAAAGAATCTACACGTGTTACTGCATGAAAGAGGATTACTGTCCTTTAAACTTAGTAAGGCTTGGTAATCCCGTGTACCGCAGGACTGGACACCATAAGCGATGCAGGTTTAGGGACAGCGCTTTGGGCAGAGTTCCCTTAGCAGAGTGCTTCAGCTGCCACCACTGCTCTGCTTCTCCTGCAATGTCCAAGAGGTCTGCTCATGGTTGCACTGCCACTTGGTGAGAAGCAGGTGAAAAAAACAATGCAAATATATGCTGAGTGTATCATTATTCTTTTATGTGTTTTACCAATTCTTTTAACAATTCTGTAGTGTCCTTTCAAGATGGTGATGGCAGATTTCCTTGATGGTATTTATGGCCCTTCAAAATTCCTCTGAAATACATCTTAGAGTTAATGGTTTCTGTTTACAACAACTGTGGGGGAAAAAAGTAAGCAGAGCTCCTACCCTAAGAGGTCAGATAGTCATCTTAAGCCTGTGCTTATCTCCCAATCTGAGTATTTTAGACATCTGAAATTCCTGCTGATGAACAAGTTAGTAGTTGATGACAGCATGAGAAATACAGCAAGCACTCCATTGCATTAAAATGTGTTTTCAGATTTGATCAAATAATTTTACAGCAAGCAAATAAGAAGGCTCTGATTTTATTTGCAGACATAGTGGAAAAAGGATCACTTTTATTTATAACTTATAGACTATAAAAATTTTACACAGCTCCATTAAGAAGCACTGAAAATCATTTGCTCCTAAAGACTTATGTAATATCTTCCAAAGCTTGTGCCTTTTCCAGAGAAGAGAGGGGACTATACAGTAGAGAAGACATTATCTCAAGAGACTCCAGGAAGCTGACTTTTGAGAAAGGCAGTGCTTAAAAATCAAGGAAATGTCTATTACACAGCTAAGAAGCATTGGAAGACAGCTAAGAGACTAAAAAATATACCAAAAAAGTCTATTTTTAAGGAATTTTCCAGGGGTTCAGTTTAAAAAGACACAGAGTGGAAGGCTTACAGAAAAAAAATCAGTGAAGACAAATTGCTGAGTTACAAATTTCAGAAGACTGACTCCCCAGAACTCCTGGATTTTTCAAGCTTTCAATGACAAAGAAGATTTAAAAATGGCTGATTTAGACACCACCACTAAATCACATTGTCAAGAAAATATTTTCATTATCAATAGTACAAATAATCATGTCTACCACAGGGCATGGTCCATTACTCATAAGTTGGTTTAATCAGCTACAGTAGTTTTGTGAATATTTTGCTGAAAATAGACCCTTTCCAGATTAGGAGTTTCTTGTCAATTTAGAAAAAAAAAATAAATCTCCTAAACAAATCTTTTGCTATATCCATTTTCATCCGTGACACGATTATCCCAAGATGTGGAAATATACCATGTCACCAAGGAAGGATTTGCTTATGCAGTTAAAAAATCAATGTAAAGTACAAATATAAAAAAAGGCCCCAAAATCCCAAACAACATTTTTACATTGCATCTTAATTAAAAAAAAAAAGTGGAAAACCCAAGCTAAGCATTTTACACATGTCTGCCCCTAGACTGAGAACTCTTCTGCAGATGTCACTTGTCTACAAAGGTCCAAATTCTGCAGAGTATTTCTTCTTTGAAGCCAACTAGACTCTTTGTCCTGGTACCTTCTGGCCTTGAAATCCATGGTTAAACTCCTCCCCAACAATTTTTAAACCCAAAGTTAAGATTATTTCCCTTGTGTCCTCATTCAGTCATTCTCAAGCCACTGAAACCTAGGAAACAGTGTCACAAAAACATGTCCTCTATAAAATTTTTAATTCTCATGTCTCAATCCGTGAAGTCAGTAGATCAGTAAACTTCACAAATGTGAAACTGCAATAAACTGCAGCAATGTGTAGGCAACATTGAAGTGAAACACCACCGACCTCCCCAGAAGTACCCCATTGTGTCCCAGCAGAGCAGTAACCAAGGTTTGTTTGGTTTTTTTCCCAGAGGTCAGTTAATCTAAAATTTTTTTGGTGCATGCTTCAAAGTTCTTCTATTAGGAGAGAGGGTATAAACTTTCCACAGCTTCTATTATTTCCCTGCCCTTTTGCGTAACTTCACATTTCTTTATAATAAGTTAACTGAGTCATATAAGGTGTGATGATACCTGTCTATAAAGGGACAGACTGTATGCTTTTGCTTCTTGATTGAATCCAACTAAACTCTTTGTCCCAGAAACTCAAGGTTCTAAGTTTCACAGATAAACTCCTCATTTCCCCAGGAAGTAACTCAAAATAAATATTGCCCACTGACGCTTTCCTTTATAGTGGTTATAGAAATCCAGTTAGAGAAAGCCACTTCAAATAAGAAAAGGTTGTAAATTTTTATATAATACTTTCAGCACTCCAGTTGACAGGTTTTGTGCGTGCCAATATCTTCAATTTTCTTCTGATGGTGTCTTGTTATTTTTTTCTGACCAGTTAGAATTAAACTTCCTGAATGTTCCCAAATACACTTCCCCTACATCAATATACTTAGCTTTCTCAGCCTCTCACTTTGGCAGTGCTCTTCTGAAATTCCTGTGATCTCATGTCAGCTAACATCAATAATTTCATCATGAAAACAACAAGCTTTTCTGTCTTTGTATATAAATCAAATCATGCTAGTGTTTCCAACCTTCCTAATGTAAATGCTACATTATAAGACTGAGAACTCCATGTCTGAAAGAGGTCATAATTTGCCTCCTTGAAGAGTGTTTACAAAACAAAAGGAAATCCTGTGGATTTCTCTTGCTTCATGCTCCTGCAGGGCAAATGCATTATCATCCTTTTCTCCAAAGACAAAATTTGAAGTCTTGTAAAGATCAATGTTTTGAAATGTTATTCTACCTGAAATCTCTCTCACCATTCCTGACAGAGAACCCACAGGGAAAAGTTTACTTTGAGTTGACCTTTTAAAAACTATTTAACACGGTATTTTTGTGATTAACATTATTAAATTACCTGTGTGCAATATGATATCTCTTCACACATGTGATTAAAAGACATCTCAGAAAAAAAGGGGGGTTAAAAACATCAGGGAAGATGACAACAGAACCATCCCAGAGGCATGCACAGGACCTGATGCACTGCTGACTTTCTGAATAGCTGTTTCTAACCTCTGCAGCAACCATGGTCCTTTTCAAGCTGGGCCCCCCGAGAGGCAGGAGACATGAAAAAAGAACAGATGATGATTGAGCATTAATTGAAATTCCAAAGTAAATATGACTTTAAAATATTTTTTTTCTCTATATTATGTAATCTTTTTAATATGTAGCAGTAGATGTGCAGCATTACAGTCTAAGGTTTGCAGGGAAAGGAAGGTAAAGGTAGCTGTAAAAAAATAAGGCAAGCTTGCAGCCACTGTTCTTTAGGAAACTGATAAAGTTACTCTGAGACCAAAGGTCTCATATTTCCTCTGTTCCAGCTCTATCAGAAAGTCTAAGGAAAAGGTATTGCCTCCCTACAAATCCTTCTTCCTTTATCAACACTGCTTGATCAAAAACTTTGGGGTCAGTCTTTACCCAAGTGGCAGAAAGACATAGCAATTATGTTCCTGCGCCATAGGAGTGGAGTTGGTAGGAGTCAACATTTACTAAAGATATGCAAGGCTGGAGGAAAAAACAGGTACATCTTATAGAGAGACTCCAGTCTTTCTGAACGTACCTTTTCAGCTGCAGTAGCACTTTGCCAAAACATTTTTCCTTTCCCCCTCTATGACAGCATGCTGGAAAGTGCTTTGCAGAGACCTTTCCTCCCTTCCCCCACATCACATTACTCTTTACATCATCTCTCTTACACGGAGCAAATGATGCAGAAAGAGTAGCCAGTGTTTTCCACACAAAACAATTTGTTGACTGTTAGAGGGCATATGGGCAGGACAAGTGCTGCCTTCAGCAGGGTATCTGTGCCCTCTGTCATTATTTTCTGCTCTTGCTGCCCGTTCCTAGCTCAAAGCAAGCCCTACTTCCGTCCACTACTCGCAGCAGTCGTTTAAAGGACAAGAGGTTTTTTTGTGGCTATGCTGCAATTCACAATGCCAACACAGAGAGCCTCGTTCCTTCTCTAGTTTTTGTCTAGGAACAAACACAAAAGATGGGGTGGGGGAAGGGAAGAGGAGATGGAAGAGTGCCCCATTGTTTCTTCTGGTGTATACTATATTCCTTGCAATGTTCACAGACTTAACATATATTAACTCGGTTACCTAAAGAATATTAAATCATTATAAAAATATTAAAATACCTGAGGGTAAATTATTTTCATTTCTATAACTACAAAAGTAGAAATACCATTGTTTTTATTTAAACTAATTATCTGTGTCTGACAATTACTTTTTAACTGGTATTCAAATCTAGCTGCTATTTTGGGGAGGTACTTTTAAGCACATGATAGATAGCAAACACAAATATTGCTGAGATTTATCTACCATTACTCAGTGCTACCATTTTATATAAAAAAAAAGATTAAATGTGATTTTCCAAGATACGTTCTTTTTCACATGAGTTAAGTTTCATGAGTCCTTTTGTGGGCCTCTTTATTCATAGCCACGTTTTTCTAACACAACAAAATCACGTGCACTAGTAGATGAAAACAAAGAAGGAGCATTTAAATTCCTGGAGATTTAAAAATTCGTGTTTCCATACCGAACAACACAAACTAAAATCGTCCTACCATCAGTCATCTCACCAGTGAACATACTGTGAATATCCAATTTAATTTACTATTGTAAATCAAAGAGTAGATAAAGTTTTAGTGTACTTAAAACTGAGGAAATTCTTCAGAAAAAACTTCCAAATGTTAGATTTGGAAGAGCTCAGGGAAGGACCTACAAACACAAGTACATGGGGCTCTGACCCCCAGGGAAAGTAAAAAAAAATGAAGTTCCAGCTAAGTTATCCTTTTACAGCTATTACCATTTCTTAGCTTATCATTTTACAATTACTATCTCTGCTAGCTTGAACACATAACCGAGTATAACAGTGAAAAAAAGATATCACAAACCTGTGCTATCTTTAGCTCTTTAGTTTCTCTCTAAGAAGAAACACACCTAGCCTGCCCTATTAAAATTTTTTCATTTACCTGATTGTCCTTTATTCCATTCTCAGCTAAGCATTGGACTATGGATAATGTAATCTCAAAGCATCTCCAGGAAAGAATTCCATTTTTTTCCTTCTGTTACAAATGTTTAGGTAGGCAAATTGCATTCAGTCAAAGTTTTGCTTTGAGGGTAAACATTTGACCCAGTTGATACAGAGAGATGGTCAACAGTCAATTCAGTCACTGAAATGAAAAGATTTCTTTCCATAAATGACATGCATGCAATAGGCAACAGAATTAAAACATCAAATCTTCACTGAGACAAGGAGTACAAACACAGTGGGATAAAACACTCCTTGCTCCACATAACTTTTATCTCCTAAAATCAATTGGAACTTTTTCATGTAAAATGTTACAAATTTTGCACTACTTCATTTGCTATAGTACAGAAACAATCATCGTCCATCTAGGGAAAAAAAGGGGTACGGCACACTTCAGGTCGCCTCCCTCTCCAACAGGCAGAATGAGTTTGCTGCAGAGGTAAATAATGAGATAACAATAGAGCTGCTGCCTTCCAGGGAGGCTTCCCATGGCGGTTCAGGCAGCAGCAGTGAGGGGGGAAGGAAGGGCCTGGCCCTTGCTGCACCTGATAGCAACATCCCACTGATAAATGTAGAGATTTTGAAATAGAATTCTGCTCCGTGTTCAAGGAAAAAAACAATTATCATTTGTGAATTTAAATACTTTGAAACCCTCTGAAAGGTACAAACAAAGTATTTTTCCATTTTGCATGTTTTCATATAAAGTTGAAATAAAATTTGCCACGTTATTGAAATGAAATCCTGAAATTGGGCTGAAAAGCTCTGCAATAAAAGAATGATGCTCTCACATTGTGCCTGCTTCAAAAGGAAATTTTCTCAGTACCAGTCTGTATCATTGGAAAATGTCACTGAAAAATGTCTAGCTGACTTCAGGTAAGTGTCTGACTTCCAAGAGTTGTCTCTCCATCTCTGGGATGTGGAAAAGGAAAGTGGAAGTTATGTATTGACCCTCAGTCTTGTCTTAAAAGAGTGCAGCAGTGTGCTCTCTGATACTTGAAACTGATGGCAAATCTGGCTTACCTCCCTGCTACACAAGCACCTCAGGTATTTTTAGGTATAAAAATATATGAACTATTTGTGTTCTGAAGGGTGCAGAATAGCTTGAGAGCAACGCTAAGCTTCATAAGAACCAACATGGCAAATTTGCAGCCTTATTAATGCCAAATGATATTCCATTTTTCAGTGCTTAAGCCCACCATCTCTGCTGCAGAATTCATTGGTTTCTCCAGCCTACTTCAACATTGAGATTTTTTTGTTCTTGCACACAGCCGGCAGTCTGGCAAGCTAATCGTCCTCTGCTGATTCTACCAGATGCCTGTGAAATAGAAAGCTGCCCACCACCAAACAGACTGGCAGTTTTATGACTGTGACAATTGCTTGTGGCAAAATTATAATTAGTACACCAATGTTGCTATGCATTCCAAATTGGATCACACTGATTCCTGCTCCAGTTTTTTCAGACACTCTGAATATGATTTTAAACAATTGTGAACACAGCTGCATGCTGATTGCCATTAAAACCAATATCCACCAGATCTTAGCATCAAACGTGGTGATGTTTCTCTTGCTACTCCAAGAGATGGTGTCAGTAGTGGCAAGAACTATGTTGTGTTGGTCCAGGGAAGGCTGTCATTGTTGTTCCCAGAGCATAAAACATCCTTGAATGATTAGAGATAACAGCTTGTATAATGTCTCCAAGTGGTTGCTGACATGCAGATTACACAGACTTTTTGCTAAACAGAACACTTTATACAAGGCTGTTGCTGTGATTAAATATTTTTCATGTGTTTCCATTCCAAACATTTTTAAACACCTCTAAGCAAGGGAGAGTGGGTGGAGAAATATGACATGCAGAGAAAAATACTTAGAAATTTAACATTTTACAAAAAATATTCTTGAACAGGTCAGAAATGCTGTGCTTCTCTCTGATTGCTGCCCAAAAATGGCTCTCATGTCACTGCCTGATCTCTGTGAGCGTGGAAGATGTAATTCCAGCAATTTTTTTTAATACAGGTTGGTGTTGCTTAGGGAAGGGACACGCAGGGTGCACACCTCTCTTTAACCAGTGCAACAAGTTATTTGCAGCCTAGTGCAGCTGGCATGAGGTCTCATGGAGGTGTTTGATGGTGGGAGAGGAGACATCTTTCCAGGGAAGGTGGGGTCTCCTGAACCAAATAGGAACCATCACAGGTGGTTGTTTCTCACCTCCCATAGTAAAGCCTGGCTGTGATCAGCTACAGTGCACTTGCAGACTAGTGAAACCAGCCTATTGTGAAATAGAGAGCACAGCAGGCATGCTAAATACCATTTTAAGGTACTTGAGATAAGAGTTGAGATGCTCTATGTGTGCCAGACAGCTGTGTTGCAGGCTAGTGGAACCTTCCCCAGAGATGCTTCCTGCTGCAGGGGTGATGGCAGGTGCCAGGACTCTGGGCCATCCCTGGCCCCCCAGATCCAACATTTCTTTGGACAAACCCACAGGAAAGCCCCAGGGGGCTGCCCAGCAAAGCTTCACAGCCTGCTGCACACACAGAGCAGGCGGAGGGTGGGCAGCCCTTGCAACAAGCAGGAAAGTTCTGCCATGCATTTGCTAACTGTCTGGTTCTAAGTTTTATAAATCATAGAATGGTTTGGGTTGGAAGGGACCTTAAAGGTCATCCAGTTCCAACCCCCCTGCCACAGGCCAGGACAGCTTTCTCTAGATCAGATTGCTCAGACCTCCATCCAACCTGGCCTTGAACATTTCCAGGGATGGGGCATCCACAGTTTCTCTGGGAAACCTGCTCCAGTGCCTCACTACTCTCAGAGTAATGAATTTTTTTCTAGTATCTAAACCTACTCTTAGTTTGAAGTCATTCCTTCTTGTCCTATCACTACCTGCCCTTATAAAAAGTCCCTTTCCAGCTCTCTTGTAGGCCCCCTTCAGGTACTGGAAGGCTGCAATTAGGTAACCCAGAAGCCTTCCCTTTTCCAGGCTGAACAATCACAATTCCCTTAGCCTTTATATATAAGGCTTTTAGAACCACAAGCACCACAATATGAGATATTTTTCTTTGCATTGCTTACAGCAGAGCAGCACTTGGAAAAAACCTTGCTGGTCAGAGCTCCCAATGGAGAATGTCCAAAGGAACATAGCAGGAGCAGTGGCTCTTGCTTCCTTAATGATAATGTGCTTTGTAGGCATTTAGTGATGGCTGCAACAGATATGAATAAAACAACATTCACACACTGCCACTACATGATCTGTCCTCCCATTTTGATTTTCTACAAGGTAGGTGCAAGGTTGGGAAGCCAAAATGTTTGGGGAAGGAAATAAAAAAAAATCACATAGCAGTCAAAGCTGTTTATGAACATTTGCTGTAAGGCAAACAAATGGAGAACAGAAACCCTGTGCCTGAGATTCTCCTGCACACAGCTCACACAGCCACTGTCACTCAGCAAGGACATGTGGGTGTCTCAAAGGGACATCACAAAGGAAGTGATTAGCAGCCAGCATTGAAAAATCCAACTTTGGAGCTGAGATGTGCTGATTATAAATAGCTGTGGTCACCATCATAATGCTGAAGACATAAACACTCTTTACTGTTCAGGATAGGTCTTTTTGTTGCTATTGCAAATGCCATCATCTTTTAAAAGAAAATATTCCTTCAAGACAGTTTCATTATTCAAGGCCTGACAGTGAGCAAGCAAATCACCCTTACTCATGCAGTGATTAGTCCAGACAAAATGAGAAGGAAGAAAGTCAGAAACAAAAACTGTCCTTCTGGGCATCTTCTGTATCATTCTTCCTAGTGGATCTTAAAAAGGAGAAAAAGGAAAAAAAACATAACCTGAAAATCAAACAAGTGAATACCAGCTTAAAATATCTCCCTTGAATAAGGAAGGGTATCCAATCCATTGTGTGACAATACAAAAATTCTACTCATATGTTAGCACAATGTCATATATTAATATTGACCTAAGATATTATTGAAACTACTTGTAGTTGAAAGCAACTCTTCCATTCCCATACTATGTTTTACCTGAAGTAAGGGAAATCAAGGAAGGAAGCAAAACAAGGGGGAACAAAAACAGTTTTGGAGGTTTTATGGACACATAGGAAAAGAGTCAGTGGGGAAAATCTCTACTACTGTAGACTAGCAGTGAATAAGGTATGGCTGAGGGACAGCTGGAAAATCCAGTAAGACCAATAACTTATGTTTTTTTCCAGGAATGGTGTAAAACAAATAGCAAACACTGTCTCATGGAGCAATTGTTTGTGTATTACATGGTTTTCTCTCACTGGCGCTTGCTCTTTTCAGACGGTCTTTACAGTTTGGTATCACATAGTGCTTGGTACACTGTGGAAACAGACAGCAAATAGGAAACTGTTGATCCAGTTAAACATTAGCAAGTTATAGGCAGATAGCAATTAAGTGGATTGATCATTTTGGTGCTATTTGGAAAGCAGCTGGAAGACTTTAGGGATGTAATGGAAAAACTACAATCAAAAGTAATCCAGCTCCCCATCTTCTTCAAAACAGCTGCTTCTTTTCATTGAGGAACTTTGCATGTCTTGCTAAAATTTCCTATTGATTCACATACTTGGTGAAAAGCATTTATTAAGTTATAATATCTTCTGTGGTTTGTTTTGGGGGTTTTTTTGGATTGAAAATACAAATTGCCAGAAATTCACAACAAAATTCCACACAAATGGATGAGAGCAAGAAATTGCACATGGTAATTTGCTCACAGGTTATCTCCCACCTTGTTTCATAGGTGTTGGTGTGCTACCTTCAATGACTAACATTTAAACAATTAGCACAAAATCATCGTCTGAATACCATGGTTTGCACAGGAGAAACATCGTGGTGATTAGCTCTATGCAGTTAAGGGTGCATGTGTGTGGCTAGGGGAGGAGGGGAAGCAGTGTTCCTGCCTGTGCATATCTCCAGATGTTCAAAACAACAGGAGCCATCATCTCTAGCATCAGCACAGATACTACAGTACTCAAAGCTCAGTTAAAAAAAAAAAAAAGTTATCCATTTCCAGAAGCAGCGAAAAGTCACAAATGTTATGAATGTAGGGGCTATACTGCTCCAGCATGTTCCCACGCTCCTTCATCCACTATATACTCCACAGCTGCATCCCCAGGCCCTACCCAATAGCCCCCTCTGTGGAAAGCCAGTACCAAAAGGATGAAATCCATGGAAATATACAGCTTTTTTAAGATGTTAGGCAATTTAGCTATTAATAACACTTGACGTCACACCTTCAGGGAAGCAAGAATGCTACTGAAGGGGAGATAAAATAGGCCAGCTTTGACTCAGTATGGCTACAAGAGCTGCAGCCGGCCAAAGGCAGCCCTACTGCAACTCACTTCTCCAGAATAATAGTGCTCTTTAAACTATCTCTGCAAGATCTCTGTTTTCAGTGATTTTGCTGTCAGCAAACTAAAAACAATAAAGAGACAGATAATATACTTGTGGTAATTTGAATACTATTTCACGTTAATTAGCCAGGTCAGCCTAGCTGCAACACTTGAATTAATTGTGGGAAAGTGGTATCATCAGTTCACTGCTAGGTAGCAGTGGCAGAGCTGTTCAGCAGCTAATCCATCATTCAGAGACAGAAGCAGCGTTTTGAAAGAAGATATAGAGCTTCAGGCATTGCTTTTTCTCTGTGACCCACTGATGGAGCTTGTTATTAGTATTAATGTTTTACTAATGAAGATGGTAAAGGAAAGGGACATTTACAGATATGCTTAGACTAGGGACTCCTAGCTCTCTCTATCATGGTCCATTTCCCAAAAGGACAGAGCCCTTGTAATTCCAAAGCTGTCTTTGCTTATCTGGCTAACACTGTGTCCGTGGTCACACAGGCATTAGGAACACTCTGTGCCATGCAGCAGTGCTCTCCTCCGTACCTCCACTCCCATCAAACTTGGTGCAGAAGGACAGCATCAGTTGTGATGCTTCTGTGAGGCAAAACTTGCTAGCAAAAGATTCAGCACTGCAGCAGCAGAGCCATGTTTTCCCCCTGACCCCAGCACTGCTCTGTCTTGCTCAGTACTAGCAGAAAATTTGTACATCCCCAGGGGAGCCCTCAGGACCCCTGCAAGCTCCACTCTGCTTTTCTGAACAGCATTTTCCCTGTCTTCTTTATAAAGTTAGTCTCTCACTTTGTTCTTCATAAATGCTGCTTAGAAAGCCCAGTGAAAACCTGCTTAGAGAAGAAATAAAGGAGCATTTGTCCTCTCTGAATACAGTACAGCACACATACAAATATACCTCTTAGCTGTAAAGGATTCCTTCTTCCTTCCAGAAGTAACTTGTAAGAGTTTGCTCACTATAAGTCAAATACAGCTGATTAAGAGGGGTTACTGTTCGTATAAAAATAATTTTCCTTGTCATGACAAAACTTATTAAAATACTGTAAGAAACCACAGTTTGCTGCCATCAGTTAGAAATATTTGTGATACAAAAATAGACAATTAATGGGCATGTGAAATTGCCTCATACTGATCCCAGGCCAGTAGTTTATTATTACCCAGTTTTCAGGGCAGTTTCCTCAACAGAAGGCATCAAATTGGGTGAGACACTTCCATTGGATTAGCCTACTGGGTCATTTTCTGACTGTTGGTACAGCTCACTGTAGAAGTAGACATGTTTTAAATA
The DNA here is from genome assembly GCF_020740725.1 of Corvus hawaiiensis. NCBI lineage: Eukaryota > Metazoa > Chordata > Aves > Passeriformes > Corvidae > Corvus > Corvus hawaiiensis. The sequence continues at coordinate 16,401,045 of NC_063242.1, read as the reverse complement.
TCAGCAAAACTTTAATTTTATTTCTATACCACATCATAAAAAGAATAGGCTAGCTGTAGCTTTTTGACCTTATGAAAGAAAAGGCCATAAGCCGATAGAAAGAGCCCAACCTAGCTGATCACTCTTTTAGGTCCATGACCTCTAAGTGCAAAAGTTTAAAAATAAATAAATGCACAGTAATAGCTGTCAAGACTTTTTTTTCTGTTTATGCAGTGTGCAACTGTTTTGCATTTTTGCTGCTCTCACTGAAGGTGTGCATCCACATCTTTTCTCCCTATGACAATACTTAAAATGAAACAAAACTAGCTCTTCCCTCAAATACAAGATCCTAGTGTATCTCCCACATCTTCCCCACCTCTCCATCCCAAGAAAGAGAAACAGCATTTTAATCCCTGAGAAAAAAGATTATTTTCAGTGTGGAGCCAACATGTATGGTTGCTATGGTGACATCACAGTTGGCTAAATTCAATCAGTTCTCCCTATTATATGGTATTTTGTTTAAGATCACTGCTTAAAGAAGACTCCCTTCCCCCCATCATTTAAAGGTACTCAACAGGCTTATTACTGTACTGACCACTTTGACACAATCTCACCTTGATGTGAAGCCTCTTCCCGAGGAAACCTCCAATAAGCAGCAAGAATAATCAACTAATACACTGTGAAGACATATGACACATTGCATTCTCCCTTTACCTTCCTCTATCTTATCTGATACATTCCTGAATCCTTATACTCTAATGTGTCTTTGCAGAGGCTATTTTTAACACATCAGCTACCTAAGCAGCTGGCTGGTTTTTCCCCCACTACAAGTTTTCCTTTTCTGACATTTTTCAAATAAGTATAATTCAATTTTCAGCTATGCAGAAGTTTAGCCACAGTGGAATCATCTTGAAAACCCACAGTAACATGTGTAATGTTCAACATCACTAAGACTGGGAGCTTTTTAGAGTCACTAAAGGCAATTTCCACTTCCCAAATAAGAAAAGTATTAAGGTTTACTAAGGGAGTTTGAAAAAAATCTGATTGAAGTAGATAGGAGGTCACTTTAGTCCCATAAATATGTCTAAAATGGCCATAAAAACAGTGAAAAATGAGTATAGTTGACATGAGAGTCAGAAAAAGCTCAGCACAGGAAAGACATGGACCTGCTGGAGCTGAAACACCTCTCCTATGAAGACAGGCTGAGAAAATTGGGATGGTTCAGCCTAGTAAAGAAAATGCTCCAGGAAGACCTCATTGCAACATTCCAGTATTTAAAGGGGGGACTTTAAGAAAGATGGGGAAAGATGTTCTAGAAGGGCCTGTAGCAACAGGACAAGGGGTAATGGTTTTAAATTGTAAAAGGGTAGATTTAGACTACAAGGAAGAAATGTTTTACAGCAAGGGTGGTGAAACACTGAAGTGGTTTGCCCAGACAGCTGCCATGCCTAGAAACATTCAAAGTCAGGTTCGATGGGACTCTGAGCAACTGCTCAACTTGAAGACATCCCTCCCCATGGCAAGGAGGTTGGACTAGGCAACTTAAAAGTTCTTTCCAAGCCAAACCACTCTGATTCCATAATCCTAAATGGCACCCAGTGTGTTTGTTAAGGCTTTAAGAAACTGGTTATTAGATTGTCCATCTTAAAACAGAGCCTTTTGTGCCCTGTTTCATCATGCAACCAATCTCTAGAAACTCCACAGTAAAAGTACAGGGAACAATGGCACAGAGTGTCTCTACCTTGCAAGCAGAGTGAAATGGTGGTCTCTGTGCAACATCCTGAGATAATTATGGCAAATCTGGATTTGAGCAACGCTTTTACATCGGCATATAGTGATAGACAAGGGATAATGGCTTTAAACTGAATGAGTGTGTCCTTAGATTATGTATTAGGAAGAAATTACTCACAATAAAGACAGTGAGACACTGAAACAGATTGCCCAGAGAATAGATGCCCCATCCCCAAAAGTTTTCAAGATTGGATGGGGCCTTTGACAAACTGGTCTAGTGGAACATATCTCTGCACATGGCAGGGGGCAGAAATAGAGGACCTTTAATGTTCCTTCCAACCCAAACCATTATATGAAGACTGCAGATGTTAGCAAGATGTAGGTTTTTTACACATGCAGAGACCAACACTGAAATCCAGGAGTCTCAGACATTCACTTTCCTTCCTTTTTAGCCCTATCCACCCCCTGTTGCCACTCATGGAAGTGGGTTCCAGATTTACTGACAGCCTTGAGCAAGTGCTGGGAGAAAGAAATTGTGCCACATCCTCATCCTGCTATTCAAAAAGAAATACTCCCAGAATTGATGATCTCTTGGGACAGGGAATAAAGCCTGAACTGAAGCAAGCCTTGCACTGTCTCTGCAGCATCTCAGTAACCGTAGGGGCTCCTTTCAGCTTTTGTCTTTTCCTTCTCATCCTTGCTGTTCATTCATCATAAAAACACACAAGCTCATATTTTAATGACAACTTGAAAGATCTCTTTTCCTCTCTTTCTAGCCAAGGACATTGGATTCAACTCGAAATAGTGTTTCAAAATGTTTTCCCCACTTAAAAATCTCACTGAGAAAATTACCTAAGAAATTCTGAAAAATGTATTTTATCCAGCAGTTGAAAACTATGCTAATCCTGACAAACCAGCTCCCAAATTCAAATTGTTGCAATAACAGAATTGTGTAAATTTATATTGTAAGACTGCTTCACCCACTGATGTGGCAGCACAAAAAACTCACATCTAACCAAGGGAAAAGGTCTCAATAAGATGTATGGTTTGCAATGGCAGCAAGGCTGAGGCCTTTAATTTGCCATACTTTTTCAATTCCACTTTTATTTTTATTCTAAAGTCAAATAGTTAAGTTGACAGTAAAGAAAACAAAGCACACAAGCAGAGAGAGAATTGTAAGGTATTTTAATGTAAAAAAAAAAAGAGTATTTCAAAGTTTTAAAAAGGATTGTCTGCTACAAATCTGCAAAGCAAATCTGAAACTATCATGGAATGTGTTAGTGTTATTTGCATTCAATTATTTGCACTAAACCCTCTATGACTGATGCCTGGAAGAAGAGATTTATTTTGTGCATCAAAGGATCTTCCATTTGGAGTTTACAATGAGCAGATGGGAGCAACTGAGAGTAATAATCTTTTTCTTCCAGTATACTTAAATAAGTCACCAGATATTGCCTGCTGTTAAAACAGAATTGAGCTAATGCCATCTATAGATATTACTGCATTTTCTATGCTGAGAAATGCTTAGGAAGTTTTGACAGTTGTTTGGATACTACCAAAAATTCCTTCCAGGATCCTGGTCTTTACTGTGGAATAAGGTAAGTTTTAAAAGACAGACACTAATGACATCAATAAACTTTACTTGATAGGTACCATAGCAACACCACTACCAAACTCTGATGAGCTCTGGAAGGTGTCAGAAACATTTCAGCAGTTTTATTGAATTTTCAAAACTGATTTACAAAGGTTAATGCACATCAATTATTTACTTGCAAACCCTCTGAAGGTTGCTGGGTTTCGATGCATGTAATTGATGGAGGACCGTGAAAGTGGAGGTTTCATGGACTGGCTCAGCTAGATGGCGTAAACATACCTGAGAAGCCATAGCTCTTCTGTAGGGAGAAAGTATTCCAAAGCTTCAGGCCAGAGACCTTGCCAGCAGCTCACAATATTAGACAAAGTCTTTAAGTTCCATCTTTGGTGCTGATTTGAGTCCTTTTAGGTAAACCTAGCTCGAAAATGCAGTCACATGTAAAAGAAAGTTGAAACTACCAAGACAAATTGTTTTGGCAGGAGATGAACTGTGCAAGGAGCAGAAATGGGAGAACCAGGAAGCAACACCTGAGCTAAACACTCATGTGAATGTTTGACAGCAAGCAATTACAGGCAGCTTCCATAAACTCACCACCAAAATTGAACCCTCAGTTCCACATTCCTTTTTACTCTTTTCCTGCCTTTAGTTCACCTTTTATTTTGCTGTATTTGGGCTCATGTCCTCATTCACCATCTTTTTTCTTCAGAGGAAGTCTCGGAACCAGTGAAGCCCCAGTACCAGCTGGCATGAAAGCAAGCCCATTTCAGAAGAAGCATTACTAGGATGGCTACTGAACATTGGGAGCTTGGTTTTCCCAAAAAAAAGAAAATGGGAATGACAAGCTTAAAATTACTGTAAAATAGGGAAGTGCTTACTGAATACCTGTAGGCTTTCTTATCACTCAATAGTTTGTTTGGCTTTTTTTTTTTAATCATGACTTTTCTAGATTGCCTGTTCAGAGAAGACACTGAAGCATAAATTTTAAAATCATTTATGTGCAACAGCATTGAAAGATTTAACAAAGACCTCTAGGAAACATTGATTTCCAAATACTTTATGTCAAAACACTGAACACACAAAGAAAAGCAAACTCTGCCCAACATTTACACGAACAAAGCATCTGTTTGTCTCACTAAGTAGAAGAAAATAAAATCTTTTTTTTGTCCACAGAGGAGAAAAAAAGTTTCACGAAAAAGATTTGGATTTGGTCCAAAAAGCAACCAAGAAGATTTCAGGAACTTCCTCCAACCCCACAATTTTGAAGAGACCTGCTTAGCTGGTGTTTAAGTTTCTTAGAATCTTAAAAGTTTTAGCTTTGCAGAGATAAGAAAGAATCACCCCAATACCAAAGCAGCTCAGTGCTCAGCCATACCTACATCTAATTAAGGCTCAACATTTCTGTGCCCATATCTCTGACAGTTTAATCCAATAAAACATACGCAGATTAGTACTACTGTATACTAACAGGATTAGTTCTTCTTGCCATCAAGCACATTTTACCTATGGATGGCTGATGCCACTCTACCTTCTGAGAGTATTTTTATGAGAAAGGACCCTTTCCACTGACTTATTGAAGAGGAGGAGTTTGTGAAGGGGAAATGAGCTGCAAGTTTTCAGGAGGACTTTTCAGGAAGGTGTTCCAAGTCAACAGAGATATGGTGTCTTGAAGTATGACGCAGACTCGCTCTCCACAGACCTCAAGGTAGCATAGTGACCTTGGACAACTTTCAGTTCAGAGGGCTCTCAGGTCCTTGTGCATCCCATCTCTTCTGCTAACGAGTTTTGGCACCTGAGCTCGACCTCACTTGGGGCTGTTCCTGCTTCAGCACCCTAAACTTCACCTTCATTGGTTCTAGCCCTCCAGTTTCTATAGCAAAGTTCTGAGCAGTTTTCTCAAAAAATGCAAACAAAGTTTGGAGGTCAGAAATGAAAAGTCACAAATAGTCCTTTGGGCTACAACACATGTCCTGGAAAAGCAGTGAAAATCAAAACTTTCACAACAGAGCATTTAAAACAAGCCTTATGCACTTTCCAAAGGAGGACGTGAGGATATTTGAAGCATAGGCACATATAACTATCTGGGATCTAGGTAAGGTGGTCATTTCAGTGCAGCTCTGAAAGGTGGGGATTTTTGCAGCTATAACAAGGAACTCTTTCCTCATCTCAGCATATCAGCAACACAGCTTTCATTTAAAAAAAACCCAAACTGCACTTATAAGAATGTACCACCTGGAATAGATCCTCTTTTTGAAAACCTTGGATGTGCTTCTAACAAGGAAATAAGTTGCTATTTATAAAGATCCTTGATCAAATAGGCATTGACGGATTGCTGAGACAAATATTCCTACCCTCTACACTTTTACCTGAATTCAACAGCTTACATGTGAAAAGCCCCACAGGTTGAATACATTCTCAGGTTTCAGCAGCACTCAAAAATGGTGCACTTTGCATTACCTATGATCATCTGTCCTCATCTGCTTGATTGCTAGGTTTAATCTTGAAATTAAAATGCCCAACGAAATTTCAAAGATTCACATTACGTTCCACAGCATGTCAGTGGTTTTTAATTTTTAAATAACTTGCCTGTAATGCTGTGACTCAGAAGAAGTGTGAACAACAGAAGGAAACTTATTAGATTAAAAACTGTTTGTTGGAGAGAGCAGGGAAAATGAATTCACCCACAGGAACAGGTCCAATGTTTTATTTTATTAGCAGAGATTCAGGAGCCTTCTTCCCACTCCACTCTCCAGCTCATGCACTAATCACTGTTGTAAGGAGCCATTCGAGTCAAGGCCATACAAAGCCTGAATATGGATTAAATTTGTCTCAAGTAACATAATAGTAGTCCCAAAGTTGAGTTCAATTTAGGTTACAGCTTGGAGAAATCCATTCACCTCTGGACATTCCAGAAGGTGGGATTTTCCCAGCTTTTATCGCAGAAGCTCTCTATGGAGAGAGGTCCCCAAAAGCACTTTAGTAACTCAGCAGCCCTTCTCAGTCAATGCATAGCCTGGAGTCCCTTAGCAGATTATTGCAATCCCCTATGTCTACTTTAAACATTTTAGTCAGAACTGCCAAAATCTTGGACAGGCCAGTCATGTGCTTTCCTACTTTGAGCCTTTGCCTCCAGGATCCATTACTCAGGGATTTTTCCTACTGAAACTGAAACTTTCCTACTACAACTGAAGCAGGCAGGTGTATTTGCACACCCCAAAGCAAGCCCTGAAAAGGGTACAGCTGAAGTAAAAGATAGGGCCCTTTCACACTCACTGCACAGTAGTTGAAGTGAAGCCATTAAAGTCCCAGGCACAAAAGTCACATTTTTCTCAGGAACATGAAAGTTTGCATTGCTGACTCACCAGCCTGCCATGAGACGTGGCCTGGGACTGCTTACACACACTCTGCCCTTCTACGTGTCCGCACAGGATATGCACAGGGAAAAGTTTCTAAGTCCATGTAATACTTGTGTGCCGACCAAGTAACAGCAGATATTATTATAGCCCTGTCATGCAGGGCTAGAACTAGACTGTGGCAAGGTTTTTTGGCATTTGGCATTGAAAGGCAAACTGTTGTAGAAGAAAAGGTCATAGAGTGGAGGTCTAACATTGCTCAAATGGGAGCCCAGGAACAGGGTGTCACAGTGTTTGGGAAGGCGAAACCTGGGAATTGCTGGGAAAATATGGGTTGATGATGATTAGTGCTGAAAGGAAAGAAATAGCAGGAGGCAGGACCAAAGCTGGCTACATAGCAGTGCTGAGTTTAAAAAAAAAGGAAACAGTTGTTAGTGGTTCAAACGTATTATTAAGTATTTCTTGGCACTCTCACAATTTCTTCCACTGGAAGTTTTCCTCAGACATGAACGTACTGATATTTATTAAAAGAAAGCACACTTTGATATGTAAATAGATCACTGAAGAGACTCGTGTGCCCTTGCAAAGGCATTAAAGGACACAAGCACACACACAAATGGAGTAGGAGATGTTGAGCAGGCAGCAGGTAGAAAGACAAGTTTATTTGGGCAAAAGAAAGATCTAAGCTAGAAATTCCTGTGTCCTGGGCTTGAGTCATGATATACCAGGATATTCAGCATAAGAGAAGTGATTCTTCTTTAGTGGCCTTTTGTAAGGAACAGGCCAGTTACACTGTTCAAGGAGAGGTCCCAGCTAGGAAGTGCACACAGAGCAGGCACTTCAGCACCCGGATTTGTGTGATGAATTTATAGCCAAATTGAAATCAATTTCTGAAGGCAGTAACTCAGTCTTACCAGAGTATCTTATTGTATATAATGTAAAATTAGCAATTGAATAGAACAGTTCAGCATATTATCAGAAGAGGCAATAGTCTTATAGGAGTTAGCCCAAAGAGAAGTTTAAGGTTCTTCAAGAGAGTGAATTTATTTCTACATATTTTTTATCACTAACATTTCATTCAGTGTTACAAATAAAACATTTTTTAAAGTAAAAACTACTTAATGAAACAATTTATTCTGGTTTTCCTTCACAGAACTGTCAAACAATATAGTCATTTTCTTAACACAAAAAATCTGAACATTCAAACCTAGCTATAGAGAAACTTCAAAATATACACATTTTCATTAAACCAGTTTAATTATTTTGCTCTCTGAACAAAAAATATTTTTTTAACCAATTATTTAAAATATTGATACTAATTTTTAAAAAAGGAACAAAAATTCAAGATTTTCTTAAAACCAGCTCCCACCCATATGACATTCCCCCACCCCACTTTGTGCTCACAAACTTGGAGGTTATGATTACACATCTGAAATCCACAGCTGCATTAGGATTTTGGCAGAAGGTAAGAAACACAGTAACTCACTACTTGCATCATATTTGGTGACCTGACAGATGTTTTACTAGCAGCTAGGAAAGAAATAATTGGCAAATTGAGCACACACTAAAGCAACACAATCTGCTTCTGAGAAGCAGTTATGGGCTTCAGGACTGAAACAGCCACATACAGACAAGTGTATTAGCAAGATACCCCAGGGAAGGAATAAAATTAACCAACCTCCTGACACAGAAAATGGCAGGTGAAGTATTCTAGGTGATGGAAGAATAGGACTGTTTTACTTCTGATTTTGAAGAACATGAACCTGGCTTAGGTTCTCTGTAATACACATTTGTTAACTATGAAAAAGGTAAAAATATACACCATATCGAAACTAAACTATAAAAATTCTTGTAATTCACAGATTACACAGGAACTTTTTTTTTTTTTTCCCCTACAAGGTAAGTGGACAAGAAAAAAGGAAAAAGTAATCTAAGGCTACCAGATATGTCATTTTCAACCCATTTGATAACTGGTATTACAACAAGCAGCCTATTACATCATTTTCTTGCTTCCTGCCTTTCAAAGATACATGTGGCTTTCTCCGGTCCTCTGAGTACAAGAAATGTCACATCAGATGAAATAACTGTGGTAATGGCAAGGCAGTTTCAGGCTGTGAAACAGAACTGCAAAGTACAGCTGGGGAAAAGCCCTAAACTGAGCCAAAAGACTGCTGAATTAAGGCAGGCACAAAGCATTTAACACAACCTTTTATGTTAGAAGCAGTTGCCTTGGCTAAACAAAGTTTTCTATAAACTCCAGTTATTGTGCAGAATAAAGTCCTTACAGCTTGCTGTACTGAGCAGGAGCAAGCAGGCAGGAAGGACAGGGCTGCACTAATGTCTGCCTCTTCTGTGTGACTCTAGTGTCACTAGTGTCTCCATTCTCCTCACTCACTGTATGATCAAAAAGCAGCAGCAGAGGAAACAAAATCCTTAATGTCACTGTGGCTTCATGTCTAATCAGTGATGGTGGTCTGTAATTCAGTTACTTAGATATGCATGATCTTGGTGTGGGAGAATGAGGCATAGGACTAAATCATAGGGTGAGAGAATGGATTGGGTTGGAAGGGACCTTCAAAAGTCATCTAGTCCAACCCCTCTGCCATGGGCAGAGACACCTTCCACTAGACCAGGTTGCTCAAAGCTCTGTCCAATGTGGTCTTGAACACTTCAGGAATGGAGCATCCACAACTTCTCTGGACAATCTGTTTCAGTGCTTCACCATCCTCACCATTAAAATTTTCTTCCTTATATCGAATCTAAATCTACCCTCCCTCATTTTAAAATCATTGCCCTTCTGTTACTAAAAGCTCTCATAAAAAGTGTTTCTCCACGTGTCTTATAAGTACCTTGAAGACCTCATACTTGTGGCAAAGGTGCACCAGGCTGTATATCATCTACATTCCACCCATAAGAGATCCTCAGAAAACTTAATAACATCTAATGAGTTTCATAACACCTGGGAAATGTGCATGACATTTTACAGAGGGATGAAGAGGTATGGAAAGTTTGACTTGCTATACACTGGCTTTGCATCAAGCACCTGTCAGATATTTCGAAATGCACAGGTTACTTCAGCTTCTCAAGGAAAGTCAGAGCTGCAGTGGCTGTTACACAGTTATTGTGGCATGTGCTGAGGATCAGACCAAGGCAACGAGGTAGCTTAGTAGAAATGGGAAAACAGAGATTTGTTCCTGGTGAAATTTTGATCTGAACACCTATTTCGTATCTCTAAGGTTAAATATTGTTCCTGTGCATTACACCCTGAAATATTTCTTCAGGAGCATGATTTCTAATCCAAACAGTTAAAGCTGAGATTTTAGAAAAAGTCTAGTTTTCAGAATATGGGAAAAAAAGTCATCCAGACTTTTTCAAGTGTTTCATATCAGTATTTTTATTGCTGCAAACACATTTTATTGTTGTAAGCACATGCAAGCATCAGTGCACAAGTTGTCCAACAATCTCAACACTATGAATGAACCTAGAAGGTGATGTGATGAACCAGTTTGATTTAAAAGGTCTAAGACATAAACGTGTATTTTCCAAATTTATTCCAGGTTCATTTCCCTATTCCTCCTTTTGCTCTACACTGCTGCTGTAGAACAAAAGGTGTGTGAGAAAAGGGTTTGACACAATATCCTCTACATTCAATTCAAGTGACTCAAATAAATTATGCAGTGTTAACAACTTCAGACAGTTTTCACAGGAGACAAATGAGTGAGTCTTACGTCAAAATACATTAATGTTTCAAAAAGAACATTTTGTATTGGCAGGAATTGCAATCTTAAAAGCTGGAGAAACCACACCTTTCTCAGGCACTGTGATCAGTATTTCAAGGACAAATGAAGCTGCTAAGCAAAGCAAGAAATACTACCTGGGCTGTCCATTTGTTAGGAGAAGTATTTCCACTAACATGAACATAGTGTGCATTGACAAGATTATCTTTGGGGGATAAAATTATCATAGTCTCCATGGAAATAATGCATACCAAAGAGCAAAAAACTGAAAATTTTGGGGTGAGATTTTTGATCTGGTTTGGCTTTAGTTTTTACAGGGATAACAGCTCTATTATGTGCCTCTTAGAAATGTTTACAGTCTCCTTTGTGACTTCAAGGTCTAGTGACCCTTAAAAGACTTTCAGGTCTAGGCCCTAAAGTACCTGAAATTTTCACGTATCTCCCCTTGGCAGATGAATACAAGTTTTACAAGAAATTAATCTAAAGCAAATTATGTTTGAATAATTTCTGTTATGATTTGTGTTCTCTCCCAAACAACCACACGAGTATACAACTGGGTGGTTGGCCCTGCTTCATTTTTACCATTTAAAAAGAAAAAAAAAAAAAAAAAAAGAAGATATGGTCTATTATTATTACAAACTCACCAAGCCCAAGGGCTATTTTTAATAAGTTGTTTGAGTTGTTTGGGTTTGTTTTCAGTCCTTATGGAATCTATTATATTTAATTTAGATTTTAAATCCTCACCCCGCTTCTGTGGAGTCCAACCACAAAGCACAAATTAAGTTTCCAGGTTTTGGGGGGGTCATTTTAAAAAGGTACTGTCAAAGGCTCAACCAATTTATGTAAGCTACCTATTCCTGTGGAAAAGGATGTGCCTGTCTGAATCCAGTCAACAAGACTTATCTCACTTCCGCTGGCATAAGTGTAGCTGGGCTCCACCAATAATGCTTGAGGCCGATGATTTCCCTACCAGCTTACTTCTCAGCTGCACAGTCTGAAACAGCAGAAAAACATTGGTTTATTTCTGCTCCTAATATTTAACTATTTTCCACCTCTTACCTGGACTTGTGACTCCCTTTTGTACTGCGCATTCACAGACTGCCTTGTTGTGTTGGAAGATAAATGCAGAAAAAGGAGCTACTGCTTTGCTATAAGGTAAACAATACCTAATCCTATTTATTTTCTTCCTAAAGTACTGAAGATTTGGCTCCATCTTATATTCTCTGCCTTCAGTTTGTGAAAAATAACTGTTGCATAAGGCGTGAATAATATTGTGTTATATAAATATCTTGTAGTATATGAACATGAAAGTGTATATTTATGGAGTGAAAAATGCGTAAGAAGCTAATTGCTTTCTTCCACTCTAACTTAGTGGGAGTTTTCTCCAACAGTTTCTAACTATACTCTTTAAAGCTTAAGTGTTTTCCACTTTTGGGATTTGGGAAAAGCTGGCAAAATTCCTTGAACTTCAAACCCCACAAAATTAATATCATTTCTCCCCAGTTTCTTATGTCCTCACGGACATGAGCTACATGAGAAGTCTCCTGCTATCATGCTGCTTTTCAAATTATTAGTGTTGTATCTGAAATTTAAACCAGTAATGAGACAAGGAGGCCTGGGAGATATATGCCATAGTAACAATATCATGTTGATGCTGTGTTCTAGTATTCCCTAGCTGCTACAGCAGTGGTGGCTAATTCTATGTCAAATGGAATATTTGCTATTAAGCTGACTTCCCTATGTTCCTTTACATAGCATCGTGGAAGTCCTTTATTTTCCAGCTGGGTTGTTTTCCTTTGATGTTTCTTTGTTAGTGAGTATATCCCTTCTGTTTTGGGCATGCAGAAAAGCTAAAGTAGAAAGCCAAAACTAAAACTGCAATAATTACCATTCTGTACTTTTATTCTCTGAAGGGACTAGCTAGCATAAGAGATTTGTAAGAGCTTTTATATCCTTCTGAATCCAACATAAGGCAGTTGTCTACTATTTGCCCATAATTCTGCTTTTTTTTTTTTTTTACTTATTCTTTTATGCTTAGTTTTTGCCTATTTTAGAAGACATACATTTTTTTAAAAAGAAAATATTGTTATTTAAGGTAACTTAATCTAGTTGCTTACCAAGGCAAGACAAAGTGGTTTAAGTGTGTCCCTTGCTACTTCAGGCAAGATGAACCTGTCTTCCAGAAGGCTTGCCTTTATCTTTGCCTTCAAATGTTCATGTTTTACTGAGGTACCACAATAAAGAAGCCAGCCTGCAATGTCACCACCTCGAGGTATTTCCGTGATTTCATTAAAATGCACCTTTCTGAAAACTCAATCAAGATTACTTTACTCCTTAGCAAGACATAAAAATGCTTTTGAACAAAACAGAAAGGAAGAGGCCAAACTAAAAGCTGTGGCTCAAATTAGTTTTGAAAGCCAAGGAAGTGAAACTGCCTTGGGACCTCTTTCATGCATGATTTTTATCTGTCTGTAGAAGTATGGAGAGCAGCTATTTGTTACAGCATCTATTCATTACAGAAGCAGCCTTTCCCTGGCTTTGATGACTTTATTTCCCAACAGAATTACCCCCTTACATAATGCACTGACAAAACTGCAACTCTACAACAACTTGATGTAGAACACACGTTTGCACTACCATCAGAGAAGTGTCACTGTTATGTAATTTATCGGCACAGGCACAAATTAACCTTGCAAATAAGAAAAGCCAAAGATGAGAGAGACAGAGGAAAGACAGGATGCTTTAGGTCAGTTGCAAGCAACTTTAATTAAGCTTTCCTTTGATTTCTGCACTTGTTTCCCTGTCTTCTTGCATTGAAAGGAAACCTCCCACTGCCGTTGCTCTATGCTGCATTCATCACAGGGGTGACCATGGGATCATTGAACTCGAGGCCACCAGCACTTGAACCAAGGCAAAATGCAGTAAGATATGAAAGCAGACATTGGTCTGTACCACCTGCCTGCACTCCATGAGCTGAGACAGTGAGTTACCTTAAGGGGAGAGGCAGGAGCTGCAGGGCAGGTAACACTGAACAGGCACCAGGTGACCCCAGAGACTCCAACCAGAGGGAAAGAGACTCTGGGCTGTGGAGCATGCAAGATGTGTCATACTGTAAATCACAACTCTGTGGCAGTTGCTGTGGTAACCACACCTTTTTAAAACCAGTTGGCAGATAAAACATTTTTACACTCTCACACCCTTCCTTTGCACATAGGTGAAGGCTGCAAAAGTGTACATTCCTCACTTGACATAGGTTTTTATTTTCCTTCCATGAATTCTCTACCACCACTTCTTCAAGTTACTCAAGACAGGTCTTCAAAGAAAGAGATTGTATCTCTAGTTTTATCTCTAGACTAGTTTCCCCAATTTCTCTGTACAGCAGTGAATAGTGGCAGCTACTCAGAAAATAAAAAAGACAAAAAACTTTAATCTTTTGCCTTTTTCTTCTTTCTCAATTTTCTCAAGTTTATGAATGCGTTGTTCCTAACTTGAATTTCCACTGAGCTGTCTTGTTTGTTTTGATACATAGACAGTTCCTTTTCATGATTTTACAGAAAAAAATGTTAGCACATTACAGTGCTTTATTACTTTTATTATTAGAAGGTACTATGCTAAATGTATCAGTACAATTCCTTATCAACTAAAGAATCTTCCACAGCACAATAAATCCTGATGCTCACCCCACAGAGGACAAGTGTAGGACCTGTATTTGAACTTGATCCCAGTTCACTCTAAATGACTTAGTTTGGCATGAAGAAACCCCTAACACCATTTGGTGTTCCATGCAATGGAACCATCATTGCAACCTCTCCTTTGACCTTTCTCTTGGTGTGCTGGATCTACTCTCCTCCCTATCACTTAGAAAAGACAGAAATGGAGAAACTCTGGCAAAACCACTACCAAACCCAACCATTGGATTGTACAAGGACACAATTCCTGAGCAAACATTTCTGTTACACTGAAATACTAGAAGTTTGTCCTACAAGAGACTTCATGATATCCCACAAGGCAACCTAACACAGCTGAAAAGCTTATGGATGGATTGTTTTACATGTACAAAATTCCTGTATGTTCCCAGGGATTCTGTGTAGTTATTAATGGATGAATTATCACAAAAGCCTCATGGCTAGCTGCTGCTGAAGGCTAGTTCAGTGTGCTTGATTAGGCCTGAAAGCATGATATTACAGGCTCATATGTAAAATGGAATTCCAAACACCAAGCTCAAGATGCATAGATTTTTAGCTTACTGTCCTCAGGATTTGAAAACAGAAAGCTTATCTGTGGTGTCATGGGGTCTGTATTATGCTCCTTAGTATTAATCAGTATTAAGTCAAAAGGAAGAAAAAACACAATAAATGGTACACTGCTCCTTAAGAAAACCAAAGTACAACAAAACACAACCCCCAGCCATTTCTATATTTCTTAGGGGGGAAAACATGACAGAAAACAAGACAAGCATGCCCTGTGCTAATCTATAGAAATATATTAGGAATTTATTTAAAAGATGCCTTACCAAATAGATGCCATGTTGAAGTCGAGAGTGAGACCTTACATACATGGTTGTTTGCCACTATCAGAGGCTATTTGTGACCAAAAAAAAAAAAAGAACTATCAGAGACCAAGATGCTTGCAGAATCAGAACTGAAACTGAGGGTTTGGTAGAATGAAAGCACTGGAGGCTAAAATACTGCCATGGCTCATACAGCATCTGTATACTCACGCATGAGAATTCAGGACCTAATTTATTTTCTGATGATATTTACAGAGAGGAGACAAATTTGTACCAATATTGTCATTACAGTTTCCTCATTTTGAGGGAAGAAAAGAAAGCAGCCAAAGCTGTTTCTAGCCAAATCATGGGAAGGAGATAAATGTGCATTCCCACCACCAGTTGTGCCAGTGGAAGGTGGCACCATCTTCCTGCCAGCTCACCCAGCTGTTCACTAGCAGCCAGTGTTGGGGATTTCTGCCACCCTCAAATCCCCTTCCATCAAAACACACAAAGACCAATCTTTGCAGCTTGAACCAAGATAGATAATTTTGCTTGATTTGGAAGGGTTGCTCACTTGTACAGCCCAGCCAACAAAAATGAGGGAGAGTGACACTGGCATGGGGTGAGGAAAACAAGACAGGTTAGCAGGCAGAGGAGTTTCCTGACTGCAATTTAAGTGTTGGTGAGATTACTACTATTTTTATTCTTTTTTAAATTTCTTAAACATGAAATATTTCTCCAAATTAACATCTCAGAGTTAATCTAATGTTGAAAAACAGTATTGAGGATTATATCACAGGCAGAGTGTAGCCTATCTTTTTAAAAGGGTAAGTATGTGTCAGTGAGCCAGGAGTTCAGGGGATGATATTCTGTTCAGGAAAGATGGTGCAGCTTCACTGACTTTGTCCTTTAATGCCTACCTGCAAGGATCTTCTGCATTCTCCATGTGTGATAGATGATCATTCCTCAACCACTATGGGAGGTGGCACTCATTATCTTCATTTCATGTGGTACACTCCCCAAGGCATTTATATTATTTCCCCTACATCTGATTAAAAAAAAGTCAACAGCAACAACAAAAAAACTAACAGCAGAAAAAAAGGGCCCAAAATCCAAAAGCAAACAAACCCCATTCTCCCACTGTTTGCCACAAATCAAAATATCCAAAACAGCAATAAAAACTTTATTTCACTTATACATTATTACTGTTATGCTCTACTCATTGATTTTATTAGCAGAGAATTAAAGTGTATGATAAGATTATTGGTGTCACTTGCAAAGCTGGGAATTTTATCTTATTCATCTCTTGAATGTGTAACTATGTTTGCTTTCAGTGTAACCACATTTGCTTTCATCAGGAGGGAGTCTGGCTTATTATCTCAAATGCTATTGCCATAAAGTAAGTGCACAAAAATCCCAGGAAGAAATGCCTTCTGCCTTTCATAAAACAGAGGTTGTTTTGCACTAATGAACTTGCCTGTTAGTGGAAAAGTGAAAAAGATAAGAAGCAATAATGTCCTTCAAGGAGGAAGCAAAATAAAGCTTCCACACACGTTGCCATGACATTATTTTCTACAAATAATGATTTCTGTCTATGCTATCCCAGATATCAAAACCACTTCTAATGCTGTTGCTATAACAAAGCACCCTGCTTTGAGAAAGATCTTTTACCCCTCTTTTTCACTAGTGGTTCATATGCAGCATACCTTCAAAGCCCTGTTAAAGCCTGAAAAACAGCACTTACTCACTGATGATTTTCCACTATTGATTCAAAGGCATTCAAGTTATTATTAGTCTCCGTCTATGGATGCATCATCACTAGTACTAGCTGACTTCCAGTGGTAATAGTCCACCTCTGTGAGACTGAAATTGTCAATACCTCAAATCAAAACAGTTGGCTTGAGACCAACCTAGATCGATAGAGCTGATGGATGATGCACACTCCCACCCCACTTAGACTGGCAATAGAAGAGATTTTAATTTTTTTTTTAAGTTTTTTTCATTCTGTAGTTCCTACAGCCCAGTCATTAACACTCTGGGATAATTGGGGTTGATGGATTATTGAAGTGAGCACTGTGCAACTGAACCAAGGTGGCTCTTTCCCCACACTTGTGTCTAACCCTTGCTAGATGTAGTGCAGCCTGAGCAGCTGCAGTGTTCAGCCCATGCCAGGTATGAAGCAATTCAGCTCTGCCTTTTGCTTTGTGATCATTACAGCAGGTCAATGTTGCTGCACACTGCATCAGGAGAGAAGCAAAAGGAAGGGACAAAATAGGCAAGGAATAGAAAAGACTGTAGGGTAGAAAGAAAAGTCTACCAGCAGCTACTGTGATCCTTGTCATGTTCCTTTTCTTCAGCCCTCATTTTTTTATTAGCATGCCCTCCCTCCACCGTTTATGACACCGTTGAACTTTCTGTGTAACTATTTATGAATTAGGCTTATTCTGTAACTCTTCTAACAGTTTAGGAACAGCACAGGGTGTCTGGAATCCTGCTGAGCCTGAGAGATAACTAAACTAGACTCTGAATGGATTAGAAAAGAAAATTTATTTTTGGCTGAGTATAAAAGGTAGTTTCTGAAGACTGAGGAACTGAGAAATGTCATTGTGAAACAGAATGACTTCTGATGAAAAAAAATTTCCTTCTTTTGCTTTTAAATACAAGAGACATGGGTTTTCTGCATTTTAAAACTTGATTGTTTTTTCCTCCTAAAAAAACCCCAAAACACTTAGAATCCCTATTTTCATCATATACTGATTATTAATGATTAAGTGTGGCTATTAGACTGATAACATTTGCCATAGGTTAGATGTTCTCAGGCTGTGGAATTACGTTAGAAGTAAGCACAGAAATACCTGCAGCACTAGGGATATCTGCAACACCTGACACACTCCCTCTAAAAAAGGATTTTGTACAAAGAGTCTAGCAAAAAAGAATTTAAAAACCCCAACCTTCCCAGTTTTGAGGCTCAAGGTGTCTATGAAGGCCTAAACTAAGCCAACTCAAACTCAGATCCTCCTTCAGTTGCTATAAAAACAGCTTTGGATGCTTTGAAGTCCATGACCTAGTCCCAGCTTTTAATTGAGGTTGATGTTCCAAGTCACACTACAAAAGGTAATCACAGAAACAAAATAGTTGGGACTTATGATGGGCATCAACTCCTCTCCAACAGTGCTCAGGTTCAGACCAAAGAGTGTCATATACTTAGGAAATCAGATTTCACAAAAGCACGGGCTGCATTTACCTGCAACAAATGTTTCCTTTGAGACACCCTTTTAATTCATAATATGACTAATTTTTAAATAGATCCAAGGTCTGCAAGAACAAGTCCTTTCATCTCTAAAACTTAAACCTCAAAAAAATTTTTTCTCCTGTCTTCTTGAGGACACTGCCAGCCACTTTCCTCAACACTTTAATGCCTTAGAGCATCCTTGATCTTGCTCCTGTGAGAGCACTGCTTTTTTAGTCTTATGCAGACATTTAAAAAGGTAGCATCTTATCAACATACTATGCGCGTAGTAGGAAGTTGAGAAGGTCTTCTCTCCAGAAACCTTCTCTACTTCTCAGTTTTCTCTGCTGAATTCAACATCAATAGCTTTCCACAGAATGGCTTGCCATTTTAATGTTGTTGTAAGATCACAAGCAGCAAAGGTCTTCTAACACGAATATAGTGCTTTTCTCTTCAATCAGCAACAACCCCCACCAAGCCCTCTGTACTTATTTTTTTTTAATTTTTGATGTGTATTTCAGAACCGAGAAATCAAAGTCAGTGTCTTTCAAAATGAGGTCATGCATAGCTCCAAAATTATTTCCCTGCCAGACTTCCATTTTCAAATAAAAATAGAAGAGCAGAATTTATTTTTACAGCAGAGGAATAGTCTCTGCTCAGGGTAGAAATTTTGTTTATTCGAACATCTGAAAACAAACATCTGGCTCCACAGGGAAGGCCGAACTAGCGAAAAATATCAGTTCAAAAGGCAAAAACAAGAAGTCCTTGCTGGCAACTGGAAAAAGGAAGGTGAACAGAGAATATTATGCAGCTGATACTAAAACAAGTCCTGCCAAGACCCAACAGTAATACCTCACATTCCTCAGGTTGTGTCCTCAGAGGCATTCAATAGTGCACACCGGAAATTTCTGCATAGAACTAGAGCTCCCACTTCAGCCTTGGAGTTCAGTCATAACATAATAACTCAATTTTATAGGGCACATTGACATTGTAGGAGAAAGTAATTTACAAACAGGGGGACATGATGTGCTCCAACAGGAAGCCTGCTACCTCACAGCTCCAACTGATTTATTAATTTCAAAGGAAAAAGAGAATGGCAACTGCAGCCATAACAACTGTTTTATTCTCTTTTCAAAGTCTACCACCCATTAATGAAACTAGAGAGAAAGAAACTTTCAATGACCATAACACACTAAGATGCACTCTACACCTCAACATGTGCAGCACCCAGAGTAGTGGTGGCAACACTTGCTCAGGCCCTACCTTGAAACAGCTTCTTTTGTACTGTTGTAAAACATTTATGTGTCAAAAGGACGGATGAAAGCATCGCCAGCAAGGCAATTTCCTGCAAGATCCCAGAGTAAGTTATTTCTATACAATGCCAGCAGCGGGTTCTGCTCTTCAGCCCTTCATATCCAAACAAAATCATTCCTATCATTATCCCCAGCACACTGTACTGAAATAGTTATTTCAGTGGCATACAGGCATGTATTATGTTCTTTTGTCAATCTCTTTAATAGTGGAATCAAAGCCATTTTTGCTGTCTGATCTTTCTTACTGACTTTGTTGTTTTCCAGCTCTTAAGCCAGCCATCAACATCCTCAAGAAGCAGCTCCCAAACAAGCAATATATATGTATAAGGCCTCAGAACTGACCGGGAATTACAAGACTGCAAACATTCATTACTGGTGTGGTACAATTTTATGTTCCTGCTTAGTTAGATCTGAGTGAAGCTATCCTTATGTTGGTAAACAGCCTCCTGAAGTCCTCCTGAGGTTAAATAACTTCTAAAACTGACTCTGCATCTTGTCCCTTTCAGCTACTACTTCAATTCCTCTTAATTTTTAAATAAAAGAGTGCACTAAAAATTCAGAAGTTTTCAGTGCACTCTAAGTTTTATGCATAGTGAAGGTTTCTTATCCATCTGTTTTAATTTCCTTTTACAGAAATGTTGGCCCAAAAGGAATCTATTTATTCCGTCTGAGTAAAGTAGCCTGTGTGTACAATATTGTCAAATTGCAGTGCCATGCTGATAATAGCATCATAGTTGGCTATCTGTATGTTGTATGAAAGGCACAATCACTCTGCAGTGTCACAGTCAGAGCTAACAGGCTATTCAAATTCTTAACTACCAAATGTCAAACACTGTCCTTAATATCCAGACTTGTTCACAGCTGCCAGAATTATAGACACTTTCTCCTTAAGCAAATCTTTCTCAATCTTTTCAGAAGCAAGGAAGAGATCAGCAAGAGTCAAGAGAATGGTTATTACTCCCTAGAGAGATATAAAAGAACCCAAATTTTACTAAGCTCTTAATGAAACTTGATTTCTCTTCTTCCCCTTGAGAAAAACCCAATGTAAACTTAGTTATATACAGTCTAACCTGCTCAACAAATAAAACATTCAATTTAATGGCCTTTATTGCAGCCATGGAGCTTGTGCTGGGTTTTTTGATAACCCTTAGTACTAGGCCCACTCACAGAGGATGGTTCCAAAAATCAGCTGAAAATGCAAGGTTTCATAAGTCCAAAGCTTTAATTCGTCAGCCCTGACTTAAGTGTGCTTCTCTCCCTCACTCTTTCCCCCACTTTAAATATTGTTTCACTTCCAAGATTAAATTTTCATAATGACACTATATTTTTATAGTTCAATTTTCCTGCTTAGTGATTTCAAAACAGAATATTTTCAACTGTTATTTTACCGAGTGTAAAGTCTTACGAACGGTAGAGCTTTGGCCCCCTCACTGTTTGATAGTGCCAAAAGCTGTAGCTTACAGACATGCCAAAAATATGTTGTCATACTTCAAATAGCATCTTATGTTTAGCATGATCATTCCAACATAGAGAAGATTTTGGGCAACAATTGGCACCTTTGTGTTTAACTTCAAACGACACCAGAGAGATCTGTATTGTAGACAAACATTTACTGTTCTCTGAGATCAGAGGCCTATTCAAGGTCATCTGAGCAACAGATTTGAAACAAGAAATTTTTGACTATTTCTAGCAGCCTTGGCTACATAGCTTGCAAGTTGTTGATTAGCAACATTTTATTGCCATGAAGTTATGCTAAAACCATGACAGACATTGCTGCTTCTGTATAAACAGTGCATGAGAAGTGATTGCTGTTCCACTCAGGCACAGTGTGATAAGGCACAAAAGAAATGAAAAAAGGAAAGATACAGCCATAAAAATAGTGCACCACTTGCTTAAAAATTTTAGCTGAAATTTTAAACACATGCAAAAGCGGATAACGCAACCTTGTAATGATTGTAATAATTATCAAGTATGCTTTTTGAAACTGTAAAGCTAATGGCATTGGACCTTGAGCAGAGACTAAGCAAAGAAAGCAGCAATTGTAAAGCAATTAACCTTGTTCTACTGCTGTAACTTTTTAGGATAATATTAAAAGCCATTTGCCATTTTAGACCTTTAGAGAATAATGAAAGACTAGGAGATATTATTCAACCCAGAGAAAATTTCGCTTAAATGTGTATTTCCCTATTATTATTTGGAGTGATTGGATCCTACTTTGAGCTCAAAGAACAATCTCGTGCTGGTGTAAATGGCTGGTGAGGTATTAAACTTTTGTTACAGGTCATATTATACCTTGTTTGGACTGGGGCATTTAACTCTTTGCTTTAAGTAGTTAGATAGCTTTAAAAGATAGCTAGACATATCATAATTGAAAGGTTAAGTGCAAGGGATTTCATGAATAGAGAACTCTGGCTTGAGAGGCTCCATTAGTATTATATGAGAACCAAGGCAGAGAGGAAGCAGTAGAAAAGGTATTGTTTGATCAAAGTAAAAGCTTCATATTTGGGAAGCTCTGTACATGAGCTTGGATGAAATACCCAACCATTTGCACCAGAACATATTAGCAAAGATTATTGCCAGGCTTGGAGAAGTAATTCCAGGGCAAAGCACCTATGCAGCCTGTGTTGGTCTCTCTTCTGCATCTCCCCTGATGACTTTGAGGAAAGAACAGATATAGCATTCATATAAAAACTGTGGAAAAAAAGAGGTGCGTAGATGACACCAAGATGAAGAAGTAGCAAAATACTCTAGAGGACAAAGCCAGTATGACTATGATAAATTGGACAAGCGGTGCAAGAAGATGAAAGACAATAAAGAATGAAGTGATTGATTTTTCTATTGTTTAATCTAACACCTAGCTGCAAAAGGACCACAGCCTCCAAGGACTGGAGTTTCAAGTGCACAAGAACTAAGTAGGAGTCCTTCTTACCAAAACCACCATCTAATGTCTATGAAATTGGGTAGATGTGCTGCATTTATGAAAGGAAAATGGTCTTTTCTGCTTCATGCTGATTACAACCATCACTGAGTCTCCAGTTTTGAGCACTACACTGAGAGAGACAGAATAAAAGGCAGTAAAATAAGACACCAAGTTGCTCATTCCTGGTGTGAGAGGGGTCACTAGTGTGAGAAGGGTCTCAGGTTGTTTAGCACCTGAAGGGCTGCCTCCTAATGTAGCTGCCATCTCTCCCACACTTCCCATTTCACCTAGCAGCAATGATCCATCTTCAGATATGCTCTATCTCCCCTTGCCCTACTGTGTCTTTGATCTCTGCATAGGAAGTGTTGAATTGTTTTATTTTCTGTTCTCATGTAAATATGACTGTACTTGAATTGTACTTTCCAAATTGGAAATACACATTGAAATCAAGGTGCACTCTTAAGTCTGAATACCCCAGATTCATATTGCTCAAATGATAAAAAGTTTTGTGATTAGCAATACTACTAACCAAAAAGATTAAATCAATAAACTAGTATTTTAGCCTTCTTGTGCTTAATCCCCAGAAGGGAGGTAGTTGTATGTGTTGACACAAATAAACAAATAGGAAACAATCTTCCTAGACTACTAGAATAACAGTTGGATTGCATACTACTAGAATAACAGTTTTGTGTTTAAAGATTGTCCAACACTTTGCTTGGATTGATATTCATGCTGTATTCATCAAATCATGCAACTCATGTAAACAGCTTTGAGGGGAAAAAGAAATTACCTATGACACTGTGGTTCAAATATTTCAGTGCAGCAGCTTCCCATCCAATTAAATTTTCATGCCTTGGGTCGAGTTCTAAATCAGATAAAGTTTTTTGTGTTGTTCTGTACACTATCAGCATTGTAATAAACACCCCATCTTTGAATTTTATGCCATTAAAAAAAAAAAAAGACCAAACCACTTTTCATGGAGCACTGTTACAATAATTCTATACTTTAATTTAAACTCTAGTTTGTGTGAACAGCATTGTCAACCTACATGTTCCCTTACTGCATGGCTACTCTGCTAACTGCTTACTTGTTATAGCAAAATAAATTTTAAAAAGTGAAATCTTGCGCCCCAGATATTAATATTTTATGTTTTGTATTCTTCTTGGCTACCTTCCTATTGAAAAGGCATCATGCTAACATATAATGACACTAATCCTTGTGTGGACCTTTGTCTGGCTTTGCCTGAAATATCTAAAACTACAACTGAAAAGTCTGAGTGTTCATTAAAGAGCAGAATTCTGCAGGGCCTTTGAAATAACTATGTTCCACTCAGTGATGCCATTGAGATGTGAAATACATGCACTTCTTTAAACTATGAAACAACCTGTAAGATTTGTTTTCAAAAAAAAAAAAAAATCTTTTATATCACCAAAAACTTGGTTGCTTCTCTTCATGTTTGAGGTTTGTTATATTTTTATATATGTAGAACAGCAGAGTCCAAGAACACCATGATCCTCTCTGTGTTCATGTTTCAAGGAACTAATGTGGCTCATGTATTACCCCAACATTTTCAGAAGGAGCATTTGTGTACTTCTTTTTCTAAATTCGATGTTGATCTAAATTATGGTTAAGAACATCTTCCAAAAAAAAAAAAAAAAAAAATCAGGAACAAAGCTTTGAGGGGGTCAGTGTTCACCTTTCACTCTGCCCCACTTTTAAAGATATCCACTACTCCCACATCAGAGTGGTTTGATGCCTCCCTGAGAGGAAGGGAGACAGAAAAGTGGGTGGGATGGGAAACCAAACACATGTCCTCCTAGCCCAGAGCCAGCTGGCTCAGTCCCTAGACTGAATTTTTCAAGAGTGAACCAGTAATTCTTCTCCACAGGGAAGTAGTGGGGAGGTCTACATTTTTCCTGTCTCTCCTCCACCTGTGGATATACTCTCTAAACTTTTGGCAAGCTAAAACACAACTAAAGATAGTAATGTTTTCATTAGCTTCACCCTGCCTTGTATAATTTGACCCAAACTGCCAACACTTCAGAGAGCTTGAACACACACTGATTCAGAACAAGAACAGACACTTCATGAAGGTGGATCACACAGAATAGTCAGGACCTCTGGAGATCATCTAGTCCAACCCCCTGCCAAGGCAGAGTCACCTAGAGCTGCTTACAATAGGAACACATCCAGGTGGACTTTGAATGTCTGGACTCTCTCCAGTATCATAGAATGGTTTGGGTTGAAAGGCACCTTAAAAATCACTTAGTACCAAACCCCTTTCCATAGGCAGGGATACCTTCCTCTAGACCAAGTTGCTCAAAGCCCCACCCAGCCTGGCCTTGGGTGTTTCCTGGGCTGAGGCACCAACTGCACCTTTGGGTACTTCACCACCCTCACAGTAAAGAATTTCTTCCTAATATCTAATATAAACCTACTCTCTTCCAGTTTAAAGCCACTGTCCCTTGCCCTGTCACTACATACCCTTGTAAAAAAAGTGTTTATCTATCTATCTTGTGGATCGCCTTTACCTAGTGGAAGGACACAATAAGGTCACCCCAAAGCCTTTTCTTTTCTGGATTGAACAATCCCAATTCTCTCAGTCTTTCCTCATAGTGATGCTTTTTCCTGGTCTTAAAATAAAGAGGCATACACGGTTAGAAGGGGAAAAGGGATTTTACCTTGGTATTTATTTTTAAGGATCCTTAGGTGTACACGTCCAGGTCATATGCATCGAGATGCACCCCACCGAGTCTATCTCTGTCCCTCCCCCCCAACATTGGGTATAACATTATAGGTTTTACTAATTAGCATATCTATCAAAGATTCCCCAATGAGAGGCTCAAGTGAGCCCCCCTCCTCAAGGAACGTTCCCCTGGATGGTTCTATCTAGGTTTACAGAATATGTTCTGGAGAGGACCTTGGGGTCTGGGGCACACTGATCCCTAGCTATGAAGCTTCTGAAATGTTTAGTCTCTTAGCTTGACAAACAAGTCCAAGAATGTAGGGAAAAAGCACTAGGAATACAGAAGTTGTAAAAGGTGTAACAGGGGTATAAAAGAAAAGGCAAAAATCTTCATGGCATCAATAGGAGAGGGTCTTCATAGCTCTAAACATCTTGGTGGCCCTCCTCTGGACTAATCTCAACATGTCAATGCTCTTTCTGTGCTGGGGACCCCACAGCTGGAGGCAGTATTCCAGGTGGGGTCCCTCCTGAGCACAATAGAGGAGCAGAATCCCCTCCCTTGGCCTCCTGGCCACGCTGCTTTTGATGCAGCCCAGCATGTATTTGGCTTTCCAGGCAGCAAGTGCACATGGCTGGGTCATGTCCAGACTCTCACCCACCAGCACTCACCCCCAAGCCCTTCTCAGCAGGGTTGCTCTCAATCTGTTCCCCCCAGCCTGGGTTGATACTGCGGGTTGTCCTGACCCAGGTGAAGCACCCTTGCACTGGGTCATCTTAGAAGACATGAGATTGCCATGGACCCACTTCCTGAGCTTATCCAAGTCCCTCTAAATGGCATCCTGTCCTTCAGGAGTGTCTGTGTCTCTCTTGTACTGCAGAGCAATGGGACACAACGCTACTGACTCCCCACGAGTGGTTTTGCAGTACTCGGCCAATATACGCAGAATGTGGCAAGTCTTCTGCCACGATTTCTGGCTTTCTTATGTGAATGCTGCTTACAACCTTCTAGTTTACCTTACGGTCTTACTCCTTCACACATTCATTCAGCATTTGGGCTGAGCAAGTGTAACAAGTTCTAATAGACACTGGACACCTCACAGTATCTGTCACTGACGTTTTTTTTTTAAATAGATAAACATCTGTCCTTGCATTAAGCAGAACATGGAGATCTTTCCATTATGGTTTCCTCTAGCAATACAGCAAGAGGTTTGCTATCTTTGCTGTTGCTCTTAAGCACAATGATGTTTTACACAAAGCTGGGCTGCGCACAAGAACACTGGGAAGAAGTCAGGGCCTTCTCAAAAAAAACCATTTAAAAGAATAGCTGACAGAACAGAAAGAATCAGATACTGGGTAATAGCTAGTTGAAATGCTGCTTCATTTTACAATTCTCTAATGAGTTTCACTATAACACAGTGACTGAAAAAACTTTAGGTAATGGGACTACCTTTATTAATCTACTTATAAGGAAGCTGTTCATTAATTAGGGTGGACAGAGCAATCACAGGGTTGCTGAACAAAAGTAATACCAATTCACACTGTTGACAAGTATCTAATTAGAAATTAATGGCAGAAAACTGTCCAAATATATAAGCCCCATCTATCAGAGAAGCACATAGCACAGGTGTACATAATGAGAGAATCTAACACATCCATCTTCAAAATAGATTCAGGAATCTGGTTAAAAAACATTAAGCCTTCATTACACAACTAGCTCAAAGCAAGAGCCTTGTTAAAACCACATCATTACTTCAATTGTGAGTCCTTTGTAAACCTCCAAATTTTTACTTACTTGAAGATTTACAACCTCAAATCCACCAAACAATAGAAAACTCCAAACTCCAGCTTGGCAACCAAACCCAAACCAAACAAAAACATAAAACCCACCCAAACCCATAAGCACACAATACCCAGGAGTTATCAAGCACTCTGAACAGAGATTTTCTGGAAAGAGGATCTTTGGAACCCCTCAATGTCTTCTGTGCAATAAGGAGAATGTAAGTCTAGCCCAACTTATTTAGGAGATGCTTTTACACCTTGGGACAGTATGCTAAGAAAAATTATTTATGCAAGACTAACCTAACTAGATCTACATGTGCTTAAATATCTGGATTTTTTGGGGTTTTTGTTTAAACTTTGAGAAAGTTGAATATCTGACAGTGGTATCTTCTGTCATCCATCTCAAGCAGGGCACAACAAACACTTCACAAACAGTTCATTCATCTGGAAATACTGATATGCTTTGAAGATTGAAAGACCAACATCTTGATAAGCAAGCATATTGCAGTCCATATCTTACCTCCTCAACAATTTTTTATTTTTTAATAATAAGCCACATTTATTAATCCCGTATCTCCTAACACATCATGTAGAACTAAGTAATTAGCGCAACAACTTTCATAAGCTATGTTAATAAACCCTAGTATCTCTGTGCATGCTTTGGGAGAAATTCAATAAGCAAAAGGGCTTAAACTTTCAAAGAACATTTGAGAAATTCATGTGCAAGACAATTTGTCTTCCCTCACAAAAACCCTTAAGCCTGTCTTTCATTCATGATCTCCTAGAGAAGGAGGGAGACCTGAATTCACCTCTTTGCAGGTTTGTGTTCTGGCAGTGTGACGGGGCCAGACAGCTCACCTTTGGGGACAACAAAGGTATGTTCATTCCCCTGAAATGTGTTAGCCTTCTCAAACAGGGCAGGATCTCTATCCTTCAAAAGCCCTAGACACTGACAAAGCCAAGGTCCATCAGGAAAACAGTGTATATTGACAGTATACTTCAAGACAGCTTGAGGCAAATCTCATTTGCTCATACTCAAGGTACACTTTCCCACACTCCACTAGCAGTCTGTACTTGTGAGGAGTAGGACTTTGTCACTGTCTTGATTCCTCTCCTGGCTTTGTTCCTGTGACAGATTAGGATTTGCAGCAAATGACACAGGTATAAGGCATGTGGGGTGAGGCACCACAAGAGAGTTTTGTAGATCCTTTGGACTAGGCAACATTTTCTGGCTGTATTTTACATGCAGGTATTTGGGTACTCAGCCCCAGAGGTTTTCAGCTCGTCCTCTAGTTTGCTAGAATGAACAAGAAAGGGTGTGCTTCTTTTTCAAACTAAACTATTTTTTCTTTAGTAGATGTCTGTGTTCTGATCTTCAGCTGTCCAGAACTTGTTTCTACTAGTGCAATAGACAATTCTCACAGGCAGAAGCAGCCTCTGGCATAAGGGAAGGGCAACATCCAGGCCGGATTTGGAAGGTGGCAGGCAGGTAGCCCACACCCATTTGGAGGCACAGACAGACTCCAGCTGCATCCCACAGAGCACACAGCTGCAGTAGCACTCACTTGGTTATTCCTGAACCCTTGGCTCAGGTACTGGCTTTCCATCTATCTGAAGGAAAAAGCTGACAAGCTGGTGGTTTTGTTTCAGCTGAAATAGAAGAAATTTTCTTCTATGTATCTGTACAGTGCTATGTTATTGGTTTAGTATGAGAATAATGTTGATAACACACTGCTGTTTTAGTTGTTGCTAGGTAGTGCTTCCTCTGAATCAAGGTATTTTCAGTTGCCCAGGCTCTGCCACAACACCAGGAGGGAGCAGAGCCAGAACAGGTGACTTGAACTGGCCAAAGGGATATTCCATACCATGGAATCTCATTCTCACTACATAAAGTAGGGGCAATTGGCTGGGAGCCAATGCCTGGGCATTGGTCAGTGGGCAGTGAGAAATTCTATTGTGCATTACTTGTTTCTCTTGGGTTTTATTCCTCCCTTTTCATCACAGTTTTTTAGGGGTTTTTTGGTTCTATTATTAAACTTATCTCAACCCACAAGGATTACCTTTACTTTCTGATTCTCCTCTTCACTGGGGAGGGGGGCAGTGAGCAAGGAGTTGGTGGTCAGATGGTTTGATGGACAGCTGGGTAACTTCTCCTAGCCTGGAGGCCAAACCACTGTGCAGTTAGCTGAGTACCACTTACACTGTAACCCAAATGCAGATTTTACAGCTTTTTACCTTGTTTGCAGAAGCATTGAGTAGGAAGACACTCAGCTTTCCATCACTGTTGCTTACAGACATCTTAAATCAAGGCCAGTAAGTTAGTCCCCCCTTGCTGTGCTTTGCACATCTTTTGCAGGCTACAGAATGCAGTGACCTCCTGTCCTGGCTTGGTGATACTTGGTTACAAGAGAACCAATGCAGACTTCTCTCCTGCTCTCTGAAGCTGAGCAGAGAAACAAGAGAAACCTGTATTTTCCTAACTACTCAAGCCCATACTGCTTCATGCTTGAAATCAAAGGTGGAGGAGGAGGCAGAGGGAAAACAGACAGGCCACTAACTGTGAATGTGGTCTCACCAATTTTCTTTTTGCATTAATACGAGCATTTCCCTCTGTTTAAGTGCCATACAGCTTTACTTCATTATTTGCAGCTAACTGTGATGATAGAAGATAATGATTCCACACTGTAAATTAGATCCTATTATATGAGTTGCTTCAGATTGGCATCTTGACAATAGGACAATGTTACATTTTTAGAAGTAGACAGGAAATTTGTTCTTTTAATTTGAAAACTGTAAGCAAAATTTAGCTTTTTCAAAATGCATGCAATCATGAATGGCTAAACAAATCAATTTCCCCATGGACATGCATCATTTATCAAACATACTGGAAAATCTGATCCTGAAACCCGTCACACCACAGTCCCACTGAGGCCAGTAAGGTCATTCTCAGAGCTACAAGACCAGGCCTTTGCATTTGCTAGCAAACATGTAAGCAAACCACTATTTTGCACACTACACTGAATCCACTCTCCAGAAATATCCTGAGTTTTGAACAGTGTCCTTTGGATAAGCCCTCACTGCTGATCTGTCCTGACAATTTGGCAATAACCTCCAATCTCAGCATTTCAGAACTGCAAGCAGGGATCGAGAAGATGATCTGTCTCTCTACAGTATGAGAGTATGGTGTATTTATCTCAGAGATGCTGCTCATCCTAAGAAAAAGGCAAAGCTTAAAAAGGGGTAGAGAAATAAGAAAAAGAAAGATTACATTGAAAGGTGATGGAGAACAGAAGGAAGAGAACATGAGCTGCAGCCAGACGCAAGAGCAGTGATGCAGCCCGAAGCACTTATTGCTGGGTACAAGGTGTGGACAGGGGTGAAGGCAGGAAGGTGTGTGGTTACATCCATTCCTGTGCATAAGTAGTCTGACACCACACCAGCAGCTGCTACTATCAGAAGTGGTAAGCAAGCAAACCTTCATGTGCATGCATGTTCTGATATAATCCCCTGTAGCTGTTTATACTGGAATACTTGCATAAATTTTATTTGTACTACAAATCAATGTAATTTGGGATAATTGTTTTCTTTCCCATTAAATCTTGAGGTGCTTCTGAAAATGCTAACTGAGAGCTGCATAGTTAACAGCTATCCAGGCAGCACATATTTCACTGAAATAACATTTCCAGGTGACCCAGCACTGTTCTTGAACAAAGACTGGTAGGGTAAACATGGTCAGATTTATAAAGCTTCCTTCAGAGAAAAAGTGAGTCAATTCTCTACGTGGGCAATGAAGACATAAGGGCTTTTGAAGAGTGCTCCAGAGTCCTTCAGCAAGTCACTGCATGTGGAGCTCATCTTCTGAAAGGCCCCAGAGGCCATGAAGGACAAGCAGCTGATTGTGAGCCAGCAGCATGCCCTGGCAGCACAGAAGGTTATACAGCAATCTTGGGCTGCTGGTATCAGAAACACAGTCAGCAGATCAAGAGGGTGGGTGATCCCTTTCCAATGAACATTTTTTATATTGCATTTGGAATACTGTGCACAGATTTCGGGTCCCCCAACACAGGAGTTCAGCAAAGGAGCACTAGGTTGGTCAGAGTTAGAGCACCTGCCCTCTGAGGAGAGGTTGAAGGCATGTTCAGCCTGCAGACAAGACAGCTCCAGGGACATCTGACAGGAAACCCCCAGTACCTATGAAGTTACCCAGTAAATGGAGGCATTCTGACCACAGTATTGCACAGTGGGAAGACACGGGGCAGAAGGAGACATGAGAGGCACAGGCTGGATTCAAACAGAGGCTTGTGCGCTGATTGAGATTGGCAAGGGAGGTAGTGCAGGATATGTCTTGAGGTTTTCAAGGCCACTAATCCCAGAATAATCTGATCTGATCACTCTGCTTGGAGCAGAAGGCTGGACCAGAGATCTGCCAAAGCCCCTTCCAACCTCAGCAATCCATCCTACAATCCATTTTGTCTGCAGTCCCTGTGCTCAATGCAGTCTTTTCACATATGTGTCCATGAAGCATAAACTGACCTTCAAAGGCAACAGTACTCCAGCTTGTCACCCTCACAGCAACTCCACCTCCATGTTGTAGTCCCACTGCTTACTCAGGGGAGAGTTGGCCAAGCTGGTCGCTCATCTTCCTTTGGGGTGCTCAGGCAGCTCTCCAGTCTAGTAGCTGGGGCAATACTTTGGAGGCAAGAGCTGTCAATCCTGGAGCAGAAGGGGTTCAGGCCCCAATCTCCTGCTTCCAAGAGAGGAGACGAACAGAAATAGGAACAGCACCACTGACTGCTGTAGTGTTGGGTAGGAGATGAACATGAAGCTACCTGTTTCTCCAGCAAAACTGAGACTAGGTCTGCCTCAAAAGCAAAGTGGCTGATAATGAACAAGAATACCCAAGCCTTGATTATAAACTTTCCTCAGCAGTTGAAGAGAAAGATCTGTTGGATTTGGGGGGTCATCACTGCCAGATGACACCATGAATGGGCAGAATGAAGAACTTTCTTGAGTGCATGAGACAATATTTCACCTAAGATGGACTTATGCCCCTCTATGGGCAATCCATAGCTTTCAGTGGTTTGGGGTGGAAAAGTTGTCAAAATTCAGTGCTTATGGCACAGCAGAGCTCTTAGAAGAAAGAAAAATCTCATACTTATATTTAGTAAGTGAGCAACGAAGCAAAATGGCATAGCAAATGCTGACGGTAGTGGTGAGGCTGTGGGGGTGGGAAGGGGGCGTGAAAACTGGCAAGAGCTTCAGAAGAACGAGTTTTGGTATTTCAATTTAAGAGGTAAAGGCTACATGATCTGCAGCAGGTACTGAAATTCCAGTGCTGTAGAAATTTAAACATCATCTGAGCTTTCTCCCATCTCCCACCCCTCTGTCTTGTTTGAAAAATATTTACAAGGGGGTGAAAGGCAACCTTCAGATGTGTGACCATAGCTGTGTGCTGATGGTTTCTATAAATATGGGTTTGCTGAAGCACTAAACTATGTTCTGCTGCAGTATGGCATTATGGCTTCTGCTCAGCAAAAGCTGTTCCTATTCTCATTTCAGACCCCTGCTAGTGTTGGCATCTGGCTCTCAGCTACATGACTTTTTTGCCCTCTATCATCAGAGCAGAGAAAAGCAAATACTGTCAAGTAGAGCTTTGGCTGTAAAGAACAAAGTTTGGGTTCGTAGCTCAGACCTACATAATGGATGACAAAACAAAAGTGATTTTAAAAAGTCTGATGATTCTAGACTTTATTTTGGGCACTGCGAATAATTTTGTGCTTAGTCATCATTCATTTTGTGGTTTTATCTGTGTCCACTCAGTTCTCTGGAAAGAGAGCAATGCAGACAATTTGCATTTTATTTCCCCAACCGCTTTTCACAGCTTACTCCTTCCCTTTTTTCAATAGTCCTGCCACCTGTATGCATGTGGTAGACCCATTTGAAACCCAATTGCCCTGGGATACAAGCATAAGTTTACATGTACAGCTCTTCAGTGGTGGCAGGAGGCTTGCAAAAAAGTGCATTTTTTTTTCTCCCACAAAATCGTATCCCTTTTACACTTTCTCCATACTGTGGAGTGGCCAGTCCAGTTCATGTTACAAAGAGGAAAACTTGGTTATCCTAAACATAGGAAAGGGGCTGCACAGAGATATGTGCTGGAGTAATTATTTGTATTTTTTACTGGTAGGCTCAAAACAAAATGGCTGAAACTTCTAAAAAGAGTTTGCAGCTACAGTTATACATAGAATCAGTAGCCAGGAAATATTTTTTTGCTTGATTGCATCATCATCTTCCCTCATTTAGAAATCAAATTAAGTCAATAAAGCATGCAAGTGCAAGACTCAAAAATTCCATTTTACTTCTCCTGTTCCTCTCTTCCCTTTTACCACTACTAAGTACTCTATTTTTCCCTCGTATTTTTCTCCTTTAAATGGAAAGAGAATTTGTTTATGTACTTATCTTAGCTTGAGCTGTAAAAGAAAAAAACCCCAAACCAAAATTTTTCACGCGCTTTGTTATAAAGCTTCTTCAATTCACACACTGTAGGTTCACAAAGCCTAAACTGATCACCATGCAGATTATTTCAGACTAAATCGTATTGTGTGGTTCTGAATGTGTCCACCCATGAAATAATCTCATGCCTGACCTAGAAGCAGAAATTACTTCCAAATTCTATTTCTCTAAAAGCCTCCCTGCTTTGGCATCTATGCTGACTTGCATTGGTAATTTGGGGAACAGCCAAGAGGGAGATCGGTTTGGCTTTTTCTTTTTAAATCTTCTTCCCAGAAGCATCTGTTTCAGACATTCCTGGAAAGAGGCTGCTGGACAAGATGAACCTCTGGTCTGACCCAGTATGGCTGTTCTGCATCCTCTGAGGGCAGAAGTTCATGTCGCATTTAAAGGGCTTGCAGCCAAACAGTTCATTCCAAAGAGTGTTGAGATATACATTTGAATCAAAATATGACACAGGCTGTGAAAGTCAAGGGATTGAAAGACCTGGTCAGGAACTGATAAAGACATTGTGGATAGACATGTGCAAGGAGCAACTAAAAGCAACAGAAAGTGGTTGTAAGTAAGTGGTGAAAATTTGTTAATCCAAAAGTTTGGGATTTAATCAGTGAGAGCAGGTTTACTAATTAGGCTTTAGTATTCCCTTCCTCCCAGTGTGTTGTTCTTTTAATAAAACCTAATAAGCAACCCAGTTTTGAAAATTAAATACAAAGATTATAAGTACACCTATATATTTCACATTTATTCATGTTATTTTAATCTAGCAGCAAGGATTTATAGAAAAAATAGAATCTGAAAGAAGAAGTGAATCATGAAAAAGACAAACAACAAAAGAAAAACACCTCTACAAATTCAACCTTAAAACAAGATGCCTTTTCTTATCTGTAAGGATAATTACGCATTGAAAGAGCTTATCTGGTAGGTGGTAGACTCAGCAGAAGTTGGAGTCTTTAAAGATTGAATATTTAAAGAGATAACTCAATCCAAAGTAGGAAATAACCCCTTGAAGTCCATAACAAAAAAAGCCCCAAACACTAGATGACCAGAATAGTCTCTTGTGACCATAATATCTGGACATACAGATAACACCATATATTTCCTCCTCCAGTAACCATGCAGCAGTCAGTTTCAGACACTTTGGAGGCAGCAGAAAAAAACCCTTTCCTTTCTCCAAAGCTTCGGATCATGCAGTCAGACAGGAGCTTGCAGCCTCCATAACCCTGCAGAGAGATCTATGCTTGCTTCAGGCACCCATGTTCAGGGTGCAGAAAAGGCTCAACAAGTCTGTGTCGACACACACCAGAACTTTCACGTGGCACCTTCCTCTACCCAGAAAACCAGCTGGCTGAAGGCTGGATTGGGCACTGTAGTCTCTAACTGAAGGGTATGTTGGTTTGGCTTTTTTTTTTAAGCAGACAGACTTCAGCATAATTCTACTTCTCATACAAGCTGCATATGCCATTTCACCAACTTTCCTGCAATATTGGGAATTCTGAGCATTGGGATCAGTCACACTTGCTCTGTCTTCAAGTTTCTTTTCCAGGGACCAAACTGGACTGGGCTAATAAAAATTCCACGAGTTAGGTCACCTGAGGGAAACTGGACAGCTTAAAGCTCAGAAGCAGTCAGGCAAGCCAACAGAGAGGTTTTTATAATTTAAGACCTGAAAAGCCTTTTTAAGCTGCAGGTTTGCTTTTCACTATAGCTTTCCTACAAATCATGAGCAGAGCAGCAGCAGCAGGAAAGCGCAGTGCTATTGTTATGAATCACTCCTCTGTTCTGCTGCATCTCTATTTGTGTTTAACATATGACATTAAGGCCTTTTCAGAGTGTCTAGAATCACAGAGCAAATGACAATAATATCTCATCAAACAGTCTCCCAAGTATATAAATAACATTTCATACAAGTCTTTCCATAGCATACATTTACATAACTTTAAAATAAAAAAGCACAGGAAAAGTTACCTGCCTTACACTGTTCTCCAAAACAGTGTAAAAAAAAAAAAAAATCTGTTCAAGACTCTTGGGAAAATGAGTATGTAAAAGATTAACATGCTGTGAAGCAACTGTTCTCCTGGAGCTACTGGGGACCTAAGGATATTTTTATCCTTTAGAGCTGTGGATTTTTTCTTGCTGCTTTGGAGAAGGGCCACT
Source organism: Corvus hawaiiensis (assembly GCF_020740725.1). Taxonomy (NCBI): domain Eukaryota; kingdom Metazoa; phylum Chordata; class Aves; order Passeriformes; family Corvidae; genus Corvus; species Corvus hawaiiensis. The sequence goes on along the minus strand of NC_063242.1, from coordinate 16,365,571 downwards.
GTCAAGTCCAGGTTTTGCTTTCATAACAGATTCAGGCAGCAGTCAGCCCAAGACTGCACTTTCTTTTTGAGCTATATCCCTCAGCACATCCTTGAGCAAGGGCAGAGTTTGGGAAAGCTCATGGAGCTATCAAGGGACAGAACTGACACACATTTTATTTCATCAAGGGGTGACTAGGTACAGAGAAACATTTGTGTCAATGGTAACAGAAGCTGGTTATCTTGAACCAACAGATGTTAGAGGATACTTCTAATTTAAGCATCTTTGACACTGGAACCTCTTATTGCCCCAATGTCCAGGTTTACATCTGCCTCAATTTCTGTAGCTCCTCTAGGCCATACTGGTGCTGGAGCACTGGCCTGTCTTTCCACAGCAAGATGAATTCCAGTGCAAGCCAGCTTACGGCACTATCCCAGCCTTAGCAGTCTTGTGCCAAAGCCCTTGGGACATTGTCCTTGGCATGAACCCCACAGAGGAGCTCCCCTGACAAGAACAACTGAATTTGTGGGGTGGGAAAGAAGTTTGCCATGCTAGGTAGACTCCCTCTTTGGGAAGCTGGTGGTCTCTTTTTCAAAATTTAAAAAATCCAGGTGCTGGTAAACCTGATCTCCTTCCATTCAAGGATTGGACAACTCTTCATAGTATGACTACAACATGCTATTGCCCAACATTTTTTTTAAACATCCAATTATTAAGCTCTATGAGTATCACAACCTTTAGAAAACATAATCACAAAACTTTCAGTACTGTTGTCAACTTGACCCCAAGTTCACATACTTACATCCCAGCCCCACAGAAGCAAAACCCCATTTGTCTTCCCTTCAATAGCAACAAGCACCATGGTTGTCTGCAGAATAAAAATTTTCTCTAAGTTCATAAGGGAAGAAACAGGGAAAAGAAAAAAGTCAAGTCACCTGGCAGATATTAGTGATGTGCTCTGCTGCACCAGTAAGTCAGATTTTGCTGTCACACACAGCAAGAGTGGGGCAGCTCCAGCAGATTAGGGCTCACCAGTTCACATGCTGCCTTCCCCCACCCCTTCATATCCCTTAGCAGGGAGAATATGGGAAAGTTTTAGTCACTTCTATCCTCCTGCAGCTTAAATTTCAGTTTTTAGGTAAGCGATATCCAGGAGACAGCTGCAAATCAGTTTTTACCAAGAATACATGGACTAAGAATAGAGTCACCAGCAATTTGGATACATCTTCCTTCTAGCTAACTTCCTTCCAACATCCCACAGCAGCTAGAAGTTGCACACTTCTGTAGTTTCCCCAAGAAATATATTCAGCCATTTTACAACTCTCAGCATTGATCTGTCACTGAAAAAACATGGAATATCAAACAATTCTTGCCTGTCTTTCAGTTTTATGAAATAGAAATTTTCCCAACTTCCTAAACCAGAAGGGATTTCTATTTAATGATATGGCTATTGAAAACTTGGTGCAAGTCAAGTAAAAAAAGTTATTTGGCTTCCAATTTAGCTATTTCCTCAGTTGCTTTTTATGACCTCTGAAACTGGCCCAGAATCTAGATAAAGTTTCAGTTTAATCTTTTTTGCTGCTGTAACCAGTAATATGATGTTAGTATCTCATCAGAGGATGGTTTCATTTGGTGCATCTTTCTTCCATCCTCAAAGGGCTCCTGCTGAGAATTGTCCCACTTGCTGTCTATGGAATGGGTCATCCTTTCATTACTCCTTTAGTGATTTTTGAATGACCACAGCCTGGCTCCCTGAATGGTCTTGACCCAGCCAGGAGTTTTGATTCTTCTTTGTGTCCCCTCTCTGCAATCACTGGGGCTTTGGCACCCCTGTGCAGTCTCTTCAGAGTAACCCCCAGTAAAACTCTGCAGCTTATTGCAAACCAGGAAAATGAAAAGTATTAGGACAAAGATAAGAACAGATATAGAATTTCAAACCTTGACATTGACCTCAAAAGTTAGAAACTGCCCTTGTCAAGCCATCAGTGTCACAGCCAATAGCTGTGGCGGATACGTGTCCCTGACACTTTGCAGGGAAAATCAGAGAGAGGAAACACTCTTATCATACAAGCGTTTTATTTGTTACATACTCTTCTGTGGCTGACCACCAATCTCCCAGTCAGGTGTGCCTGCTAACATTCACAGTTTACTGACTATTTATCTGTTAGAGGGAGATGCTGAACATCCTGTAAAAAACACATTCACCAGAATTTTCACCCCTAGCTGTGATGTCTCTTTCAGACACCAATCTCTGTTGGATGAAGGCTTTGGCTTTGCAAGTTTGTGAGAATTTCTGACAGCCTTTCCTGAGCAAGGATTAAAGCAAGTGAACTGGAGACCTCTTGTACAAGTCATTTAAGCCAGAACATAGGAAAGAATAATTAAGAGTTGCAATGCAAGTTTTTCCATAGTGATCTGAGTTAGCAAGGTTAAGAAGAGAAACAAAACTCACAGTCAGCTATTTCCCACTAGACTAAATCACAGTAACTCACTGCATGTAAGCTGTGTCCAGAAAAGTCTGCCTTCTGTAATGCATCTCTAGACTCAAGTGCTTGAGCCAACAGCAGGTGTGGATGTGGCCAAGATATTTCCTAATCACAAATCCAAGTTGTCTGGTGATACATATTCTCATTTAGCACATGAAGCTGGCTGACACCACTTGCAAACACATTTCTTAAATTTGCTCCATCTTATAATTAGCACTAGCTGATGAAGAATCTGCAAAAAAGCTTTTTCTCTAAATTTTATATCTTACTTCAAATTCAGATCCCACAATCCATGGTCTACTTATTGGCTTCTACAGACAAAATAGAGTAATGAAAGCCTAGGCTAATAGCATTTCATATTTACTCTGATACCAAATTCTTACACTTCTTCCTAAAACACATCTACTAAACAGCCCAGGCCATTGTATGTCCAGGGATTGGATAGTCTTGATTTATCAGACAAATAGCCAATAGGTTCAGACATTCAGCAGGTCTGGGCCCAGAGCCTAATAATATTATTCTTTTAGCTTATGCCAAAGGACTCATATCTTCTCTACAAAAATATTTTTCCAGTAAACCACTAACAAGACACAGCCAACACAGCCAGCTAAGGACTGAACATGACCAGCTGGGGTTGATAATAGTATATTATTTGCTTGAAAATTTAACAAGAGTCCCCAGGTCCAAAGTGAAGATGTCCAACTGCATTTGCAGTCACGGGAACTAGTCCACAGTAAAAGTCCAGCTGGAAAATCTTGTAAGGCCTGTGCAATGATGATCTGAAGTCCATTTCTGACTGGATCTTCATATGCATTGTTTCTATTGACAAGATCTTCTAAATATCTGCCTGCTGTTGGTTTTGCAACAGGGCCTTTGCCCTATTCTGAGTGTGCAGCCACTAAACCCTGTACAGCTCCCTCCACTCCTCTGCACTCCCTGCTCCTTGCCTCACCTACCTAATGCTAAGATGGGAAAGGTGCATCACCAACCTATTCCCTTCTGAAGTTCCTCAACCATTCTTCTGTGAAAAAACTCAAGCCTCAGTTTTCTCCCTTTCCTCCTTTCTGGCCCTCTACCAAGTCCTGATCCTTTCTTTCTGCTCTCTGCTATTTTCCACTCCTTACTGCAATTCAGCTCTGCTCACACCCCCTCTGCAGCCTGCTGGATTTTAGCAGCTTCTTCCCAGCTGAGCATTACCTAAATATAGTGAGGTTGGGGGGACATCCAAAAAAAAAAAAAAAAAAACAAAAAAAAAAACAAACCACAAGCTAATCTCTGCTTTGTAGACACTGTCAGTCTCAGGTGCATTAGCAGGGGAAACAAACGCTTTCAAACAGGGAAAAAAAAATCCCAATGACATATATATATATATATATATATGAATCAGTAAAACTGATAAATCAGATGCATCAATGGCCTTTTTATAATTGCAGACAGTGCCCTGGAGGGCAGTCACAAAAATAAATACATTTTTAAAAATCATGTGGGTTATATATTGCCAGTTGGAGTGAAAGCAGCCATGTAAGATGAAAGTCACTACAGAATAACTTAAGCTTTTTAAGCTCCCTTTTCATGTATATTTGAGCTGTATACAACCAGGGACACATATCTTAGAAAAACATTCTTCCGACACAGTGAGATTACTGCTGCCTGGAAATTTTTTCAATCGCATTTCACTTATAGCTTCTGACAAAGTTGGTGACAGCCATGTCACAAAGCATTAGGTAAAATTGTGAGAATTAATTATGTGCTATTTGTTTAACTTCTCTTGTCATCCATCTCCGCTCCTTCGATTTGAAAATTCATTCGCTCACCTAAATCATCTTTCCCTCACTCACGCTGTGTGTTACCCAGCCCCACATTTGCATTAAGCACAAATCTCCTTTTCTTCAGGAAAGGAACAAATTTGAAAAAATTGAAAAACCCTTAAAGTGTTTATGCTCCATTAAAACTTGATTCTGCTTTTAATCCCAGACCAGAGTGTTGATAGATTAATTCATATTAAATGGAACTTGAGTCTCTGTAGTCCCTTTTTCTCTAATGAGGCTAGCACAGAAAGAGGATGTTATTCACTGTGAGCAGGGATATCGCTTTCTGGTCCCACTATTTAGTCTACCTTATTATAGGTGTTCAAAAATGTACTTTATTCTCTATCTCTCATTTCAACTTTCATTAACTACATAGTCACAGTTCACAGAACAGAATTGGAACAATTACTACAAGGGACACATTTATTTAGGAGGGGAGAGGCAGATGACAAATGCTATATTCCCCGATCGTTAAAACATAGGTGTTTGGCTCAAGTATTCTTTTTACCATGCCAGACTATTTCTAGACCCCATATACAAGTCCAACATTAACCTTAAGACAAGCTGTAATACTGGCCTTCCTGGCAATATCTGTTAGTGTGATTTTCTATTGATATGATTTCTCAAAATAAGCCCCAAGCAGAACATCATTGAAATGTTGTCAATACACCAGGTGCTTGCAATTAAAAAAAACCAAAACACCCAGGCATCTAACAAGCACACCTCTGCTAGTTCTGTTTCTATTTCTTAGAAAGAAATCCAGTCCCAGTTAGACCAAAGAAGGAATAAGCATTCAATCAAATCAGATTGTTTCTTCAGAATTAAAAGTAACATTTAATAACTTTATGTACCAAGTTATCTTTTTAAACATTTCAATTGTTTGAAGACATGACATAACTGTGCAGAAAGTCTTGTTCCCTCAATCCCTGCAATGCCAAATCCTTCCCCTTGAACTTGGGAGGGGGGGAGTAAGGGAGCATGGAGGGGAGTCACTATAGAGTGAATCTTTGCCCAGCTGTATCACAGCTGTACTCAAAGCAAACCCACACTTGACAACACTCACTTTCTGTGCTCAGGTCCTGAAGTGTTTGCTCTGGGGTCACTGCAGTTTCTGGAGCAGGCAGTGACACCTCCAGCTGCCAAGGGCACCACCACACAAGCACTGTCCTTGACCACAGTTTGCTCCCACCAACACACAAAAGAAGCCTTTTTCCTTGTTAGCAACACCACGCTGACAATGGAGACAGCATCTTGCCCGCCAGTCAGGCGGCTGTTCCCACTCCCGTGCAGCTGTGCATCAGCAGAGCCTGCCTGCACCCGCTGCCCACCACAGCTCACACCACGCTGGACGGTGCTGCCCATCTCCTGCAAACATCCCTTGGCTTTCTGCACCCCTCGGGGGGGGATGGAGAAATGTGTGTTTATTGGGGCATCTTTGCCACCCCTGCACTTTCACCAGCCCTCTGGTAGATGCCTGACCACATTTCCTTCTGCAGTAGGATTACCAAGAGGAGAATGAGGCAGGGCAGACCAGGCTGTGTATTATGCTGAGGACAAAAGGGATGTGGGATGAGCAGACCTTGATTGCCACACAGCTTTTCTTACAATAAGGCTTTTCCAGGAAAAGTACGAGGTGTTTCCAGCAGAAAAGCTAAGTCTAGCAGAGGTCTGATTAAGCCAGCAACCCTTGTGCTTTTATGAGCTTCTGCTAAGCCACCCCATAACACCAAATTTACTGGGCAGGATTTGACTGTGCTTTGCTGCCCACCAGATGTATGTGAAAAACAGGCACTCCAGCTGCCCCAGGAGCAGTAAAGGTAAAGTCTGCTGGAAGTCTGGAGCTTTAAAGGCTTGTTTGACATAGTTAGTGAAGAAAGTGTTCACCTGAACACAGAAACACAAAGTGCTGCTTTCCCTCGGATAGGAGGTGGCAAAAGCAAGGGAAAAGGTAAGTGGATATAAAAAGAAAAAACACAGATTAACTGTGGTTTTTGTCACTGGAAAGGTACCTGGATTTCAGCCCCATTACTCCTGCTTATACTGTACCTCGCAAGTTTACAAATGTCCTGGTCCACTGCAAGTGGAAGCAGTAGTGTATCTGGATGCAGGAAAGAGCCTATAGGTCCAGGCGATGATCCCTTGGAAGCCAGCAGCAGGAACTAATAGGATAACACATGAACAAACCCAAGTAAACAGACACCTTAGGCATGCCTAGAAAGGCATTAAGATCCAGGCACACAATCCTCACCACCACAGCACTTAGATCACATAGGCTCACCAACTACAGTAGCAACATCCTCAAAACAGTTTGCTTTCCCACGTAAGCAAAGAATGGTGACTGAGCCAATAATTATTTATTGCCTTATGCCAACCTTCAAGAGAGAGGAAAAGGTAAGGCATGTTAAGCAATATGGTAATGCGCAGAAGGAAAACCATCTGCAGTGCCAAAGGCCGTGGAGCACACAACCTGTAAATCCTGAGTTACAAGTAACAAATAAAAAAGCATAGAAGCATCTGAAGTGACTCAGAAACCCATTAAAAATAAGAGTCCCACAATACTTGCCAATAGAAGAAATGAATTTTCTGGTTTGGGTTATTTAAGTAATAATTATATTTTTGAACAAAGTCTGCTAAATGATAAATGCAAAACAAATCAGAATTGACCGAACTTGTTCAACAGCACTAGGAAACTTCCCTCTTGGAGATGGAAGAGAGGGGGAAGCCTTCTTCTCTAATAAAGATGAACCAGAAGTCTTTATCATAGTTAGGTCAAAATGCTGTTTTGAAAACAGCATTTTACAAGCTTTCTGTAAACACGTTTGCTTTTGAATTAATCTGTCTTCATAAAAGATCTCCTCCCCTCTAATCTCCCTAGGTGAAACTTCCACTTTCTTCCACTCCAGTTTCTGCAAGCACTTGCAGACAGTGTTACACCAAGCAGCTTTAATTATCTGTCAGCAGCTCTCAGCAGCAACTATCAGGACAAGGAAGATGGGGAATGGGAATATTTACCAAGCCGCAGCCAGCAGTGTGGGGTAGGGAACTGCTGGCCAGTTCGCAGCCAAAGCCCCACACCTTCCTCCCCTGATCTCACTAGGCTGTTGGAAAAACACTTAGATGAGCACCTTTGTGCTTCCTTAAGCAGCACAAATTTGCTCACAGTGCATTTGTACTCTGACCCATATGGCACTAACTTTTCCTTAGCAAAACAGAGGTATTCAGTCATTTACATCCCTGGTGAGAAAGGGGGGAAAAAAGGTAGTGCTCCTGTTCTCAAAGGATCATGCTGTGAATTGTATCAGGTACATTTCAACAGCATGAACACTAATGAAAAAAGATGTACAGAGAGGTGAGGGGCTGCAACTGTATACAGCAAAGCTGAAGGGATTTCAGTATAACATATACTTTGCTTTTGGTTACCTTAGTTATTGAACCATCTATCTAAACACAAACTGAACAGACAATCCACAGACAAATCCCCAGTGTGATATTTAAAGGCAGTTGGTGTAAATAATGCATAAGAGTAACAATGGAGCCTCGGGCCAGCACAGAGCAATTCACATTACACATCCTCAGACTCCACTCTCAGCCTGATGTACAGAATCCAACGGCAGTTTCTGCACTGAAATATTTGTGACACTTCACTGCCACCAAGAGCTTCAAAGGACATACTGTGCTATTTCTTTTTTGAAATAGGCCTTTTTCCCAACTTCTGGAGAGAAGACACTGACAGACAATAAAAAGCTAATGCTATTTTGGTTGGAGTCATTCTTTTTCTTTGCCACTGCAAATGTTCCCTCTCCCAGCCTGTTATAATATTGCATTACACAGGGAAGAAACTACTTTTAGTGTTTCCTCTGCTTCTGTTTAATGCCAGTGACTTATTTCCAGTGCAGAGATTGTTATGATTAAAGTGGGTTAGAACTTGCAGAAAGAGGCCTCAAGAACATATTATTTGTACAGGAGCAGAAATACCATTAGCAGGAATCAATTGTGGCAATGTAAGTCAGAAGACAGGAGGATTTACACAGAGGCATCTCCAGATGTTTGGTAGCAAGACCTACCCAAAGTCAATAGGTACATTATGAAAAGGATGCACACACCTTCACAATCTGCAGTATAAAGAACTCTCATCCTGGTTACACATCCAACACATCTTTCAAGATGCCTGCCACCATAGCAGGCTGCAGCAGCAAAAGGGCGCACTCTTACTTTCCTACCCATCGCTCAGGTATGTCTTTTCTCCTCACTCACCCACGTGAGATGAGGGCCCAGAAGTTGCCCCAGTAGGTCTGGTCTGGTTCACCACCCTGCTGACAGTATTACCTCCAAGTCATTACATAAAGACCTTGAAAGGCAAACACGTGACAAAGCACTACAACACCCTTCAACCGAAACCCTTCACAGCTGCTGATTTCAAGTTTTACTTTCCAAAGAGCAAATATCCTGCATTTGTTAAGGCAGAGAGAGGAAAATCTTGGAGAAAGTGTCAGTTCTCAGAGTCAGTGCTAGCTGGGTTTTTTTCAGCATATAACAAAAGCAAAACACAACTGTTTCATTTCTTCCTAATCCTCTATTTTAATATGTGAGCTTGCACATGTCAAATAGGTGTTTCATTGAAAAGCACATGCTCTTCACAATTGTAACATTTTTTCTATAATTGTGAGTAACACAGAAACAAAAAAATCTGCTCTCTGGAATGTACCACTGTTTCCTGTGAGAATTTCTACTGTGATTTGGAAACCTTATGGTACAGAACACAATAAATCACTTGTACACCCTAACTGTGCATTTCTAGAATAAGTATCAATCATTAAAATTTCCCCTTCTAGGACTGTTTTATTTGATTAATGCATAACAGCTCTATCTGAGACTTTCCTCCTTACTTAAGCTGATATGAGCCTCATTTCTGCAGTCTAGGGTTTGGAGTCATTCAGATGACTTCATGTTTCTAGTGTTTAACAAACACAACAAGAGGAAACAACTTTGAATGTTACTTAATTAACCACAGGCCAAGGAATCATTAGCAGTGCAGATGATAACAATAATAAGTCACAAAGTACATGAAATAACATCATCACCTTTTGTACATGTTAGAAAAATGCGTGAGGGCTTCTAATAGATAGTCACTGTTCCAGCAACTCACAAAGAACTTGGCCTTATCCTTGAGGAGCTTCAGGATTCAAATGCAGAAAAACCACAGAGGAAGCAGGTAAAGAAAAAAATAGGATAGAAGCAAAACAAAACCAGTAGACTTATGACACTCAAGTATCAGATTATTTTCTTTTAAACTTTTGTTCCAGGACTCACTTAGAAAAAGAACATTTAAAGAAGACATAAACCCTAACAAAGGCTAGGAAAATAAGGAAAGTATCTAGGAGAAGAGGGGAGTCAGCCCAGAGCACAGGAAAACAGAAGTGCCTCTCAAAAAGTCAACTAACCCCATGAAACAGCCCCCCCCCCCAGTTACAGGTATTCTGAGCACACTATTGGCAGCCACAGTACCTTTTCCTTTCAATCTCTGCTTCCCAGTGATCACAGTACAGCTTTTTCCTGGATTACTCCTAAACTTTACAAACCAATTCAGTTAAAACAGAAACAATGACTACCAAACCTCTCAATAGAAGCACATCCTGCTCTCTTGTAGCTGTGGGTGGTAGAGAGGTGAGTGGTCCCAGCTGGAGCTTGTTGCCTGAAGTGGGTCTGCACACCTGCTTGCCTATCCTTCACAGGTGGGTATAGAGCTCATTGTGCTTATTAAGGAAAATATCCTGAATAATTCAGTGTAGACTTATTATAGAAATGCTGCAACAATGAAATCAAGTGATTAAGATATGCTTTATTAATATAAACCCATAGAGCATCTTTGTGCTCCTTATCTTTTCCTTCTTTGCTTTCCTGGGTGATAAAATGATGGCGTGTATCAGGGATTACCAGATGGTGCAAAAAGGGTGAACAATTGTGGGCATGTGTGTGCATAGAGAGATGGATAGCTCAGTAAATGCAGTAATATCTAGGTTGCAATGCTGAAAACACTGTGGGGAAAACAAGTGCGAGCCTTGAGCTCTGAAGTGTGATTGTCTTACTTTCCAGAGAGGAGCAGAAATCAATTTGTGGAGATTTGCTGTTCTAATAAAAAGAGGTTGTGCTTCAAATCTCTGGCTGCAGCATGCCCAGATGTTTAGCTTACAGGTAAGGTGAAGTTAAAATCTCTCAGGGTGGGTACCACCCAGCTGTAAAGTAGCATGAGGTCTTCAGGTTGCCTGAGTACCCAGAGGCCGAACTCCTGTGGTGTGCCTGCACCTGTATTTAACTGGTACCCCAGGGATACCTCTGCATGCTGCTTTAGGACCTCAGATGGTCTCTCCCAAAGCAGTGGGGAGAGTCTGTGAGGGAAAGCAGGTTGGGCAGTACTGCACAGCACAGCGGCCACAACTGGAAAAGCAATAGTAAAGCATGAGAGGAAAAAATCAGTCAGAGCTGAGAAAAAAAGCACACAAACTGGCAGCAGTGACAGCTTGGGCAGGCCTATGTGTTTAGTAGGCAGGTTCAATATAGTGTACATTATATCAGAGTGAAATGAGGCTTCATGTGGCCATCACTCTAATAAGAAAACTCTAATTGTCACATAAGCCACTCATATTTTATTCAGGCTGAAATTACAGCCTCAGAATGTGGTTACTTGCTGATAATTGGGCTGTGTCTTCAGCCACTGTAAATCTGCATGACTCTGCAAATGCCAGAACAGTTGTGCTGATTTAAACCAGCTGAGTACCTGACCCTGAACACTGACCAAAGCAGCATCCTGTGCCTGCTGGATTTATAGACATGCTGTGTTAACACGGATGAGCTCATCCTTACAATTCCCCCCCTTTGTGTGGTCCTGGTGTTTTGAGCCTGGACCCAGCTGGGCCATGCTTGTGCTGTAGAGCTGGTGTGCATAGCTCAGACTAGAGTGCCCTACCTGTGCATGGGCCTTGCATGGAGGCAGGGATACTGCATCCTGATGCCCCACTGGGATTCATCTGAGGCACATCCTCAGTCTTGGGGTTCCCTCTGTGACCCCATTCTTGCCAGGCAGAGGAGCATCCCTGTCCAGCCCAGGTTGCTCCAGTGCTACAGTGGGAGCCAATGAGCTCACAGGCCTGCTGTGCTGCACTCCACAGTATGAGCATCTGTGTCTGGCCATTAGTAAGTATAAGAGAAGCATTGGATGACGCCTAAAAAATTGTGGTTTTCCCAGCTATTTTCACCTCAGGGTCCTCTGCATAAAGCCCACTATGTGCTGTGTTCCCTACAATGCCTATTTGCATAATTGTGTGGCTTCTGCTCTAACCCACAACCTAGGCTTTTTCTCTTGGCAGAAGGAGGTTGAAAAGTGCACATTGTTTTTGAATCTGTCTCTGAACATTTCTTTTCGCAGCAACCACAGATCGCATCTCATAAACAGCCACATTTTAAAATACAAGTTTCATGTTTGTTGGTTCTAATCTAATTATTTATAGAAATGCCCTTTTCCTGTGATCCATAATCTTCTCAAACTTCAGTAGTTTCTCGCTGTGAAAAATGATTCACTCTGGGCTGAGTGTATCATGGTAGCTGAATATTTGTTCATTGTGGTGCATTTTTTATCCAGAAAGCTAAGTCTGGAAATGATTCCTGGGTAACAGTTCCCCTGAAGAGCACTACCAGTAGGCTAATCCAGTCTCCAAATGTTCAGGATCCTCCTGAAATTAACTGGAAGTGATTGCAGAAGTGTGAGTGAATGTCCTTAGCATATTCTGTCAAATATTTATTGCATCTATTTTCTCCTCATTGACAGATTATGCAAATGATGTTTTAAGGCATTTACACCCATTAAAAATTAGCTCTTTGAACTTACAAAGTTAATTCTAGTGGTTGGGTGGACCCACACAAGCTTAAATTGACAGTCAAAATGAGAACTGGAAATCTTAAATGCCTGTGTGAATGCCTACCAAATCTTTCTGGTCCTTGAAACCAAACACGGACCAGGTTGCCTGTGGGACTGGGGCTATAGCCCTTCTGAGGCAGGGGGTAAGTGCAAAGGAAAAGAAGTCCTTAGGAAGGAAATTGGCCACAAATTTAGTAAGCTTAAAGATGTAGGAAACACAAAAGTTGAAAAACCTCTTAGGTGTGAGAAAAAAGCAGGTTTCAGAAATAAAGCAGAAGAATTTAGGAACCAGCTCTGGTTGTAAAAACTTGAAGATAGAAGAAGATACAATTATACAGCAAGCAAGGACATTAAAACAATGGTTAGAGTTTTTAGGTTTGGCTGAGATAGGTTTTGAAATTACAAAAAATATGCTTAGCAGGATAGATAAGTTTAAGCCTAATAATGTAATATTGTGCATTATTATATAAGGCATAACAAGCAAGTGTTGTGCACAATAGATGTACATGCATTACTGAAGACTGGTTAAAACAGTTGTTTGTAAATTTTAGAAGCGTGCTATTGGCTAAAAAGCTTTTAAGAATGCTTTGTAACAAGGAAGTCTTTGGATGTCTGGGACAGCATGAGCTTTGTACCATCTCTGTCTCAACTCTGTATGTGAGATTGATAATGGAATAAAATAATAAAAGGCTCCTGGAACACCTGTCCGGGTTCCCCATCCCATTTGCTCTCTGAAAACACCAACATAAAGAGCTTTGTTCAAATGTAGTTTACTGCAGAATAACACCAGTATGCAGACAGCCAGAAATTCCTTTGAAATTTTTTATAGCATATTTTTAATAGTCCTCTACAAGATAATAGCTTGTAACCAGTCTTTTTTTTCCCTTTGAAGGTACATTTTTACCGTGGAATGGAGAAAGAGGTATATTGTCTCACCATTGAGAAAGATCCCACCCATATATTTCAAAGGATCAAATTGTTTGTTACAAAAAATCACTCAGGCAATTCATACTAACATGTTAATTGTGATTCAACAAGTTTTCCATGGCAGCCTAACATCACTGTTAATTTCTTTGGGTAAGTTTTGTTACAAACTACTTTAGCATGGTAAATGGAAAACAGATCATTGCCAGAAGGGTTTGCTTGGTCGGGTGTCATCCTAACTGGGGACAAATGCATCCTCATGGGGAACGTTAGAGACATTGGGCCAGGAGCAGGGGAAGGTTTCTCCCTGTGGGATTGAGCTGGGTTACATGACCGCCCTGCAAAGTGCAGAAAGGAGCATTGCAAGCCTGTTGTGTTTCAGTCAATAATTGGACTCATTAGTGTCGCACGGTGAGTTGGCCTCCTGTTTGCCTGCTGTAGAGGAGTACTGAATTTGTGTCATTTCTGATTTCTCCCCTCCACATCGCAGCTGCTCAGTGTAGATACTTTTTCACAGGCAATCAGAGAACCTAAGAAAAGAGCTGGAGTGAGATGGAATGTCGCTGTTGTACCAAGAATGACACAGTCCAGGACTGGGTTCAAAGGCCAGAAATGGCTGTATTTAATTATATAATTCAGCTTATATAGCTTTGTTTGCAAGAGTGGCATAACACCACTGGGTGCTTGACCATCCGCCTCCCAGAATGATTGGCTGAATGGCATAACACCCATTTCCAAAATATTTTTCCCAGTGTGGAAAACGAAGACACAAACAGCTTGTGCACCTGTGAGATAGTTTACAAAACCTCAAACCGCTTTCCCAGCTAGTTAGTGTGAGAAAGGAGACTTTCACAGGTGGCTGTAAAAATAGGAAAATTTCTCTGCCACCTCTCTTAGCATCTACAATGGAAGACACTGTGTGTTAATTAGGGTGTTTTCAACTAACTGACCCAGTCATGCAAAGGGAGTATCTGAGATTTGTTGTTGCTGTTGCTATTTTCACCACTCACATATCTGAAGTAGTTTTACATTGAATTGACTTAAAAGCTACACCAGACATGGAAAAATTCAATAATGAAAGCTTTTGCTCTTTGGGAGTTTTGGTGGGGAAAAAAGGACCCACTTATCAACTATATCTAAAATATCTGGAAAATTCTACACCAAAACAATATTAACACTGTTTTCTAGAATGAGGAATATGAACATTTGGAAATATGTTCATGTGTTTATATGAAAATATACAGTGAAATAATGAATCAAACAAATGTAACACTAGTATTTTTGCCCCAGTAATTAGTTGGTAAAACATAAAATTTTTAAAAAACAATGTGAACAGTAAAATTCTCCCAGTTGAATTCTAAATCATTAACCTAATAAATTTTTTATAAATATCACGAGGAATAACAATAAAAAGAAGATATTCTTCATTAAATGAAATTATATTTGAGCTATCAAGACATGTATGTATCTGCTGCACTTCCTTTCTTCTTCCACAGCCTTCCACATGCTGCTGGACAAGGAGGCAGCTAGCAGAGGTGCATGGCTTATGCTCCAAAACATAGGGCAAGATGCCTGATAGAAATCTTGTTAATGTACTCATTGACAGAGCCCTTGAAAATAAAACATAGGAAAAGAGAGCAGAAAAACTGATTTTATCACTTCTACATGCAGCAGGAAGTGCTGTGCCCGCTCTGCTGAGCTCTGGACTTCAGAGCTGGGCCACTCTACTCTCTGTGTGAACTCAGGAGTATTAATAGTATAGGAAACAATCATGGAAGAAATACTGAAACATGTCTAAATGGAGGGAGGGAGGGAGGAAGGAAGGAAGGAAAGGAAGGAAAGGAGGAAGGAAGGAAAGGAGGAAGGAAGGAAGGATTTGTCCTGTGTTTAATTTCCCTAATATAGTCTCCTCGATGAGTCTTTGGTGGGAAAGTCTTGTTTCTTATCCAGCTTCTCAAGTTTTGTAGGGGCACTGAATGTTTGAACATGCTACAAACCTTGGTTTGGATGCATGTGATCTTCTTCCACACCTGTACAGGCTTTATCTGAACAGCAGAACATGTATCTTATCCAGGTACAACGATGATGCACTACTACCATGCTATACCCTCTAAGTTCTACTTCCATCATCTGGAAAGCCACTAATTCTCACCATGCCCAGGGACATGTGACTTTTGCCCTGGCAGTAAGGCTCTTTCACCAGTAGAAAGGGGACAGCCTTGTGTGAACTGCCAGATCAAGCAGAGAGGCTGGAGAATTAACAATCAGAATCAGTGTGTTTGGCAGCAGCTATTTACATTAGATTAGAAAAGGTTTTAGGAGAAATTAGCTGGGGATGGGCTCTGAGACAGTGATAGGGGGCAGTAGAGACATTAGAGGGCACCCAGGGACAAGACTTTCTGGACACTGGCATTCCCCAGTCTCAGGGCAAAGGTTGTGTCAGGTATTGCTCAGTGCCTGGGAGGAGGAGGCGACGGACACAGCTCCAAGTGACCATGTCCCACAGCCTCTGGCTGAACATTACTACTGCACTCCTGTCCCAAATTTAAATTGTCCTTAGAAATAAACTGGTCTGATGCCTTCAGGGTCCTGAGGAAATTCACAGCAGTCCTGTGAGCACATGGCAATGTTGACCACCTCCCTGGTGGACTTGGGTTCTCTGGGCTTGCCCATGAGTTGGGTTTTACAGAACAGGCAGCTTTCTAAGGACAATGTAATTTCCGACTGGACCTGTGTGAACGGGAGATCATTACCTTCCACAGTGGCAGTTTCTTCATCAAACAACAGATAATCTTCACTATGAATATTGCCTGACTTGTCATCCTCTCCCTTAGCCCCTATTCCATATTGTTGGGGGTCTGTCCATGCTGCGATCTCAAGGTTGCAATTCTGCCCCATGTCTGAATTCATCTGGATATAACTCTTTTTCTTTGCTGCTCTTCCATCTCTCACCTGGAGTTGTTAGAAATGAGCTTGGAGTGAAGACACACCTGGCTTGTTTTCTTGGTCCTTGTAGACAAATGACTGATGAAAAGAAGCCTCAATTTTTGATATTTTCCTCAAGGTAATATACACCTGCTTCCTTATCCTGCCTCCTCCATCTGCGCGTTCTCCTCCTGAGAGCTTCACAACACCCCCAACAAGTACAGTAACCAGATTCACTACAGGGTGAGACAGGGGTCTTGTGAGTTTGCAGTTTTCCATGCTGGCATCTGTAGTAGTTTATGAGGCTTAATCCTTGCTCTGCATAATACACTCATGTCTCAAAATCCACCTTTCCACTAGTAATGGGGAGGAGCATCAGCAAAGGGGACTATGTGGACAAGGTGGTCCTCAAATCCAGAGGCCAAGGTCAGCCAAGGCGGGAGAAGCATGACAGGTGGATAAAGGGCACTCTGCATGGAGGAGAAGCTCCCATATCTTTAGGCATGATCTGGATAAAGATGCCTCACAACAGGCTGCCTTGGAAAATAAGGCTCAACAGACTGGGAAGTAAAATGCTCTAGCAAATTTAGAAAATTGAAAATGTAGAGAGTAAATTTTAAAAGCCTTGGCTCTGCCTGGAGCATATAATGAATATAAATTCCATGTGGACAAAGGTGATAACGGGAAAAATGAAGGACATGCCACAAACTGCATTTGCTCTTTCAAAAAAATGCAGATGCTGCAGTGAGCATCCACAGGTCTGTGAGTCACTTCACTCAAGCATCCTCTCAAAACAAGGAGGCACACAGAGGCCAACAGCTCTGAAGCATCAGCAGCTCTTGAAGGAAAGCAGCCTCACCACAGTAGCACGGTATGTATCGCCACCCCTGCAGGTCTGATTTTTGGACAGAAATTAATTTCATAGAACTAAAAAACAATAAATCAAAAACCAAAACCAAACCAAGAAAAATACCACAACAAAAACAAACAAACGAAAAACCCAAACAAAAGAAACCCAAAAAACCACCAAAAACAAAAAACCAAAGCCCAAATGAAACAAACATACAGCTATACAAAACAAAAACCTTTTTCCCGCTGGGTAGCTGGGCTGCTTACACCAAAACAAGCACAGCACTTACAAGGATAACTGTTTGGAAGGGGGGAAAAAATTGAGCGTTTGGTACAGCGAAGATTAAGTTTTCAAAGAAACAGAAAAACAAAGCTTGAAAGCACAGTAAGTTTTGCTGATGAGCCGCACATTTTTATTGGACTGGTTTTTTACCACTAAAAATCAATATTTCTAATTTCACTGATAGCACAAGAGCTGCCGGGCTTTCTGTGACTCCCTTCTCCGTTACCGTCGTTTGGCAGAGGCTTCGCTGGCAGCGCCGTGCGCCCCTCGCTCAGCCCCAGCCCGGCCGGGGAGCGGCGCTGCCTCCGGGGGCGGGCGCGGAGACACCGCACCTGCGGTGGCGGCAGCGCGGCGCCAGGTGGCACTATCGCACCGCCGGCCGCCTCCGCGGCTCCAGCGCACCGGGACGGCATCGCCCTGGAACTGCCCGGCATCGCCCTGGCACAGACCTGGCATTGCCCTGGCACGGACTTGGCATTGCCCTGGCGCTCCCGGCGCCACCCTGGAACTTCCCGGCCCCGCCCTGGCACAGACCTGGCATTGCCCTGGCACGGACTTGGCATTGCCCTGGCGCTCCCGGCGCCACCCTGGAACTTCCCGGCCCCGCCCTGGCACAGACCTGGCATTGCCCTGGCGCTCCCGGCATCGCCCTGGAACTGCCTGGCATCGTCCTGGCACTCCCGGCATCTCCCTGGAACTGCCCAGCATCACCCTGGCATCGCCCTCGCACCGTGCTGGCATTGCTCTGACACCGCCCTGGCACCACTCTGGCCCCCTCTGCATTGCCTGGCTTTGCCCTGGCATCGCCCAACACCACTGCAATGTCCAGCAGTGCTTGACACCACCCGGTGCCAGTGGGCATCAGCCTGGCACTAACTCGTCAGCACCTGGCACTGCTGGTCATTGCCCTGGCACTGAGTTGGTGGCACCTGGCACTGCCCTGTCACCATTCTGGCACTGCCCTGCATCACTGCAGCGTTGCCCAGCATTGCCCAGCATCAGCTGGTACCAAGCCTGAACTGCCCTGGCATCACCCAGCAGCGGCCCGGCACTACCCCAGCACAACCCCAGCACTGCCTTGGCATTGCCTTGGCATCACTCCTGCATTGCTTCAGCACTGACCAACAGCTTCAGGGAGACTCTGCAGAGCCTGTTCATTTCCCTCCGCATAATTAATACAAACACAATTTATTAAATGCATACATTGCTTTCCATTTTTAATCAAATGAATTATTCAGGCTGAGTACTTTATTAGGCTGTTTGTCTTCTCTCCTTCCCCCTTGGGCTGGGTCTCTCATATTTACCACCGGAGGGATGCAGCACAATCATTTCTGCAGAGAAATGCTTGTCTGGGGACTGGTTCTGGGTTTATGCTGCATTGGCATGTTGTCAAGTAAAGTCAAAATTTTCTTCTTCCAAAAATAGGGGAGGGGTACATGACACAAAAGTTTTGTGTTGGAAAGTTGAAATCCAGTTCATCACTCAGTGTTTTTAAAGCAATTTGTTGGGCTGTGGTGCTTCATGTGACTTTTACCTCAGTGCATTCACGTAAATCGTGGAATAATTTAGACTGAAAAAGACCTTTAAGATCATCAATTCCAACTGTTCAGCCTAGTACTGCCAAGTCCATCACTAAATTGTGTCCCCAAGTGCCACACCTACAAGTCTTTTAAATACCTCCAGGGATGGTGACTCTACCCCTTCCTCAGGCAGCTTGTTTCTGTGCTCAACAACCCTTTTTGTGAAGAATTTTTTCCTAATATCCATCTAAACATCCATTGGCGCAACTTGAGGCCATTTCCTGTCATCCCAACACTTGTTACCTGAGAAGAGACTGACACACACCCTGCTCACTACACTCTCCTTTCAGGTAGATACAGAGAGTGATAAGGTCCCCTCTGAGCCTCCTTTTCTTGAGGCTAAACAACCCAACTCCCTCAGCTGCTCGTAACACTTGTGCTCCAGACCCTTCACCAGCTCCACTGCCGTTTTCTGGACATGCTCCAGCACATCAATCTGTGAATATCAATGAAGTGTGCCAAATAACTACTTTCTCCCTGAGCAAGTTGTTCTTGCTTTTCTAGTGCAGACTCCAAAGTGTCTACAAAAGATCTTTTTCTGAGTTAGGGGAAGATCCACCAGACCGGGAAACAGTTTGGTGGGATACTTCTGTCAGCAGAGCTGGGTGACAGCAAACATGGGCAGACCCAGCTGCACAAGAGCTCAGTGGGCTTCTCTGTGAATTTCTTCTGGCTTTCCTACACTTTGACAGGCATTTCAAGAGAAACAAAACAAAAAAAAAAAAAAAAAAGAAAAAAAAAGGATCAGGAATTAACATGTATGCTACTGTTGATATATTTTGACAGATTCTGTCAGTTTCCTGTGTAAGTTCACTATGTTTTTTCAACACCTTTATGAAACATGACTCCTTAAAGCCACTTGGCCACAACCCTTTCTCTGAAAAGAAAGATTTCTGAAATGCTTCTCAGGGTCACTGTGGAAATAATTTTTCAGCAGAAGACTGTGAGGATTTCAATGCCAGAGCGGCCATAGAAGGAGCATCATCCTGCAACCTCTTTTTCATACAAATACTATATGATTTCCAGACAGTCCCTTCAAACTAAACTATTCCTAACTGTCAGTCCCCTTCCCATTGCTTTGTTCTGCTGCTTCTGGGAGGTGTTGCTCATTGTCTGTGCCTGTTAAAGTTCACGGGACCTGAATTATTCAGTGCTGCCCTTTCCCAGACTGAGTCCAAAACCCTACAGCTAAGCGAGTCTTGGAGAGTTATTTCCCAGAAAGAATGTTGAAAACATCAGTCCTTTCAAGAGCTCTCAGACAGCCACAGCAATGACCCTTCTCAGCTGGGGTGCCCAAAAATGCCCACAGAGAACAGCTGAGGTGTCTGACACCTCAACGAGGAAGGGCAAAGTGAAGCAAAAAGGTCCAAACACCAAAACTGAGTTTCAAAGGAAAGTGAGCTGGCCCAGCTTTATGTTTATGAACCATTAAATAGCCAGTGCCAGCCTTGCTTACACAATAGACCTCTCCTTAAGGAAAGTTAAATAGGCTTGCTGGCTTGCTAGCTTGCTGTAGAGAGATCAGCAAAGATTTATTCTTTCTTTTAAACACGTAGTAGGATGGTCTTGGTATGTATATAATCAGTAACCCATAAAACCTTAAGGGGAATTTTTATCCCAGAGATTCATTTCTGTCCTTAATGATTTAGTAGTAAAACTACAATCAGTCTTGGGACACATGGGATTATGAAAAAAGAATTAAAACGTTTTTTTAAATGGCTAATGACACAGTCCCTTAAAATATTTTGAAAAAGGAATGCTGGAATCCTTTGAAGTGACTTTCAATTAAGCTTTTAAATGAATTAGGATGTTATTTCTGTGTAACAGCTAGATCATAAATTTAGTTTCTAATTAAATACTGTGTGAAAACTTCATGTCACACGTCACTGCTTGCAAATTTATTCGCTGCAGGATTTGACTGAAGTTACTTAGAGAGATGTTCTTTTCTCCTTCTCAGGGGCACAGCAACTTCCCTCTAGGAAAAAAAAAGGAAAGCTGCTATTGTGCTGTTCTATGGAAAAATAGCAGTTTCATTACTATAATAACCCAAGTCACAGACTTCTTTTGCAGTTCTGGTCAAGATTTCATGGGAATTTCTCTGTCATAGTCCCCCAAAGCCTGTCTCTGTTCTCTGGAGGAGGCCTCCAGTGCCTGGTGCCGCATTATTCCTCAAAGGGTTAATCAAATTCATTTTTACTGGACCTTTTTCAGCCATATCATACTTCAAGAAAAATATGGGCAGCTTTCACTATTTTAGCACAAAAGCTAAGGAGCAGATAATGCCAAGTCCTACTGGCAGCATTATGGGGCAATGCATTTTTAATAATTACACAGTATTTCAGGTATAATTATTTCTCTACACATTAGGCCTGACAGCTCTTTTCTCCCTGTCCTTTCTTACCCTTTATTCCTCCATCTCTCCAAGCATCTCAATTTCTTCACCTAATTTAAATTAAAATGCCATATTTCTGGCTGTAAAAAGAACCCTACCCTTTTCATTTTGTTCTCTCTGCTCTGATTCCAAATGACATCAGCTCAAAGCAAAAAGTTATTGGACACTTGAACTTTTTTTTCCAAGGCAGCCCTTAAGTATTCCCAGCATTTAGTGATGACCAGTTACATTAATAAGGTTAATAGTTCACTGGGACAAAAAAACATAAATTCCTTACTTTCCTTCATAATTTGGTGATAGTAGTCACCAGAGAGTCACCTGAGGCTGTTTTTTGAGCTGCTTAGTTAAAGAAATGTGCCTCTCTATGAGCCAAGCTGCTGTGGTTCTTTCCCCTGGGCCATCATTTTAAGCCTTGTGACTGTCTGGCCAACAACGTGAGTGCAGTGTGGCCAGTAGCCTGGCATGGGGCGAGGGACATGAAACAACACAATCCCTGCCCCTGCCTCTTGCAGCTCCGTATTCAGAAGTAAATCATCACCTTAAGATGGCATTGCAGAGTTACTTGACCCGACACAGCAGCCGGCAGCCTTCTCCACAGGTAACTTGGTGATACATTGCTAAAGAGCTCAGAGAAGCATTGCTAGCACACATTATTTCCCCTGTGCTGAGCAATGCACTACGAGCTCTACCCTGTATTTCTGTCTGAGGCACTCGTGCCATCACAAGCCTGCAGGGTCTGGGGCACCAAAGATACAGCCATGGGTTTATGCTGCTGAGCATTACGCTGTCCACTTGCTCTGCCCTGACCCTCCAGACAGGCTTTGCATAACATTTCATACTTTTTAACCTAAATCTTCTCATGAATCTGTGATTTAGGATTCCCCACATTTACCATATATAAAGAGTTTCAACAATCATTGTTCTTCATGAAGAAGCCAAGGAATAAAACTGTGCTATTGCTATTTTGACCTGAAAGAAATGGAGTACAGACGGTTGTTAATATTTTACTGTACCCTAATCTTTTTTTCTTGAGTAATTGTCCTGGGTTGCAGTGTATTCTATTACCATCCTCATGAGCTGTTGAAACCAGGTGGGGCAGTGTTTCCTTGCCTCTTCCCTCTGGACTATCTTTCTGTTAATGGCCCATCATTGTCCTGCCGCCTGACTCAGAGATAACTCCCTCCGGACTATCTTCTGTTAATGAGCTTAATCAACACTTGGCCTCATGACTCATCACCCCATTGTGAGATGCTCCACCCAGAGGGAGGAACCAAGCATCCCATCCTGGATATAATCTGAGATTCCGAACACCACACACACTCTTTCCATTGGATTTCCAGAGGACAGGAGCTACACAGCCACCACTGGACCTTCCGAGGAAGAGCAGACCCTTCTACAGGATCACTCTTCAACAGAACCACAGCCACCACTTCAGGAGGACTGCAGCCACCATCTTATCGGACTGCTACTGCCACCCTGACTAACAGGGACTCAGGCTGTATCCTGACTCTGTCAGTTTGAACCAGTGTTTTCTGCCTTTTTTTTTTAAATTTCCCAATTAAATTGTTATTCTGACTTGGTGCCTCCCACTGGTTTGTTTTCAAACTAGTACAGTAATATTTACCCATGCTCTGTGGGGGTGAGAGATACCTGAAACAATCAGGAATTGGAAATTGTCCTGTACCATTTTTTTTAAATAGCTGAGCTGGAAACAGAACTCCTCTCCATCCCTACTATGTAATATGGCCTAAGGTTGGAAGTGTTTAGTAGCCACTGGTCTGGATAATCAAGCACCCAGAAATAGACCTTTTTCTTGGAGACTCTGTAGGCAAATATTATCTCAAAAAAACCCTCAGCTGGAGTCTGTCCATGCTTAGACTGTGATGTAGAGCCTTCAAAAAGTCTACATAGGTGTTGGGCCTGATGCAACTACTTGCAGTCTAAATCCTACCACTCTTACTCATAGATATTTTTACTTCCTCACAAGTTCATTATTTTCCTAATTTTTTAAAAATTTAATTTTTATATGAGCATAAGCCAAGATTTCAAAATGGTTGACTGATTCTAAGTGTTTGATTTGCTATCTCTCCAATTTCCTAGTATGCGAGGCCAAAATTTTGATTCTCAGACCACATTAAAATGTCACAAGTTAGACAAAATACAAGCTTTCGAAATGCAAATGAAAAATGAAAGCACTAGCAGACTCATAAGAGACATGAAAAATTTTATTACCAGAAAACATCATTACCGGGTTCCATTAAAAGACATGTTCAAATTAAGGCTTTTCTAAATACACGTCTAAAGAGCTTTCCGAGCAACAGAAATGGGAAGGTGAATTTTGCTGCCTGATTTAATTTAGGTTTAACAAAGGTCTAGCAAACAGAAAAACTAGGCTCTTGCAAAGTCTCTGAAAACAGCTGTCTGCACAGACCATTCAGGGGGAGTCTGCAGTGGGAGCCCCTACTTTGCTAAACACTGGAGAATCCGCTTAAGGGAGAGATTTGTCCAGATGCCATTAGTAAGCAAAACAGCTTTTTTTTTTTTTTTTTTTTTTTTTTTTTTTTTTTTTGATACATCAGCCATAAGACTCCAACTCTGAATCCAGCTCTCATTAGTGTTATGCTTTCAGAACAACTTTTACATTCTAGCTTTACCATAGGTCCTTGCTCCAGAACTTTTCCCCTAGATAATGTCTGAGAGGTCCTTCTGCTGGCCTGCATTTTAGAGGATGCTATTTTACTTTTCACGGTAATGCAGTGACTTTGCTGGCACCCTGTGAAAGTCCCAGAAATGCAGGTTCCAGCTGTACAAAATCCACTATGTAAATGAAATGACCACTCAAATGTCTCTCTCGCCGTTTCTGAAAGGACTCAGCTTCTGCTAGAAATAGTGCAAGTACATCAATCTGCTTATTGACTACAGTCCTGCCAACTTTTTGCCTGAGGCCAAGCCTTTCCTGTCATGATATGTACCCCTCACATGATATGTACCCCTCACTTGAGTATGGGGTTCTCACTAACTGCAGGGTGGTCTCCTCCATCCTTACCATGGAAGGCCCTTTCCCCTCTTCCCACAAGCTTTCAGCAATCCATCTGCTTGTGTTTCCAAGAGGAAGAAGAAAACCCCCTCTCTTTCCCTCATCTGCTGTGTATGTCATATATCAGAATTAGAAAAAAAGGATTTAAAAGAGTTAGCCCAGTGGTGTCAAAATAATAGAAATATTTTAATGTTCTGTTTGGAAAGCATTTTCAGCTGGAAGATTTATGATCTTTTATCCACAGAAGACGTTAAAAACACTCTGAATTGTGCTAAATAGACAAAATTAAAATGATGATTTGAAGTATCCTGTTGATTCCTTTTCCTGGTCTTAAAATCAAGAGTCAAACACGGTTAGAAGGGAAAAAGGGATTTTACCTTGGTATTTATTTTAAGGATCCGTAGGTGCACCATGTCTAGGTCGAATGCACTGAAAGGCACACCGCAATGCACCCAAAAGTTCTGGTCTAACATTATAGGTCTTGCTAATTAGCATATCTATCAAAAATTCTCCAATTAGAGGCTCAAATGAACCCCCCTCCCCAAGGAACCTTCCCCTGGATGGTTCTATCTTGGTTTACAGAATGTGTTCTGGAGAGGACTTTGGGGTCTGGGGCATTCTGATCCCTAACTCCAAGGCTTCTGAGATGTTCAGTCTCCTAGCTTGACAAACAAGTCCAAGAATGTAGGCAAAAGCACTAAGAATACAGAAGTTGTAAAAAGGTATAAAAGGGGTATAAAAGAAAAGGCAAAAACATCATCATGGCCTCACTGTGGTATTCCAATATGCAGTGGCAAGAAGTGGACAAGGTGTCTTGATGTGGAAAATTCTTAATTAACATTTGAGTAAGTATCCTCTGTCTCCTCCTCCTCAGATCACTGTGCAAGAGTTTAATATCCTCATGTATTCTGTGCTATAAATCCTCAGTTCTACATCAGGGAGTGTCATGTATGATCAACAGTTTGTTATTATAGATTGTGATGGGTACTATTGAGCTACTTACCAAAAGGATACTTGCCTCTGACTTGGAATGAATATTAATAAAGCTGTTAGTCCTTTGTCAATAAAGCAAGTACCTTCTCAGTTTCTGTAACTGAGCACAGTAATTGCCATCAGTACCCCTAAATGTCAAATTTGTTATTTCACCTCCAGAGCAGTCAACCTAAGAAGTGATTTAACATAGTTCTTAAACATCAAAATTATTTCATATTATTTTGAGGGAACTTGCAAGCGCCTTCTCTCTTTGTCAGGTGATGAAAAGATGCACCAAACACCACTGAAAATCTGTTTTCCTCATTGGCTTTCTATGCTAACAAGGCTCCAACTTTTTTCTGATATGTGAAAACAGCAGTAGGTGAGGAACAAAAGTGAAGGATATTCCTGAAGGGCTGAGGGGTACCCACCACATAATTCTGTTGATGTTGGCTTATTTCTTTTTTTTTTCCTGTGTAAAATAAAGGAACCCATGGCTGGTGATCAGGATTCCTACCTGTTGCTGATTTCTGTTAAAAAGCCTCTCTTCCAGCTTTGCAGCCCATGCTAAGTTTTCTAGAAGAGATAATTACACATCCCAGAGGTGCAACCAAGGGCATGTAGAACATCCTGGGGCTGTTGGAGCAGTCTGGCAAAGATGGGATAAAGATGTAGGAGGCTGAACTGCAGCTGTCAAAGAGGCATGAGACAACTCACACCACTGCTGTCTCTTCTTGGCTGGATACTCCACAGGAATCGGAGACAATAGCTGTTAGAAGTACCTTAATCTGGGAGAGTGGTTGAAGTGCTCTGGAACAAAAAGATAGCCTCAGGAATGATGGTAGGAAAGGTACTCAAAGAATCACAGGAAAGCTTCCTGTTCTTGTTAGACAGTCAAATTTTGAATCTAATTTTCACATAAGCTGATCTAAAATGTTTAGTTTGCAAGACCCCAGACTACACTGTAAAAACACAGTTAGAGTAAGCAGGGAAAACCCCAAATTTCTCATAGGCATAGATCAGAAAAAGGTGTTCTTAACACAGGTGAATTTAGGGATCTAACTAACGAACGATTAATGTGTGTGTTGTGCTCAGAGAAGCTATACACCTTTCAAAACCTCCACTATTGCCTCACTGGTTGGTGAGAAGCTTAACATGAGCCAGTAATGCACATTCACAGTATCCTGAGCTACATCAAAAGAAATGTTTCCAGCAGATTGACTTAGGTGATTCCACACCTCTGGTCCACCCTTCCAAGACCCCACCCAGAGTGCTGCATCCAGCTTTGGCATCCCTGGCACAGGAAAGGCATGGAGCTGGTGGAGTGAGTCCAGAGGAGGGCCATGAAGGTGATCAGAGGGCTGGAGCACCTCTCCTATGAAGACAGGCTGAGAGAACTAGAGTTGTTCATCTTGGCAAAGAGATGGATCTAGGAAGACCTTGGAAGGCCTTAGAACACCTTCTAGTGCCTGAAAGGACCTGCAAAAGAGCTGGAGAGGGACCTTTGATAAGGACATGTAGTGATAGGACAAGGGTGAATGCCTTTAAACTGAAATAGACTAGATCTAGATAGATATTTGGAAGAAAGTCTTCACTGTGAGGGTGGTGAGGCACTGGAACAGGTTGCCCAGAGAAGCTGTGAATGCCCTATCCCAGGGTGTTAAAGGACAGGCTGAATGGGGCTTTGAGTAACCTGGTCTAGTGGAAGGTGTCCCTGCCAATGGCAGGGGGCTTGTACTAGATTACCTTTAAAGGTCCTTTCCAACCCAAACCATTCTATGATCCTATGATACAGCATTAAAAATAATTTAAATGTTGACAAAATAGTTAATTTTTACTATTTGGCCTGAAAAACACTGAACAGAGGGCCACTGAAAATGACCCATGAGCTCCAGTGACAACTGAGTTGTCAGATCAAAAAAGTGCTTGGGGTAGAAGCAGTGGTCTTGCATCCATTTTGTAGGTCTCTTTTCATCCCAGGAGCAGAAAATGCCAAGCCTGTGAGGGCAATCAAGGTTGAAGAGCAGGAGCTTGGTTAAAGCTGCATCAGCCAAGTGGGCCAACCAAACCAGATGCTGTCATTCCCTGTTCCAGGGGAATATTCTTCCTCCAACCCCAGGTGCAGCTTGCTCTAATGGGCACTAATTGTGCCATTTTGAACAACTCTAAAATAAACCAGACTACAGTCACATTGAAAACCAATTATGTATAATATGGCTGTGTGTCTGAATTTGTCTCAAGCCGGGACACTGTGTCTGAAACCTGACTACAATCTAATTTCTTTAAAGGTTGCCTGATAGCGATATCACAAGAAAGAGTTCTGCAGCAGCAGAGTTTGATTCCACTTCCCCTCTTTTGTCAGGGAATAAGCTTAGAAAAACTTTCAAATTGATGGTAATTCACTAGTTTCAAAGGCCAGACAAAATAAATCTTTAATAAAAAGGTTTGCCCCAAGAAGGAACAGGCAGCTTAAAGAACTTAGACCTCCAAAACATTGCACAGAGAGCCTGCGTGCTCTCTGTAATTTAATACTGGGGATCTTGGCTAACTTCATTAAGAGAATGACAGGGAAATTGAGATAAATCATCCTGTAGTGAGGGAGGGACCAATACAGAGAAAACTATAACCAGCAGGACAAATAGGTTCTATTATCACACAGATGACTTTCTTCCACTTTAGTGTTAGAATGAGTTCCATTAACACAACCTATGTATTTTACAGTGGAGCCCATACCATTGTGAAATTAAGCACATTGTATGATTCACACAAATGCATCCACAAGATGCTGGACCATTCTTAGATTTAGTTTTGACTATTTTCAGCCCACTCACTGAATGTGAATTTTTAAATTTTGTTTAGTAACTTTACAGTTGAGAACATGACTATTTTGATTTTTACATCTTTACCAACTAATATCTCAAAAATATTTTATTAACTCTGTAACTCAATCTCAGAATTGTCACTTCTACAACTAGCTTTGTTTCGTTTGAAAAAAAAATTCACTATGAAAAGATTTCCATTCTCTACTACCTCCTAATACTCATGCTAGGCAAATGCTTTTGAAGACTTCCCACATGGCTCAGTTCTTGGTGGCCAAAAAAATCCCAGTGTTTAAGAGGGTTTACCCATTTCATAGAGCTTTAGTTCTGTCTTGGAACTGCTGTCTGTTCAAGGGTTTTTTTCTCTGCAGGGAATAGCTGTGATTTGTATAAAGACTTTTCTTCCAGAAAGTTGAGTCACTTTTTTTATTAAATGCATTCAGCATAAACCGTGCATTTTAATAACAATTTTTTTCTATATTTTGATAAAAATTGCACTGAATAACATTCAATTCTTCCTACCTAGAAATAATTTAAATTTAAATAATTTAAAGCTTTATTTCAGGCCTTGTAATAGCAGCTTTTCAACACCAGCCCTCCATAGCACCTGTTTTGTTTGTGTCCATCCCTTTTCAAAGGCAGAGTGCTTGATGCTGAGGGAAAGGCTGCCCTGGCTCTGCCATTCTTTTATCTAATTTTTGGGCTGTTGGTGGTGCACATCTACAGGACTGTTTCCATTCCACATTCTGGAGGTGACCTGGGAGGGATAGGTGGGAGTTGTTTTTGGCTGAGCCCAGCCCTTCTGCTCTCATCTTCTCCCCTCTGCACTTCCCATGGATCCCTTGTCCCCTCTGGATGGGAGTCTCCCTAGCAGTACAGTTTTTGACTGTGGATAAACACCGAGCACCACAAGACAGTGCCCCATCAGTCATTTCCCAGGGCATCATGCAATGCTGTGTTTCACTTGGTAGCTGCCTTTTTGGACTACAAACACAGCTTTAGCAAATGAAGCTGTTTAGTCAGTACAGCTAAGGAGGACACACACCAAAATGAGTTCCTCTCCTTATTCGGTCCTATTTCTGGACTCTGTCATTGTGAATTTACTAATTTCCTGAAATAAAGTTTATATTTCAGCATAAAATACTGTAATGTAAGACTGAATGAAACCCAAGATCCTTGTCTGGACTAGGAAATCTCTTTTTAATAGTTTAATCCTGTTTGCATTGAGTTAGAATACATTTCCTTTGGTACAGGGCACAGGAAAATATTCTTTCTATAATTGATTGATTTAAAAGGGTTCTGCTTTAAGGGGAATAATACAGACCTGTTGTGGCAGACAACCTGATTTTGAAATAAGAGCACTAAACATTAACAACTGCAGTAACTGACTTGTGACATCATCTACTTAAAAAAGACAAACAGCTACTTATAATCGAAATTGCAGAGTGGAGAATCACTGGCTGTGTCTGACTGATTCCTTGCAGATGGGTGCTTATGCTAAAATTGGGGCAGTCACAGGGGCTACATGTACTCTTATCTGCCATCACCAGCCATGAGAGGTCTCCTGGCTCTCTCTCGTGGGCATCTCCTTGGGCCAGGAGCTGGCCTTTGCTTTCCTTGGGCAGGGAGAGGCGGTGGCTGGTCCTCCCCTGGCTCATGCATGGGGGAAGAGTCTGTGATGAGCCAGTTGCCCAGGAGTGTGTCCAGATGGCTTTTGAATATCTCCTGGGATGGTGACTTCACGATCTCTCTGGGCAACCTGTTCCAGTGCCAGGTCACCTTCACAGTGGAATGTACACAACAACATTAATTCATCACAGAATCAAAAAAAAAAGAAAAAAGTAAAAAGAGTCTGAAAGATTGCTAGGAAGGTTTCTAAACCATTCTGAGGATGGGAGCAGCTGTGCATAGGGTGGCACCACCACAAGAGCTCCCTAAAAATCCCATGCAGAGCCACCAGTCATGCAAAAATGCGTGAGACATCTCAAGGTGGCTCTGTGATGTGGCACAGCATGGCATGACAGAGTGCAGAGCTGCCTGCATGGCTCAGGAAGCTGCAGGGCTCTGTGATGGAAATGACAAGGGAAAGGAAGTGCTTTTGAGGTTAAAACAATGTTTAAAAGGAAAACAAAATTGAAAACGAAATTGAAAACCTTTGCCAAAAATCCCTCTGAGATACTGACCTTTTTTGGACTGCTTGACTGCAAACACTGATGAAATAGCCTTTTCTTCTGGCATCCACAAAAAACAGGGCTATGTAGGCTGATAAAAACCCTACTTCGTATGTTGCTGGCATCTCCTTGTAGAAAGGAATTCAGAACTTCTTTAGCAAAAGCATATTTTCTTCTGATGACACAATTCACAGAAATATAAAATATTCCTAGGAGTTATTAAAATATTCATAAGAGTTGGGAATATTTACAAATTTAGAGAATGACTACAGTAATTTAACTTTGGCAAATACAACACCAGTGACTAATAAGGAAGGACAGAATTTTCATGGGAAAATATGGTGTCATCATTTGAATTTTCAATCATTTTCCAACTGTTTCAGACTGCAAGTGGTATTTCACTTAAATGTTCAGAAATCCTGAAGCATATCTTTGAGTGGTTACTTTTGCATTTGTAGCTAAAGGATCTTAACAAGTTGTCTCTGTTCCTGAGATTTCTGTGTGTGCATCAGGTAAAAAATATATAGCTGCAATTTGTATTTTATACATTAAAAGGACCAAGAGTAGTCTCCAGTGAATAAATAAATAATACTACCATTTCTTTTACAGTATGAGAAGTTACTCTGCATGTTAAGAGCAATCGGAGCCTGTATTTGCTGCAGCTCATAATGTAATGCATTCTTTGAAGAGTAAGCTTCAACAAAGACTAAATAACAAATTATTTGGTTGTAGATACATCTTTTGGCTAAAACTCCTAATTGCAATGGAGAAGAAAAGAAGGAAGTGTAATTCGTTTGTGTGTCTTCGTGCTAAACAACAAGTTTGATTCCAGATACTGTTTCTGATTTTTGTGTGTGTCTTACAAAGTTTTAAGCATTATTGAAACCTGATAAAAGTGGGGAACACCATGTTCATATGAAGAATATTGTATGGAGTGAACGAATTGCCATGTTTTAGAAACGGTTTGTTCTCTCCTTTTTGTAAAATGCGTGAATTTTGATTTTTCCTCTCCTTTGTGAAAGTACCTATGGAGAGAGTGTTTGCCTTTTGTAAATATTTGCTTAGATAGCAAATATTGCTGTCTAGATCTCAAACAAAGAGGGCTCCTGTAATTTTCGTAAAGAATTCAAAACCTTAAAAAAGCCACTGCAATCTCCAAAAGCCTAGATGTACTGAAATGTCTCAAAATAAAGTAAGACCTGTTACAAATAATCCCTAGAGTAACTGAGTTATATGTGGAATGTGTAGTTCAGGCATGCTTGGGAGAACAGTTTTTTCCTTAAAGCATCCCTCAAAATCAAGCCTTCCCCACTATTTTTCCCTAGACGCTCCATCTCCGAGCAGGAAGGGGTGTCACATCCCAAGACCCTTCTGTCAGGTTTCATTGCATGGGCCAACAGATACAAAAGATTTCAGGAGGTACAAGTCCTGACAGCTAATGTGAGCATGTAAACCTCACTTTCTTTGGAAGTCAGGCAAAGAAAACTTCACCACTGACCCCAGATGATCACATAGATGGGTAACTCAGGTTCAGCTGAGCTCATTGTGCATTCTTGCATATGGTTTGTTGCCAAGATATGGACTGCAATTTGTACAACATGAAAGCAGCAGTTGCAGATTTGAAGCCAGTGTTGGAAGTGTAATTGGGTAAAATCTAGGCTTCTTTCAAGATGGTGAGAATCCTGCCAGGATTTTTAAGAGCTTGGGTTCGTTAACTGCAACTGGGTTCAGAAATAAAGGCAAACATGACTAATATTTTCTCAGCTCCTTGGAAAAATATTCTATAGCTCATTCAAATTATTGATTTATTTACATGACTCTTCTAAAACAATAACAATAATTTTAAAAACAGGTAGACTGCAGACTTCAAAATGGGAATGAGCTAGAGCCAGTGCCCCTCCAGGTGTTGTTCTTACAGGAACATCATGCACCTTTAATGCAATTAAAACATACGCACGTACAATTTCTAAACCTCGGCTGGAGCCTTTGGCTTTTCTTCTTGATTTGCCCTGAGCGATGCATAATGGCTAACTTGGCAGGCTGCCTTTTTGCAGAGAGACAGGTAGAGCTAGTATGTGAAAAGAGATGACTTATAAAATCCCTTACCCCATTTGCTAGGAAAAAAAATACTCCCTATCATTGATTTATCCCTAGGAGGTTCATTTGAGAATATATGTAAAACCAAGAAGCTGCTCATATGAGATTTTAGGACCACTATGGGTGATAGAGAGTAAAATCGTAAGAAGTTCATTTATAGTACCAGGAAAGTTGCCTGCGAAAAGTAAAGCCTACTGAATATTTATCAGCTACTCCTGCTCTGACATGTTCCAGAAAACACCCTAAGAAATCTTTGTGTTTTGAAGTTACTAACGGCTTCTGAATCTATCCACGTATCAGCTGTGAACACAAAAGTGCAGCTGCTCTCTCACCCCTTGATTTCTTTCAGCTGAAGCCAGAACAAGTTTTCTTTGTTTCCAGATAAGTTAATGGTTTCCCCTTAACAGCAAAAGAAAGACTTTTTTAAAAAAAGACAAAGACTGGCACCAACCTATCTCTCTCTCCCACAAATACAAACAGAAAACTAGTCAGCAAACCACGAACAATGAGGAGTGGTGTGCAAGACTTTTGGGATGGAGTTGACTATGAAAACAATTCTGACAGTCTGAGACATACATTTAGTTGTGGGTTTCGTGTCACATAATGTCACAAGCTTTCTGTTGTCATGCATTAAGCCTGACCCTAAAAAATTAATAGGGGGATGTGATTTGACCTATCAGAGTGTTCACAGCAAAATTACTGTATTTAGGATTCCTTTTCGTGCATAAAGCACACATAAAGCAGGCAAGAAAGACTGAGCAGTGATGATCTTCTCTCATCTGGGCAAGTTTCTGTTGGTAAGTAATTTGTTTTCCCAAAAGAGACTGCTGTTTCATTTACCCCAAAACATAGCATGATTTATGTTATAAAGGAATAAAGATTTGTAGGATGAATCTGTAGGAAAATTGCCTCCTCAGAGCACTGCTGTAGATCTAGCATCCCCTCAGAGTCTGTGCTGGTGTTTAAAGGGTCTTCAGTGCCCACTTAGGGCCTTTTTTCCTGTGCCTTTCAGTGTGGTCTGGTGGTGTCCTATATTTTGATAGGGAAAGTAATGTAACAGAGGAGGCCAGGGTAACCCAACCCTGTTGCTTCATTACTTCATGTCAGAAAGACAGGGGAGGAGATAGAGTTTTTAGCTCTGCTCTAGTGCAGCTAGGGCAAAACCATGGCTTCATCCTGTCCCTTTATAACCCTGTTGTTCTCCATGTGACTGCACTGCCGGAGTCTCAGCCCAAGGTAAAGGCAAAATGACAACAAGAGAGACATAGTATAGTCTAATACCCAAAGCAACAGTCACAAAACAAAGAGGAGTTGTCTGTCTCCTGCAGGTGTCTGCAAATGTACACTGAAGCCTTAGGTTGATGTATTGTTCCTCTAGAAAGGAGTACTGAGAGGAAAATGGGTTTCTTTTGGCCATTTGCAGAGCATTTGGCATTTCCCTGAGTGACAACACATTTGTTGTCACCAACAACATGAAAATTCCTATGTGGAAGTATTTTTTGCCTCTGTAGATATGGATGCTTGGGTGAAGTGATCACAAAATAATAAGGAACGGGGCAATTACCAGCAAAACTCATTTGTTATCTGTTGTCAAGCCTCAGCAGTGGAGGAAAGAGTCATCTGGGCACCCTAATGAAATGTGACAGACGTTTAGAGAGCAAGGGCTGATATTTCCTGACAGCATCACCATCTGTACTCTGAAAGCTGTATTATCTGGACATCATAATCTGTTATGGGCTGTTTATTATTGTACCTCCATGTCGCAGGGCACATGGATCCTGCAGTTATATGTTGTCAGCTTTGTATGCAGCCCCCTCAGATGTAGTTATTTGAAAGGGGGGGAAAAAGAAAGAAAGAAAGAAAGAAAGGAAAAGTCTTCTAGCCTGCCAGCAGGCAAAATAGATGTTAACCTAATTCTTACCAGGGCAGATGGAGTTGTATAATCTGATTTCCAAGAGTAAGGGATTTTTCAAGGAAGTAATGTTATAGTAAATATGATATTACAGCCGTTTTCACAGCTTCAGAATTCTAATGTGACAGTAGTTTCTAGGACCCTACTTCTACACACAACACAGGTACAGGGAAAATTGTTAAAGAATGAAAGATGCAATAAAACCAGAGGGTTTTGTCTAAATCAAGGAAAAACGGGTTGCCTCAGATATACTGGAACATTAAAACAGAGACCACAAGACAAACCCAATCCTTTTTTTTCAAGCATTTTTTCAGAACAAGATAAAAAAGCAACCTTGAGAGTACAGCCTAACTAAAGAAAAAAAAAAAAAAGTAGGGAAAACACCCAAAATAACCAAACAGTGGGGTAACTTTACTTTGCATAATTCAGTATTTCCTTGCATTATAAGGAAGAGGGAAAAAAGCTGAATGCACAAGTCAAGTCACCGAAGCAGTGGTCAAGTTACCACTTTGGCCTTGAAGAAAATGCTTTTTTCTGAGGTGACTTACCCTGAAGAGTGGCCTTGAATTTCCAACTTATTTGCTAGAGTACTGTGTTTGCTTCCCTACGTGGTAGTGAGGTAGTGAACGTGGGGCACTCAAGGTCTTATTTTTTTGTTTTTTAAATTACACAAAACCAAACCAAAGACCAACACAGTCACACAGAAGGAGGGTCTTGTTTAGCTTCTCTGTCTTGTGGAGGAGTACTCCTATCCTGATCATGTGAAAGCCCAGTGTCTCCTGCAAAGTTTCATTCCTCAGAGCCTGGCTTGAGATGCTGTTTTCTCATACACTCAGCTCCTCTGAGCACAGTGACAGGTAAGTGGTCACCTGACTCAGGCACTGATCTTTGAAGCCACCTTTAGCCAACAGAAGGAGGAGTTTGTATTCCTCTTGAATGGAAACTTGGTGGCATCCCAGTGTCTCAGGTGCTGAGGAAAAATGAAGAATTTGAATCTTGTGCTCCTTCAGCTAGTTACCAGAAGGAAGTATGATCGGGGCTTATTTCCCAGGATCACAGAGTCCTTTAGGTTGGAAAAGACCTTTGACATTACTGAGTTCAACCTTTAACTGATCACTACCTTGTCGACTAGTCCATGTTAGTAAGTGCCATGTTCAGTTGTTTCTTGACCATGAAAAACTATAAAATTGAGAATTATGCAGGGACACAGTGGGTTCTTGCACCTCTGATATCTCAGATATCCCTGTTTTGTGGGTCTCCTGATTTGACTGATTTCTGGAAGTGAATACATGAAAATAAAGAAGTATGAGGTCAAGAGAAGAGCCACAATGTGAGGGTCGTTGGCCCAAACAGTGCAGCTCTGACACTCCCTGCAGGTTTCAGTGATCAAAATAGAGGAGCACAACAAGACTCCCTGTTCCTGCCTATAGATTTAGCAAGTGTAATGCTCAGTAAAACAAAGTGATTGTATAAAACTATCTGTAATGCTGGGAAATACAGTGGGAGGAATTACAAGATCTAACAAGTTTTACTTAAGTTTTGCTTCATGCATATATATAAACTTCTTCAGCTGGCGGAGTACCAAGAAAACGATTAGATCCTCAGCAATGTAGATAGTAGACCTGAAATTCTGCTCTTGTTCTATAATGGGTAAAAACCCAAATCATGTATGTCATCAGCTGAAGTCAGCTGGGCCTAATGAACTGTGACAAGTCAGTGCAAACTGTGTTCCTGGAGTAGTTTTGCCTTGGAAGGAAATATTGAAGATCACTGCTTTATGGGTAAAGCCTTAGCAAGAGATAGCAAGGAAGCAATGGCTAACAGAGTTGTCCTCCTTGGAAATAAACACATACAGGGAGCTGTGGGAAAGGGTCAATATCCCACCAACGAGGCAAAGAAGATTTATTATATTCACTCTCCCTTTTCTAGAAGTAGAAGGCTTCTATAGTTCATCTTGTAGCTGAGGATTTTTAGAATGAGCTGCTTCATGGGAAAGAAATGAGGGGGAACAGCATTAGTAGGAGTTATGTTTACTAAGCAAATACAGGGGAAGGGCATCTACTATAGCGACTGGAGACAGGAGCTAAACCTTCTAGGATGCATGTGCACACAGAAGAGCAGCTATTCACTCCTTAGGGCAGGAGCAAACGGGTCACCTTGCCAAAAGACACAATTCAAAATCCTCCACAGACACAAGGAGGTAGCATTTAAGTCTTCAGAACAATACAGTAGTACTCATTTTCCACCTCATATCACAAAGCAAGCAATTACAGTCTTCACTAGCTGGTGTTTCTAAATGGGATTCAACTCTCAAAGCACACATGGAATATTTTCCTTAAAGCTATCAGGAGTGTCTTACTCTAACATTTTAGAATCAGCTTAGAATAGCTGGGTTCAGTTTCCAGCTTATGTAAGAGTTAATTTTCTCTCTTTCTGGACAAGTTCTACATCGAGATACTGTCAGTGCGTGTGATTCATGATGATTTGCCCCATGTGACCTTCTGCTAGAGGCAACTGAGGGGAAAAAAAAAAACAAGCCACAAAAATGCCAACACAACTAGAACACCCCCCACAAACTTCCTTCTCCTTAGAACATCATTTCTTGTTACTCACTTTTAGTGAAAGAAAAGACAAAACCACACCAAAATGGAACATGTAACACCACAGGGCTTCTAACCAAACCTAAATTATAATGTGAACTATTGTTGTTTTAGTGTTAAAACTAGCAAGCTCATATAACAAAATGCAAGTAGCAAGACACTGGAGGAAAAATGATGAGAAAAGAAAAGCTGCTTATGTTAATTAACAAAGAAAATCTGCCTAGTAGACAAGAACAGCTTAGAAGCAAATGAATTTAAAATATGTATCTATTTCTTGGTGTTCCCTGAGCACACAGATAATATGTGTGCTCATCCATTCAGTCTTAGGGATTAAAGAAATCACTGGGCATGTTGACTAAATCCAGGGAAGATGATCTTTAAAAACAAAACTTCATGCATGTCCACCTAGTTTTCTGAATGAAGTCCTGGAAGCAGAGAATAGAGACCTTACTTCTGCTTCTGTTGAATGGCAGGATACACCACAAGTTAAAAACCTATTGGGCCTCAGAGACCCCCTTGGTTCTAGAAAACCTAAAACAGGGAAAAGATTTCTGCCAGACCTTACCATGAGGCACCAAAACCTAATGAAGAGAAATGCCATTCATCAGAAAGCAGGCTCCATCAGTACTGCTGCTCACTCCTTACTGAAGGAGTGAAGAAGACATTTACCAGTAGCTCAGGTTCTGCCCCTCACTCACACAAACTCTTTTGACAACTTGATCCCTGTGTTGCAGGGAACCATTGAGAAAAATTAGGTTATGTCAAGAGTCAGGTTTTCATTAATCTCTTCTCAGACCTGAGTGGATAACCAAGAGAATGGGTGAATCCCATATACTTTCATGAATTAATTTTATTTCCTCTTATATTTTCCACTAATTGAAATTAAACTTTTTTTTAGAAAAGCCTTCAGTTAGGACACATTAACCTGTGTATTTGACATTGGCACACATTTAAAGAACAACTGCAGCATATTTCATGGCAATCATATTGAGAATAGTTACACAGCAATTTTATATACTTACCATTGTAGACATACCACAATCTGAGATGCTTAAAACATGTCACCAGAAAAAAAGTACCATACATTACTAGAGTAGAGACAATAAGACTTTTAGGTGATTGTTTGCTATTGAATAAACATCCAAGAATCTCCAACTCATAAATATAATATTATCACAGAATGCTTTTATTTTTCTGAAACGATAAAATTAATATGGCTGTTTCCAAGTCACAGTTGTTGGTTTTATTTATTTTAGAGCAGGGATTTCCAGTGTAACCATACAGAACCAAAAACTTGATATACAGTGACATTTAGTAATCTGTTACAACATCCTGCTGTGGCCATGTGAATCTCCATTTAGCCACTGCTGCTTTATTTACCTTACAAAGAAGAGTGCAATATGGTAATAAAGTTGTTATAATCAACCTGAATGACAACATAGCAAGCATAGTGAAGGATAACCACAGACACATGATTCTTCTGCTCTTCTGGAGTTGTGATAAATATAATTTCATATATTTGTACAAACTTTTACTTACCACTATAACTGCTAATAAGTGGTGAGTTTGTTTTAAATACTTATAGATGCCTTTTTGATTATCTTGTATTTCTAAGATAAGATTTTTTTTTTTTTTGTGCTGAATAACGCATTAATTACTACAAACCTCATGAGCATATTTTGCTTCATGAGATTGTCTAGTGGATCCAGAAATTGCTTCCCCTCTTCTGACAAGAGAAATCAGAGACATGTAAGGAACTCAGAGTTTCTTTAGGAGTTCTTTTTTATTTGTAGTAAGACCTGCACCACATCTGTTATAATTTCTGCAGTCTGTGTCTTCTCCATAAAATATAATCTATCAGTGTAGATACCAAAAAATACCCGCTTTCATCATTTAGTAAGCACATAACAAGCCAAGGCTTCCTACCATTTTTGATTTTCCAAGAAATTAGACTTCTGATGGCATTGGTATTCTGACAATGATGGACACAACTATAAAACTACTATTAAATGACTATTAAGTAGAGTAATAGTGTGCCTAATAGGACTAGGGCACTAGCAAAGGGACAGAAAAGGGATACTGTAAAAGTGCATTGTGGGAGGAGGAGTGGAATTGGCTCATATGAAGCAGAGGCAAAAGCCCAGATTCACTGGTTTTTGAAATTCTTCTCTCTCCAAAATGATTAATTAAAAAAAAAGGGCATACAAACAATTTCAAAATGACATGAAGATTATTAACATAATTATCAGGAACAAAAAAAACCAGAAAGAAAACCCCAACCAAAACCAAAAACCCCAAACCCAAACATATTTCAAATGTCTGGGGATAAAAAGCATTTTAAAAAGCAAAATAATTTCAAAGAAGTGGAAATGTTTTATATCTCTCCTTCCTGCAGCATTGTAGGTGAGTCCATGGCAAACACCATTTTGCACCACAGAGTCTCTCCAGCAGGTTTGCTCTCTGTCATCCACCAGACTCGTCTGCTCATTAGCCTCAGAACTGAGCTTTTATTCATGATCAGTTTTCTTAGGCTGAGAGCCAAGATGCAAAGAGTGCTTAGAAAAGAGTTACCTCTCAAACAAAGGTGAACTGATGAAAAAGCTAATGGTAAAAAAATTACTATTACAACAAACATATACATGCCTCAAGACCCAATTATTTTCACCTTTCAAAGTTTGCTTGACTGGAAAAATTCACCCAGTGTCTATAGAAGTGAACCACCTGTGTACTTGCAATCCAGGCCAGTTTTCGTTAGTAGATGATTTGGAACACTTTTAACCATGTTGAATTCTTCTTTGCATTTTTAAGTGAAAGAAGATTGAGCTAAATCACTATCTTGTATGAGTCAGTGCTGTTAAATTGGAAAAAAAAAAAAGAGAAAGAAAGCAGATTACAAAGACTTAATATTACAGTATGTGGTTATTCGTGACTAAGCCGCTGTCCAGGAGAAGGAATCCCAAAATTGTTTAACACAAGCAACAGGACTCAGTAAGTAATAGCCAATTATTTAACCCACAGTCTCTTTGAGGATCATCTAGCTGAGCAGAAAAGCCATTAAGAAAGTTTTGCAGGGCATTCTTCTTCCTCTTTGTATTTCCAGGCATATTACTACAGGAATTCATTTGAAGCAGAGCTGCAAGCCATTTCTAGAATTAAATATACTGCTATTCATTTCAGATGTATAATAGTGCAATCATCATTATACAAAGGGAACATAAAAGTGAAGGGTACATTTATTTAATTTGTATTTTCAGAAACATCATGGATTTCTTCAGCTATATAGAGCAGTTAAAAGGATAAGCTCTGTATTACCAGCTTCACGCAGTGCTATTTAAGGTGAATCTATGTAAGAACTGCAAATACCTAAAGTCACTTTACACCCAGCAGGTGAGAAATACCTACCATGACAAAATTCAGATACAGTATATTTTCATTCTTAAAGACACTAATATATTCAACCTCCTTTTTTTAAAGACACTTCAGTTTTCTCTTTCTGTAGATCAAGACCCAGCAAAGTTGCAAAACTGAAGGAAATGATGGCCAATTCCTTATCATCACATCAGTTCCTTTTCTTTCAATATCAAGAAAATCAAAAGGAATAGTTTAGGCACAAGTGATTTTTATGCAGAAGTATAGAAGTATTTCAGTAAGTAGACTAAAACTTCAGTACTTAACTTCTTTTAAAAAAATACATAGATCATAGGTATATGATCATAGTCATAGATCACAGTCACTGCAGTCTTACTGGATTGGTTTCTTTTTTTCCCCAAGACGAATAAATAAACTGGTTCACAGAACTTACCAAATCCACTTTA
Source organism: Corvus hawaiiensis (assembly GCF_020740725.1). Classification (NCBI taxonomy): domain Eukaryota; kingdom Metazoa; phylum Chordata; class Aves; order Passeriformes; family Corvidae; genus Corvus; species Corvus hawaiiensis. Next base: position 16,325,010 of record NC_063242.1, on the reverse strand, counting down.
TACTGCCATTTCACATAGTTCATGTCTAATCAAAGCAAAGTACAAACCCGTGCTCCAAGGGAGCCTGAAAGCATTCTGCTACACCTGACAGTAAACAATTTCTTCAGCGAAGACAGCTTCAGTGAACCCAACAACACAAAGAAGAGCCCGTCCAGCTGAACTGACGTAAACGTTGCACGGAGAACTTAGCATGAAAGTGCACTGGCAACAAGCTTTTGAGAATAAGCTCATATCATAAGAGCTTGTGCTTGGAACTACTTTTACAGCTGTGGTTATCATTTCTGTTAAGAGGCACTGCATAAATATGGAGTCATTCATCTAATGCACTTAATATTTTTCAGCTGAGGACTATTTCAGTTTTACCCTATGTCTAGGTGTGATAATACTTTGGTTTGCTTTACAGCAGTAGCATTGCACTAGCAATACAGCTGATACTAAAGAGAAAGCTGAAAACACTGCAGACTGGAGTTGAAAAACCCCTATCTGCTCCTTTACTTCTTTTCGTGCTTCTTGGTTAGTTTTCCTCTTTCTAGTTGGAGGCTTGCACTGGTGTTTGTTCGTTTCTCCTTTTGCTGGCTCTCCTGGGAAACTTGTTGCACTGCTCGGAGGATAGCAGTCTGCACAATCTGCTTGCTGGCAATCTGCAGCTTAACTTCATCTTGCTCCATCCCTGGCTTCTCACCTGCCAGAGCCAAACAAAAAAGAAAAGGAACTAAGAACTTGGGGCTACTCCGTGAAAACATGAAGGACAGAAAAAGAGGAGGGTGGGGAACAAAATTATAGAGTGACTGAGGACAGTTTGTTACATAGGAAACCTGCCAATACTGAAGATGATGAATTAGGGTGGAAAGTGCCTCTGCCTGCTCAGTGCCAAAGGACTGAATGAAGGGGGAGACTTTGAGTCATACAGCTCGATTACCTACTCCCCAGCTCTGGGGACAGCTGTGACTTCACAGCTGAAACAAGCACAGATGCATTTTTGCAGTAAGACAAGAAAGGAAGGTTTTCTCATCCAGCTGTGAATCACATCCTTTTTGACTTGAGCTGTGCTTCTGGATGGGGAATTGGACTTTATTTTGCAAGGCTGACATGTACTCCCTCACCACCATACAGAAAAAAACACTGCTTCATTAACATTTTTTTTAATTTTACTTCAGACTGAAAGCCCTCATTCATCAAATTCCGATTGACTTCAAGGTACAAAGTTTTATTTAGTGCAGTTCATTAACCCTTAAATAGATTTTCAAAAATATTTGCAAAATATTAAGAAACATTCAGATTCTGGTAGGTAAAACAGAATATTTTCTATGGCAACCTGACAAATATGTATTTTTATGTGAAACTTCCTTGTTTTGCTAGAGTGTTAAAATCTGGAGAACAGTGAAGTAATGTAGTGTGACTACAGACATCTGGTAATGAAGAAGAGTAGTTTATGTCAGAGGGTTTCTCTTTGGAAGTATTTTGGCTCCTAACAGAAGTGGCAATTTGGACAATAAAGAATGCTTCATAATGGTCAAAGCTGATACTGATTTAAAAAAAATAATTCTGATGTATACCTATTGGCATGTAGGAAATTAGTTGTTTATTGAAATGCTTAGCCTAGGTGCTTATTGACATAATTAGATTTGATTTTAAAGGTTTTAAAGATACTCATCTCGGTTTTTTCTTAATTGACTGCTATGCTCAATTATTTCATTAAATAGGATTTGTAGTTTACTGCCTGTTTCAATGACATATCTTAAGAATTGTGTCCTGAGAGAAATCAGAGCGAATTAAAGGTCAGGTGCCTTTATGAGAGGTCCATACCTGGAACTGTGATAAATTCCCACTGTTCTTTCAGAATTTTTTTCAAGGAAACTTGAGATGGAAACAAAAAGAGAATCATTTGTTTCCTTAGGGAATATGCTATTAAGATACCATATGCTTGAGGGAAGAGACAAGTTCCTGCACCTGGGTCAAGGCATTGCCTGATGTCAATGCAGACTGGGTGGTGAATTTATCACAAATAGATTTTTGGAGAAGTACTTGGGAATACTGGTAGACAAAAAGGTGGAAATGAGATGGCTTGTGATGCAGAAAGCCAGTTGTATGCTAGTCTTTACAAAAACAGCATGGCCAGGAGGAAAGGGAGGTGATTCTACCCCTGTTCTCTGCTCTTGTGAGATTCTGGAGTACCGTTTCCGGGTCTGGGGTCCTCACCACTGTAAAGACATGGACCTGTTGGAGCATGTCCAGAGGAGGACCACCACCAAGATGAACAGAGGCTCACAAAACTCTCCTGTGAAGACAGGCTGAGAGAGCTGGGGTTGTTCAGCCTGGAGAAGACAAGGCTCTGGAGAGTCCTTATTGTGGCTTTCCAATATGTAAAAAGATTTAAAAGAAAACTGGAGGGATTTTTGTTCATATTATATATATTCTGGCTAAAAGCGAAGTAGAAATTGGATTTAATGCTATTGAAAATGAATAATTTTTTTTAAAACCCTGCAGCTGTACTGAGGTGGCAAAGTGTCTACAAGTAAGAGGTTAAAACCCATGAAAACTTAGAAAACATGTTTTAACTGGAAAAGCTGACTGAAAAGAATTGCTTGAATTGTTGGCACAGTCAGCTTCCCTGATTCAGTTTTTTTTCACTCCTCAGCACTTGAAACAGTGGTTTTTGGATAGAATTAAGTGTTACTTAACAGATACAGTACAGATAATTCTTTACTACTCAAATATGAAGTCACATTTTATCACACAATGAATTAGTCTTCTTGTTTGGCTGAAAAAGATCAGTCAATACAGCCGATGTTCAGAAGATATGTATTAACAAAAGCATAGATAAACATGAAATTCTAAAAACAAATGAGTATGTTGGAATAGACAATGATGTTATATGAAATGTGAAAAATTTGTCAGTCCCCTAAGCCACAAACCCCCAGAATTTATTATTGAAAACATAGTCATTAAGTACATTGCTGTTGAAAATTACTCACTCTCCTGAGGGATGCTTCATTATTTATTTAGTCCTTGCCAATTAATCTACAAAATCCAATGTTTAAATATGTTTACTTTAGAAAGGTCAACCATAGCAACACTCAGTTGAAAAAAAAGAGTTTTCCAGTGCATTTCTCCCTGGGTTTTTCAGTTGTTTATTTAGGAGCAAAACCTGTCTGAAAGCACCACACAGATAAGTGAGATGTAGATTATGTCAGCTCATGTCTAACTCATTAGATGATTCTTTTATTTGCTGAGATAACCAAGAACAGAGAACCCAAAACCTCTGGACTACCTCTGCCCGGCCTCTGAGGGTTTAGGTATGCACAGAAAGGAAATAAGGCAGCTCAAATAAACTTGATTTATAAATAGTAAATAGTAAAATAGTTAGGATGATAGCAACCCAGATAAAAACAGCTAATTGGCTTTAGACACAGAGAGAGTCAAAGCTGTTGGCCTGGGGTGATATGATCAATGAGACCATTGGCAGCTTATGTGGACCATCTCAATTAGAAAGCAAGTGAAAATAATAGTTATTTTGGAGGGTGATACCTGACACTGTGTTTGACCCAGGTATGAGCCCGTGTTGGGACCATTATTTGCAGGAGCTGGATGGCCAGAGATGTCAAGCAGTCAAACATGAACATCCAGCTCCTCTGGGTGTACGGTATCTATTACAGCTGACCCAACAGGGCATGATCCTGGGCAAATGGTTCTAGATGACCCTGACTGATCAGGAGTTGCACAAGATAACTTCCAGAGGTCCCTTCCAACCACAAAACCTCTGCATTCCTGTGATTTTAGCTGGTTAGGCTGAGATAAACCACAACTTTTCCACTTCCTGAATGAGTAAACAGCAATCTCCCAAAAAGCATCCCCACTACATCCTCTTCTTCCAATTATTCATTTCAATGAAAGCAGTCAGCTAGTTTTTTTCTGAGAAGCTCCTTTATTTATTGATATGGAGGACCTTCTCTGAGGAGGAAGAAAGGGATTGAATAAGGAAAGCAGAGATGACTCATGTAAGAATCCCAAAAGGGCTGGGCTGGAACATATATCCATGTCCACCTTGCTGAAATACAGACTGCTGTGGACATCCAGACAGAAATTTGAGAGCCTATAGAATTAATCCGGGACTTTAAGAACTTCATATTTTCAATCAGGTGAAAAAAAGACAATAAGTATTTGGTGTTTGCTAAGTATTTGGTGTTTAGCTAATCAAAATAAGACTTACTAGGGTGATAAAATACAATTAATTTTTATCTATCATTTGTTAAGCTCTGAAGTATAACTAGTTAAGTTAAAATTCCATGACAAATAGGTCACTTGAAGTAATTTCTGGGAAAAACTTGAACAACATTAGAAACACATGCTGCCTATTAGTTATCCTTGTCTAAAGACTACTTTTTTCTCTTGATCTTAGAAAATCTTTACTTGTTCTCTATCTTTAGATGCTCACCCTTTATATCCACAACCCCAGTTCTGGAAATACAGAACCGAAATATCTGGGCTAAATGATGTTAAATGCAAGGCAGCAATTTAATCATTAACACATGATGAAGTCTTTTCAGCATGTTTTTATTAGCTTGTACTTCTCTCAGTAAATTTTATGCCAACTAACTCAGCAGATGAAAAGTAACTTTCAAACTCTGATCTGGTTCTGCAATCCAAAGTACAGTTCAAGAGATCCAAAAAAACATCAAAATCTTGGACTGGCTGCAGGAATCAATTACATATTCCACCTAAAACTAGTGCCATGTATCAGTGCCTTGAAATTGGCTTGCTTGATGTTCCCCATGAAGGAAAATATGGTAGCAATTTGGAAAAAGAATATAAAATATTTCAAGTAAATTCCAAGTATTCATTTCAATTAATTGAACTAATACTATTTGAAGTCCAGTAACACCTTGTGTGGAAGACTTTACATCCTCTGAAATGTTTCTAGACTATGGAATATACTAGAAATGTATACATGGAAAAAAAATAGCTACAGAGAAAAAGCATTTAACAGATCAAAAAGTTTAAGAACTTCTCTCTGGTTGCACATGAGCCTTTTCTCATTTATACATTTCATTTTCTTCAAAGTATCCTGAGTCACTTCCTTTCCAGCCTGCAATCAAAGTAGTCTCCTTCACTTTCTGTTTCTATACCCTGCAGCTATTTTCTTTCAGCTTGCTACAAGTTAAATTTATTACGCCTTATAAACACTCCTAATAAGTAACACTCTATAATGGGTAATTTGTTTGAATCAACAGCTAAGTTCTCTACTGTACCTTTTCATAGGATTGTTTGGAATATTATCATGAAGCTAAACTACCACAGGCATGATCTTGCAAAGATGCAAGTCTGTCCCAGATCAACTAATGCTGTCAATAAACAGTGAGGGAGTTAAAGACCTTTTAATTCACCTTTCCTCAAAGCCTGTAACATTTATTCTTCCTGTAGATTGTGTAAACCACTTTGAGCTTAACCATATCTAAAACTAAGAATCCCATTCCCCTAAACAAACTTCTGATCAATTTAGAACTCAGAATTACCCAAAATACATTCCCCTGTTAGCTACAATTTAAATTTATGCAACAATTCTGAAGCTGAAACAGCCAAGAAGTAAATATTTTTTCTTCATATTTACATAAGATTATGCAAGTATAGTCTAACTAAAAATTTACCATTGGTTTTATCAAATATTGTTTTGGATTGCAATAATTAATGATTATACTATTTTCTTCAGCACTGCAACATTAGAAATTTTTTTAAAATAAAAATTGATAATAATTCAACAAAAATACTGATCTCTGGAAATTCTATTTCAATTCTGTTGAAAATTATTACTATAATGTTTATAATCCAACTGACAGTGCTAATGAAATTTTTTAATGGAATGAAAGTAGAAGTAGACGAGACCGTGATGATTAGACTTCATCAGAAGGTCCAGTGTGGATACATGGGAATATATGGGAAAAGGTTGCATGTTATTACCTAAATTTTGTTTATAAACTGTAGATATTAAAAAACCTTACAGAACCTGGCAAGTTTGTAATGACATAATGTATGTGTGTATGTTGTAATGATTAACAGTAACATTCTTTGCATCAACATTGATATTCTTCTACAAGAAACCAAGTTCAGCTCTCTAACTTCCCTTTGGCATTAGGCAGTGACACATCTCTCCATCTTGTTGGACACAGCATGGAACTTCCAGATGAGCCTCCTCCAGTGAATATTTTTTAACCTGTGAATTGAAGTGGTTAAAAAATCTCCTTCTTTGATTTGCTTTAGAAGTTGTTGCTGGGATTTCAGCACAAGAAGCCTAATTTGAAGAAGAGATCCATAATCAGGAAATGTTGATGAGTCATGTTAATTACATCCAGAATGAATGAACATGGCAATCAGCCAGGACTGAAGGCTTTCCAACACATGTGCACAAACCAACGTTACGCATGAGAGTCATTAAGCTATTTACAGGATTAGAGACCCAATTTGTCTCAATGTCAGTAATGATGACAGCTCAGAGACCTCATGAAAAGGTCCTACAATGAAGTTGCAAATTTAATCTTTAAAAAAACCAAAAAAAGCACTCTTAACTGCATTAGAGTTAATTCTGCCCAGTGCCACTTCACATGCTCTAGAATGGAGCCCGGTGAGGTCCTGGCTAACAGCTATCAGCCATCAGGAGGCAATATTCACTTACCCCAATTCCTTGAGGAAGAAGGGAGGACACTGAACATATTAGAAATCCAAAAGTACTTTAATGTAGGATCCTGTGTTTTTCCAATTCCCTAACCTGCTGTGCAGGGGATTGCAACATTGACTTTCACTAAAAAAGTTAAGGTTCAGTTCAATTTTATTTTCTGCCTTAACCTCATTCCCTGCTCCTGCTGTTCAACCAGCATGGAAGAGGAACTGTATCATGAAGGGGTCCAGCACAGACTACTTTGGTCGTTGAAATAAATTTTAAGAATGAAGCTGGAATAACTCTGCTTGGAATACAAATGGGGGAGGAATATAAGAAAAAAAGAGAATAGCAGAAATGCAGATAAGCAGTCTCAAAGGACATACTAATATCTCCAGAATAGTACTTCATTGTATCTTTTTATCCGGACATTGGCTATATCTCAACTCAGGTTTTGTAATTTTTTTCCTACTGAGGTTTTACTCTTCCTTAAGATATAGGAATATCTGGAATTTTCTTGGGGATTTTTTGCTATATAAAGCTATCTCTTTAAAGACTCCAGCAAGTTATTTCATATTATTTGAAATATGCCAGCGAAAATGAGGTTTTTTTCAGATTTGGAGATTGCTGAGACCTATCTATTCTTAAGCATTTTTCAACATTTTAGTAAGATTTCTTGCCATAGTTCAATAATATTAACTAAAACCAGATTATACACTTCAATCTATATATTTTCTAGGTATTTTCACATATAGCAATAAATTCACTCCTTAAGGACTGTGTCTTTTCAGCTTTGAAGACTGAATGTAGTTCAAAATACTGGTCACTCACACTTCTGCCACACCCAAAGCCATAAATTTGATACTCAGATTTTGGTCCCAAAAAGAATATTTCTGGATTCAGTACTGTAAACTAAGATTAATTTAGCAAGGTTTTTAAGTCTTAGACTGGAGTTCAGTGTATTAAAAATAAGATATTCCCTAAAGAGCATCTGGGACCAGCTGCTTCAAAGTTAATGAAAAATTTATATTCTCTTCATCTGCACAATTTTCCTACTTCTTTTTGAGAACACATTTCAAACACTAAAATAAGAAACCTCTCTACATCAAAAGCTGTGATTCTTCCGAGGCAGGAGAGGTCCAATGGCGCAGATACAGGTTACCCATATCATAGAATCATAGATTGGTTTGGGTTGGAAGGGTGCTTAAAGATCATCTAATTCCAAACCCCCTGCCATGGGGCATCCAGAACTTCTCTGAGCAACCTGTTCCAGTACTTCACCATCCTCACAGAGAAGAATTTCTTCCTAACATCTAATCTAAATCTTCCCTCTTTTCGTTTAAAACCACTCCCCCTTTTTTTATCACTATCTGCCCATGTAAAAAGTCACTCTCCCTGTTTTTTATAAGCCCTTTTCATGCATTGGAAGGCTCCCTGAAGGTCTCCTGAAAGTCTTCCCTTCTCCAGGCTGAACAACCCCAACTCTCTCAAACTGCCTTCACTGGAGAGGTGCTCCAGCCCTCTGATCATCTTTTTTCCTTCCTTTGAACCCACTTTAATAGGTCCATGTCCTTCTTGTGTTGAGGATGCCAGAGCTGGATGCAGCACTCCACGTGGGATCTCACCAGAGTGGAGTGGGGGAACTACCTCCCTTGACCCGCTGCACACACTGCTTTTGATGTAGCCCAGGATATGGTTGGCTGTCTGGGCTGTAAGTGCACATTGCTGGCTCACATCCAGTTTTCCATCTGCCAGTAGCCCCAAGTCCTTCTCATCAGGGCTGCATTCAATGAGTTCTTCTCCCAGCCTGTGCTCATGTCTGGGATTGCATCAACCCACGTGCAGTGCTTTGCACTTGGACTTGTTGAACTTCATGAGGTTCTAAAGTTTGTCCAGGTCCCTCTGGACAGCATCCCATTTTTCTGCTGTGCCAACTGCACCGTCCAACTTTGTGTCAGGTGCAAACTTGCTGAGGGTGCACCCAATCCCACTGTCTGTGTCACTGGTGAAGGTATCAAAGAGCACCAGTCCCAAGACGAGGCCCTGAGGGACACCACTCATCATCTGACCCCCTCTACCTTCTATTTTCTACAGTTCAGGTGCTCAGAGATTCCCATCCAAAAAGAAAACATTCAGCACAGAAATCTAGATAACATTTATATAGGTCTTCTGAATCTGTATCAAAAAGCTCATTTTGATCCCCATTGAAACAACTTTTGTGTTAGAAGACTTTCAGTATCCACCACTGTACAGCATAAGTGAAGGGCAAGTTTTCAGTGGAGGTTTATTTTGCTAGCTGCTGTGTTTATATTTCTGCAGTTTTTTGTGATTTTTGGTCTTAAAGAACAATGTACTTTAATTGTTAACTATGTGCGTTAATTAAAATTTACAATACCTGACCCTGATTTTCTTTTTTAAGCGTAGAAAATAAGGAAGAGGTTACATAACCTGTAAAAAGCCAGCAAACCAGTGAAAACATCCTGCTACATTTTAGATATGTTGCAATTTATACCAGATTATTCAGTCAGAAATTGTCTGTCCATATTTCAGGTGAAGCAGAGCCCTTCTCTAGCTCTAAAATAAACCCCAAACCCCACAACATAAACCTCCAAGAAAAAAACACCCCCACAAAAAGCCCTAAATTTGCACATGCACAGAAGTACAGAAAAAAATTCTCTGCTTATTTTAGAATGTGAGTGGAGTATGAAGGCTGTAAATACAGCTATTAGCAACTGAGGCTGAGATCATGAACATATATGTGTGTAGAATCTCAGAATCACAGAATATGCTGAGTTGGAGGGGACCCATCAGCATCATTGGGCCCAACTCCTGCCCTGCTCATGACAATCCCCAAGAGTCACACCATGTGCCTGAGAGTGTTGTCCAAATAATTTTGAACTCTGTCAGGCTTGGTACCATGACCACTTCCCTGGGGTGCCTGTTCCAGTGCCGTGTCCACCCCCTGGGTGAAGAACCTTTTCCTAATATCCAACCTAAACCTCCCCTGACACAACTTCAGGCCATTCCCTTGGGCATATACACATGCACGGATATACACAAAATCATGATAGAAAGTAAATCAAACATTATATAAACCTAAAAGGCACCTTGAAAGAGCAAAACCCTTTTTTGGTTTTGTGTTTTTTTTACTTCATAGCTGTAATCTTGACAGAATCTCTCTTTACAACAGGATGCCATCACATGCTGTTTTCCACTCTTGGAACTGATTCTCTGTCTTCCTAGAGAAATATTTTCCGCTCTATTAAGAAAACTTACTTCAAGACAAAATGCAACATCAATCTGCAAGTATTTAATGGAAGCAGGAATGGATATGCAACCACTCTGTACTGATAAATTGTGAGTGGATTCACTGCCCAAAGACAGAAAATGATAGAATGACAGGGTTATTCTATCAAATATACATACTACAAAGTGAAGCAAATGCAAGTAATTCACAGGAGATTACATCTGCCTCACCATTAGAGAAATACCTGAGTAGAATATGGCTCAATTTACTTCTTCAAACAAAAAATGTCAAACTCTCTTGAAGAAAGAAGATGGCATTTTCTGGTAACACAACTACAGGATTTGGAAGGGCAAACAACAGCAACACAGAGCTCACCTGCCCTGACTTCCCTGGAAAGGCATTCTATAGGAACCTGAAATATTTTATGGCTATCCAGGTCAGCTTTTCGTTTCTGTTAACATCAGTAAAGACTCTGCTCTGATTGACATCCACTAAAGCTCTATAGAATCTTTCAAATTATTATGTAAAAAACACAATACAGATGGGTAACTAGTAGTCAAAAATTTTCAAAATATTTATTTATAAATAAATTATAAATTATTTGCTTGCAAATAGTTTTTACTTAACCTAGTATTCGTAACATAATACAATGTATTATGTCCTTAACAAAAACTTTAATAGACAAGATTGGAGGGATAGAAATAAATCTACCTTTCACTGTATTTTACAGTAAGGGCATTTTTTCAACTAGCATAATAAAACTTATAAGATTGGAATGATATTATTTATGTCTATAACAAGTACAAGAGAACAATTCACCTACAAAACAACAACTTGGAGGGACAAACCCTGGATGTAAGTGTAACTCATTCCTTTTCTATATTCACCATTTGACTTTCCTGCTCAATAAACAGTTCCAGTAAGGATATTAATAAGGATTGTATCACTTATTACCACTATGCCCCCACTATGAACCACTCCTTCAATATAGGCCATACACAGCTACTGTGATAACAGAATTCTTCTCACACCTAACCTGAATCAGATTCAATCCAGTGACATGGAAGTGAAAGGTGCCAGCCTCACTTATTCAAGCCTTCAGTTCTGTTAAAAATAATTTGAAAAAATAAATTCTGGGCCATTTTGTAATGCTATGTTGATTCTTACTTTAAAGAAAGTTTGCACCTAGGGCTGTTGATTATTTTCTTAAGCTTGCTAATTTCATCACATTTCTGAATATCTATGAACTAAATTTCTTTCACCTCGCTAATGAGATGTGCTAGTGGAGTTTCACAGCAGGGGAAAGATCAATGTGTCACTGGGAAGAGGTCAGCACAAGAAATATTTTTCCTCAGCAAAAAAAGAATAAGGAATTTCCTTCTATATGATTTCTTCCTACCGGGTGGCAAACATTTTGAACTATTGTTGAGAGCTATAAATGCATTCAGACACTTTTGGGGGGCACCTCTATGCTCACTACCAGCCATAACAAATACTGGACAAAACCTCCATTATATCAGACTGCACGAGGTTGGCAAATAGTTTTGTTTTTCACTTTCAAATTATGTCCTTCACATGGACTTTGTCAACACTAAGCTATCAAATAAGAATCCTACATGCATATACTTTTACATCATGGATTAGGGATTTCTGGGGAGGACTGCAGAACACAGAGCATTAGCAGAATGTAGCACAGCAGTTAATAAGGACAACAAGGACTGTGTCCTGCCTTGTTTTCATGGATGAAAGACACTTCATAACTGAGTGCCAGAGTACCACAGTTGGCACAAACACTGGAGATATCCCACAAGAGGTTACCTCCAAAGGAGTAAAGTTATTGGTAGCGATTTTTGCATTCATGAACAGGCCCTTCCATACTGTCTTGACCTGGGCATTGTGGACAGCGATCTGCAATAGTACCTGTAATGCTATAATAAAAAAAAATTAAAATTCTGTCAAGAAATTTCACATCTTCGTGTTCTGCAGCACAACAGGTTGTTGCTATCCCAGCTTTTCCACTGGAGAAGATCAGGACTATTCAGACCAGTAAGCACATCTGTTTCAGTATGCAGCTGCTATGTTTTCAATTGCAGTGTAATGAGATTCCTAAAATGTTTGGTACAGGATGCGCTTCTGATCTTCAGTGTCATTATACAAGTCTGCTATGCTGCTCCCAGCTTAAAGATGTTAAGAACAGCTGTGCTGCTGAAAACCTCGTTGAAAAGCTATTGGTGTTACTGTTGCACGAAAAAGGCACCAAGCAGTGAATATTCTGACTTCTCTAATGTCTATCTTTGTGTTCGCACATTTTTTAACACAAAAATATTGATACAAAAATTAATTCTATATCCTCCTCCTTCTTTTAGGACTACAGGGTGTTGAGTAAAACATCTGAGTTTCTAGTTATGGGGAAACTGTCAGGTAAAAGGAATTCTTCAAATTACACTGACAAATAACAAGATTCACCTGAAAGATGAAATCACAGAATTCAAAGCAGACACAAGCTTAAAGAAAGTGTTTGACCCAAAACAAGCTGTCAATGTAAATATTCCAATCTTTCTTGAGGTATTCAGTTCAAAACGGATTCCTTTCTAAAATAAACTATGTAAAAAAAAAAAAAGGCACAAACCTATTCAAACACAGCTTTGTACTGGATGAAACAATGATTGCAATGATGAGACTCTATAATTTGGTTATTTTATTTACGGTTTTACAGAGTAAGAGTAGTGTAAAATTCTCAAAATATACTAAAATAATCACTGAAATGATAGTCAAGTCAGATTTGCTGAGAAAACCATTTACGTAGCTCAGACATAGGTTTCTAACTTTATTCCCAAGCTAATTTTAAAAATGCAGGCCATAGCTGTGTTATATCAGTACATACATGTAAGGGCTAAGGCCTAAGACATAAGTGTTTGAGTGATTCATGGAAAATAACATCAGAAAAAGTTCTTGAAGCATGAAAAACACCTTTGTATTGTGTTTGTTCAGACAGATCATAAGTAAAGAGTATTATTTTTATCTTGCACTAGAAAAACATTTTAGGGTTGGAAATTAGCATGGAATATGCCCAAAGGTAATTTTTGGAAAAGTAAGTGGAAGTCTGCAAAGAAGTAGTTTGATTAGTAGCTGGATTAGTAACATTTAAAGTTACTCTTCAATCTGGTAAATGCTGATATTGGAAGTGATCACACTTTTGTAAACTAATGACATGCTATCAGAAGAAAGCTTGCTGCATTCTCTAATTTTTACTAATGTGTTAGAACAAATAAGTGTTTTAATACCTCTTCATTTCCTGCCTCACAGTAGCACATATTTAATCTGTGGAATTATTTGTAGTTATCAGTATTTTACAGGCTAATTTAGCATTGACATTTTTTAAAATTCTGGAATACACTATCTTCTACAGAAAATGTAAGGAAAACTTCGTAAGAAGATCAACCAATTCAAAAATGGTGACTTCTCTCTGCTTTTTGATCTAATCCAAAACCCTGAAATTTCATGCTTCTCTAGTGCAGTCTCATATGTACCTCCATCCTTACATGCAATGTAAAATAACACATTTTTGTCTACTTCTCAAACTGCCTAAAGCAGTTAAGTACAGGAAAAGTAAAGAAGCTAAACCTTGCAACGCGTAGCTTGTGTGAATTTCATGTATCATCCCCCACTGTAAGGGCAGCACAACATATGTGAATTTTCCAGAAAAAATGAATGCCCAGATACCTTATGGAGTTTGTACTGCATTTCCTATACATAAACATATCATTAATCAATCAGCGCAAGACAGTACAATGAAGGCCCAGTCAAATTAAACCAAGTAAGGAAAAACCATACTCTTCTCAGTTCCTTTCTCTGTTCTGGAACAGTCTCAACGTTAATTTTAAGTGGGAAGGAAGAATATGAATAAATGAAGAATATGAAGAATACTTTTTTGCATACCTACAAATAGCAGTACACTGTCTGAAATGAGACAGGAAGTCCAATTTTGTCATGGAATGCTGGACAATTTATAATAATTTTGATCTATCTCAGTAATATCCAGGCTTCTTTTGGGGTTGTTTGTTTTTGTGCTGCTTTGTTGTTTTATTTTTTCAACATAGTAGATAGAAGTTTTAGGGAGCTGAAGATTAACAGAAAAGTATCTACTCAGTAAACAGTCAGTAGGCTTCACCTTTTTAAAAGTCTATTTAACTTGATAAGCTGCTTCTACTTAACAGCTTATGAACACACCTCATTATTTCAGAGTTCTGAAATAACATATCCAAGACCTTAAGAAAAAGACCATCACCTTATTCATCTGCAAAATCTTATCTTTGTTGTCAGATAAATGACTTCCATACTTCTTGCTTCTGGAAGAGATTTTCCTCTTGATTGTTGTTTTGTTTTCTTTTTCCCACCCCATCCTGGAAGTTTATCATTCTGACCCTAACCATTTACAGTTAGATAAATCTTTTACTTCCTCTCCCCTTACACCCCAACAAATAAATGGAACAGAAAATGAGGTCATTCATCACAGTGAAATAAAATCAGAAAGTTGATTGAAGAAATGAAACTCATTTTCTTAGTAAACGTACAGTATTCTTACCTCATATGGCCTTAAGTACTATGAAGATTCTAAAGATGTATAAATCTCTTATTTTATTATTACTTTTTTTAATATCTGGAGAAGAGATAATGCCAGGGCAGTGCTGATTTGCAGGGAAGAAAAACAATAAAAAAACCAGGATTGTACTCAGGCTTGCTCTGTCTGAATATAATAGATTGTTCTATCATTTCTTTTACAATTTCCCATTTAGTTGCCCTATGTATTTTATGGCAACATTTGCAAGGAAACCATGGGCTTTTCTTTGAGTATAGGAAAACTGAAGAATGACTATATAAAACAGTTTTGGACAGAGGATTTTTTTCCATCTATGTATTAGAGTTGTGAAAAGAGCAATTCATGCAGTTATTAATGAGCTTTGGCGTTTGTTCTTTGTCAGCCTTTGAAGAAAAAACATGCATGTTTTCATTATTTTAGAGGTAATCTCTTCCCACAGTTTTCCAGTCCCACAGAGCATTTCAAAAACTTGTACAGCTAATGGTGACAGTGTGACAGAGAAAAGGAGTTCAGAAAAGAGCCACTAATACTGAAAGGTGTATTACAAAAAGCAGTGGCTTGTTCTATTAAGATAAATAACTTGGTCCCAATTTCACAACACAATGCATGTGAATGTACTAAATTAGAGAGCAACCAGGCAGTTAAACAGACAAACTTAATGAGATTGTTGAAAAGAGATACCTTTTTTTAAAAAAAAAAAATTAGACTCTATTGAGTTAACAAAGTTAGTCCCAAGATTTTTTTTTTAATACGAAAGTGTAAAGCTTTTGGATTCTTACCCTTTCAGAGATTGGATATTAATTTCAAAGACAAAACCTCTGTAAGCTTTGCAAAACAAAGGTATTAATAGTTATTCATTGCCAAGTTGCAGCATTTACTTTCCCTTTTCTATTGACCCACTATTTTACTGAAAGTTATACATCTTTAACAAAGTTATTTTCAAGTCATTTCCCTACAGAAGATACTATGCATGACTTACATTTACACCCTGCAGCTACTGGGCCTTTCATCCCTCTCATCCCTTTCTGATCAACCAGCTGCCTATTTCCAAGCAGAATGTACCAAATCCAATACAGATTTGCTGTAGTTTCGCTTCTTCTATGGGTTAGCACAAAAGTATACCACGAACTAGAGATTCTGCACCCTTATACAGTGAGATCTCACATTAGACACAAACTGCTGTCATCTTCAGTTTTGTTCCAGTAAAAACTGGACTGAATAAACTTTCTGTTCTCTTCCACTCAAATATTTATTTTGTTTAGGGTGGGGAGGAAAGAGGAATTGAAATTTGTAAATTATCTCCATGAGTTTCAGGGATGGTCTTATTGGCAGCCATGGGTGTGGGTGCAGAGGGGGACTCACTCTCCAGTCACTGCAAGGCCACATCCCCTTTTGTGACCCTTTTGTGTGGTCTGACAAGCACAGCCCCCTGCACACTTGTATAGGAGGGTCCTGTCCCTGATGAGAACCACAGGGGTGACCCTCACAACCTCTGGATCCACAGCTAAAGAAATCACAAACTAAACCACCTTCTTTGAAGCTACCTGCCTCTGCCTGCTGGCAGCACTGGCTCAATCATCACCCCCTCCCCGCAGCAGCTCTCCGGCACGGCCGGGGCCTTCCTGCTGGGCTACCCGGCCGGGATCGGGATGCAGCTGCCCTTACCTGGAGCGAACACCATGGTGCCGCCCGGGCGGCACGGCTCAGCACCTCGGAGAGTTCCTGGTCCTGCGGGGATCAGCACCTCGGACAGCTCCCTCCCCGCGGGGATCAGCACCACGGACAGCGCCCGTCCCGCCGGGCTCAGCACCACGGACAGCTCCCACCCCGCGGGGATCAGCACCACGGACAGCGCCCGGCCCCGCACGGCGGCGGAGGCGGCCGCGGTCCCTCCCTCCACAATGCGGCGGGGCGGGGAGGGGGCCGGGGCGCCCGCACGGACACACACACACACACACACAGAGTCTCTCTCTCTCTCTCTCTCTCTACCAGGGAACCACCAATGCCATAACTCCTTGCCCTGCAGTGGCAGCAGGGGGAAGGGCAAAAAGGAGAAAGGCAACAGCGATCTGCCCAGCAGGGAGACTGGCTAATTGCTCCTAATTATCTCTAGACAACAGTCCCGCTGCCTGACATTTTGGGGTGCACTGGTTTCACCGCAAGCTGACAGCCCTGGTAATAGGGTCCAGTGACACCGTACTTTGTCACAGTATTTTCACTTCCAAAAGCTCAAATGCTGAGGAATTTATACTCTGATTTCACAGGCCCATTAACCCAGCTGTACCCAGCACTTTAAGAGGCAACATGAATGTTTCGCCACACAAAAGATGACATCAAGGCAAAACAGTAAAGAAAATAATGAATACTAATAAAATAAAGACAGTGAAGGCCAACAGTGGAAGACTACTTAAAATTTCCTACCATCTTTTATGTTTCAGATTTAATTTACTTTTGTTTGTAGAACCCATACTCAGATTTCCTCTGGGCACTGAACTTCTACAGCAGAAGTGAGAAACACACAGCCAGATGGGACAAGATTTACAAAAACTAACTCTCCTCTTTAAGCCGAACTTGCAAGAGGGATTTTGAAAAACATTATCAGTGCAAGTTATAGAAAATACATTTTTTTAAAAATTGCATAAATGTTTGCAATATGCAATACATTTTCCAGGCACATTTTCATAACCTAGGATATTCTCACAAGCTTATTTCATTTTTTCATAATCAAGCATTTCCCAAACAGAGAATTCTCCAATTAACCTGGGATGCTTGAATTCTCAAAATAAGGCCTTATTCTTAAAATACAGGTACAGAAAAGCACTGACCTCCTTAAATAATATTGCTTATATACTTCAGCAAGAACTCAAGAGGGGCATCACTGTCAAAGTCAAACTAATCATCTGGTGGCAGTTTTTTTTCTTTTTTTTAATAGTGTGTAACATCATTTCTCCTTGGGAATGCCTTCTAGATTTCTCTTCACTTACCGTTTCTACTATCCAGTTTCTGGATATTCCTTTTATTCCCCTTAGCAATTTCAGCTTCTTTATTGCCATTTGTTTCCCTCTTCTATCTCACATTTCAGGGATTCAGTTTCATTTCTCTCACATGGCAACTGAATTAACCAACATAACTCTGGTTGCTCAGGAATGGTGTTCCTTTTAAGAATGTGACTTCAAAAATCTCTATTCTAACCTTTCCTCACCTATCATTATTCTCCTTCACCTTAAGTATGGGAACTAACAGGGTACCTAAGAACTCAATTAGAAGCATTTCTAGTAAAAGTATCCCACATAAAATGCAGAAAAGAATGCAGTCAGCAATACTGAGCATTCTTACAAGAAACGTGGAAGATATCCCATAATCTTTAGAAAATCAGGACTGATCCATAATTTGGAAAGACTGTAAGAAAACCTACATTGGTATTTTTATGATATATGTGTTATGTGGCCCTTAGTGCTTGATTGGTATGTTTGATGGAGAGTTATCCACCATGAAAACAGGTATTAAAGCACTTCTCAAATAATAAAAAAAATCTATTGGATGTATTTCTATTACATACATCCTCAAAAAAATTATATGTATGTTTCTAACGGATTGTGTTTTGAGATGGTGGAGCAGCTTGTTAAAAGATTTTCAAAATAATAAATATGATTCAGTGATATGAAAGTCTGTAAGTAACCTGTAAAATTCTAAGTGGGTATAAGCAACTTGGTAACAGAACCTACACCATTTTGGTGAAAGAATACAGTTCATTAACAATAATGTTAATGAACATCTTTCTTTAACTGCTATCTGTATTTAATCTGATAAATAACTCAAACCAGTCACATTTTATTCTAGAGCTTTCAGTTTTCTTGCTCAAATTAAAAGCTAACAGCAAGTAATGTTTTCTGCTAGAAGAAAAAATGTTATCAAAAAGCTTTCTGAGCTTCTTTTTGTCATAAAATTCAAAAATTAATTTTGGATTGGGTCACAGTTTCAAATGCATCCAAAAAACCACTGAAATAACTGCACAGGACAGAGGTCTATAGTGAACTGTCACCCCCCCAAAAAAAGTGCAGTTAATGCAGTACAACCCCAAAACAAAGAATGCATTACTCTTTTTTTTTTTTCATTTAACTTCAGATAAGTGGAAAACAACACTAGCTATGCCCACTTATACAAAAAACATCCCTTGAGAATGAAGCACACTGGTAAAAAGGAGGTTATAGCATTAAAATACAATAAAGATATTCTATCAACTTGTATGAAATAGGAAGCACGAAAACATTTACAAGAACATCTGTATATATATTTTTATCAGTAATGATACAGTCTCTGCCTTGTGTATCATTTAAATTCTTAATGCTTAAGTGAGGAATTACTGACTTCCAGATGACATCAGGGGACGTAAAAATTCTTTGTTTTGTATCTTCAAAGACCTTTTAGAAGAAGTCTTGACTTACTTATAAAGTACTTTGTTAAAAACTTTAACACATTTTTAACAGATAGCTAACATTTTTAGACACTTACAAAAATCATGTTGACTGATGTCACTTTAAATCATCCATGCTATTCGTAATTCTCTGGGTTTAGATCTGAAGTAAGCCCTTTATTCTAATGGAGCTGAGAACAATTATTTGGTCATCTAGGTTCAGAAGCCTTGTAAATATGTATTCAGGAAGGAGTCCCTTCCACCTGATGATGTGCAAGGTTTCAATGTTTTGTTAACAAGAACGTACAGCTAACATTTTACAGGTAACATTTTAAACTCTCTTCTGAAAGAGTAATTCAGAACTAATCACCTAAATATAAATGAACACATTTTATAATAAAATTAATATAAAGATATAATCAAGATTTCATACATTTTACATCAAATGCTAGTATCATATTTTGTAAAATGGTGGGGTTTTTTTCCCAACTTTGAGAACTAATTATCTCTGAGCCTTTTTTCTTTATTTCTTCCCACACTTACACATTAATAATCAAATCTAGCTTTTTGGGAGGGAAAATTAATATGATTAGGAAACTGCTTGAACTATTTGATGTCTTTTGCTAAATTGGCTATGATCATAATGGTCTCAAAAAGTGATTACAGTCACTGTAATTTTATGGTTAAGCTTAACATTAGAAGTCTTTACTAGCCAAGATGCAATATATTACATCTGAAACTGCAGGGAAGCTGTTTAGAGGAAACTATGACTGAGTGTCAGCAAGAAATACCTAAACGTTAGATGAATATTTGAAATGTCAAATTGCAATCTGTACAGAAGGGATCATAATAGTCAGGATCCTAGATTTAGAAATCTAACATTTAATACCTCTCTGATTAATATATCTCTAACAGAGAGATGGAGAGAAAAAACAGAGAGGGTAGAAAAGAAAAATAAAAATGGACACAAGTGCCATTCTCCTGGAAAAAAAAAAAATTAAATGAAAAGCCAGTTACCTTTCCATGAGTGCTTCAAAAGAATAGTAGTGCACAGATTTCTGGAAGCCAAAGACAAGACACCTTGAAAGCCAGAAGCAAGAACATGCAATATTTCCCAAGACAGGAAAAAGCGAATACCATTAAAGATAAGTGTGGCCACTAGTATTTTAATTCATTGGTCTACTCATTTTTCTTAATTAATCTGATAAACTACATAGTAGTCCAGGGGAGAGATTTACAAATATGAATAAATTTTAAACAGAGTCTAGGAGAAATAGCTGTACCGTTTTGGGGTGGTTTTTTGTTTGTTGGGGTTCTTTATCACAAAGATGCATCCACCCCAGGACTTCTCACAGCCTGTAAAGATAGCCCAAAAGAGCTACTTCCATCTATGAAATATTTCTAGCTGATCATATCACCACCCTCACAACATCTGAATGCCTTGCACCCACTACTGATTATCTTCCAACAGTCTCATAAAAAGTAAATTGCTATCTTTCTGTTATAGATAGGAGTCAAAATTAGAGAAGCTGAACCCAAAACAAAAGCCAATCAACAAGACCTAGATAAAGTCAGGAGGTTTAAATAAAAGATCCCATGACTCACCTAAAACATTACTACATATACAACTGTGCAGTGGAGCCCAAGTAATCACTGCTCCTACCTGCCACACCTCTGCCAGTTGTCAGTCCCTTCACCAAGACAGATGAATGAGTCACCGTCCAAAACTTAGAGTCTTTCCATCACACAGGAATTCTTTTATACAGCAAGGAATTCAGTCCAGTCAAGTCCTTGGCTAATGACTCTGGATCTAGCCAAGACACTGTGGAACACAGGCAGAGGTTTTAAAGAACCTCACACATGACCACTGTCTCCTGACAAGGACCAGGCCATACCATTCTGCACCATACTGAAAATGCATAGGATGGGTTGGGAGTCTCCTTCAAGTGAAATTCTCATCTTCAAACCTTTTCTGTTCCTATCAGCACAACATTCGTTACACTAAAAATGAATATTTTTTAATGTGTCTCTTTTCTATAAAAACTGTTTTAAGACTCTGCTCATGCCACAGCTTATTGGTGTGTGTAACTTGACACACAAATTATAAAATCAGGCATTTGCTCAAGTTTTCAAGGATCTTAAAAGGAAAGAAGCATTTATGACCCGTGGCAGAACAGCGAGCCAATGAGCTAAGGAGAAGAAAAGTCAGCTTTAGAATGAATGAAGATATTTCCAAATTTGCAAAAAAATACTATTAGAGTCCTCAATCAATCAGTTATACATTTTTATAGAAGTAAACCTAAATATTAAACCACATGCTTAATTTAACACTCAAAGAAAAGAAAAAAGGCTCATAAAATGTAAATACCAAAGTCATAATTTGATTGTGCTACTAAATAGCTTAGATTGTTCAAGAACTGAGAATGGGAAATTACACTGAATTACAGCAATATGAAATACAAATGGTAAATACACAATGCAGCTTTCTAACTTGTCCTATAAAGTAAAAAGAATGGGGATTTCATCATGCATGGCTAAAAATGAAACATGGAGAAATAAGATAGAGATATGAATTTTAAATTAAGTTTGAAAACATCAATTTTGATACAAAAGAAAGGATTTAAAACCGTAGAGTTTAAAAACTTTAAATTAGGTTAGCAAGATTCTCAGATCATAATCATGTCCATCTGGAAAGTATCTAGAATAGGACAATCCTACACCAGTAGAATTTATGACTTCAAATCAGAACTCCTGTCTGACTCCATTTAATCTGTCCTTGAAACAATGGGAGATCTACAAGAAAGTCACGTAACTGGATAAAAGTTAATTATTGAAGTGGAAAATGGAACCTACACTTCATATTAAAAACATTGACTAACATTCTTAAAATGGGTAATTGTTCACTTCAACTAAAAAAATTTGTGTCTAACATACCTCTGTTTATGATGGTAGCAATCACATTTTAAAGCAAGAATTTCTCATGTATTTCAGGGTTAGGTTTTTTGTGCAGCCTGAATTGCAAAACTATAGCATAAGCAAACCTGTCAGGCTCTTCATAAACTGTAAGTTTTAATTGTTACTATATGTAGAGTTATAGATAACTGTTGGTCTACTAACCAAGCCCAGTTATGTTCTGACCTTTAACTCCTCTGAAATACAAAAGGGTAGAGCTGCTCCTTCCTACTTTCCAAATGGACAGTTGAATTTTTCCCTTATTTGATCTAAGATAAAGAAATCCAGAAACACAAATAGAATACACATATACACATGTTTTTAAAAACCAACTCTTCCCAATACAAGCAGTCAAAGAGATCTTACTGCTTTTCAGGGGTATAAGTTTTCTTGTACAGTGCTGAGAAGTTAAAGATTGAAACCTTACACCACCATTAAAAAGTTTATGTTTCCAAATCCTGGCTTAAGTTCTATTTTATAATTTAAGAGCAAGAATATAGTGACCGTGGTTGTTATAACTCTTACTGGAGAATTTGGATGAACTAGTAACATTTCAAAATCAGTAATAGCTGTAATATAAAAACACACACCATGTAAAAAGAAAACATTCAAATGCTGTTACTTCAAATGGGAAAAAAAATTCTTGTTAAAAACATAGAAAACCATGAGAAATATCAGAGAACAAACCTCATTTCTAGGGAACAACTTTACACTGAAAGAAGGCAACTCTTAACAAGGAATGCCTTCTGAAGCCTCAGCTACACAACTCAAGAATTACATTTAGAACTCATTAATGTCAAGTATCAAGTGGAAATGTAAGAAAACCTACAATTTTTATATTCAGGCCTTTATAGGGATTCATATTTATAAATGGAAATAAGTCAAAATCACTCATTTGAAAACTTTAGGTTTTCCACAGAACCCTAAACTTAAAAGGCAGAAAAATAAATTATGATAAAACCAGTCTAGCTGACATCACCTAATGAAATACAGAATCTATCCCTAAACTTTGGAGTTAAATTATTTGCATTGACTAAGAAGAGTGGTTTTTTTTTCACCCAGAAAACAATCTAAAACAGATCTAAAATAGATTCAAATAACTATGAAGTGAATATTGTTTACTTCTAATACTTGTAAAAATTAACTTGTTGAAAAAAATTTTTTTTTTATCCCTTTGGGATTCCAGTTTTGTCCTTCAATGAATTAAACACCTATTGTCTTTTATTAAGAACTCTTTTCTCCTTAACTTGAGCAATTTGCCACCATTCAAGGCTGTGTAGAACTGTTGGATAAGAGGCAAACAGGATCAGATTAATTTAAACAATAAAAAAAAGAGGAAAAGAAAGCCCCCACCACTTCAACCATCAGATTTCCATTCTCCTGAAAAAGCAGAAATGATACACACAGATCACTCTCTTCACAATCCCACAAGTCTACCAGCAGTGGATGTTGCAAAAATGATGTCTGATGTCTGATCCCTTCTGTTGCCTGGCTGCTTCTCACAAACACTGTGCAACCTGTGCTGTGCTTCATCCCCTTGTATTTAATGCAGTGCCAACGTTGGGCAAGTCCTGCTCCATTCCTTCTCCTAACTCCAGCAATGTGCTCTTGCCACTTACTTTGGATCAAACTTAATAATTGGTTTGACAAGTTAGGTCAATTTAAAACCAACTCACTTAAGCGCTGAATTGCTTTCTTACGTAAGATCACTGCACTGGCTTATTCTAAAGCCACAAAAACCCACTGAATCTGAGGCAAACAAGATGGAGGAAACAGGTGCAAAAGGTAACAGCAAGAAAGGAAAGGAGAAAATGAGATTACCTCTTTTAGCAACAATTTGCCATTTCACTATGGCAGTCACAGCGCAAGGCTGCTGTCTCAGGAGGCAGCTCCACAATGCCTTAAGCTGCTCTATATTGAGGCTGCTCTTCCACTGACCCTAGTGGAAGCTCCACCAGTGGAGTTAGTGGAGCTCCACTATACTCCATTCTCATGTCTGAGCAATTTGCAATGCCACTACAGTGCTTTGTTCCTGTAAGCATTGCTTGTGGTACCCTCTGCCCTGAAAGAAAAAGGATTTTTATTAGTGAAGAATGAAAACCTAGATGCAGGGAAGCTTGGTCTTTAGAGTATTTTAAAAGACAAAAATACTCTAAGTTGCTTGCATATACAGATTACTTAAATGTATAAATAGGCCATTGGGAGGAGGTCAGAAAACTGCAAGTGTAAGCACTGTAAGGTTTGGGTGGTTTTGGTGATTGTTTTTAACAGAATGGGTTTACATCAGAAAACACATTTTTCTAAACATAAGAAAAACGTCCATGCTTTGGTGGAAAAAGCCAAAAAGAGCTCTCATGTTTTAATGATTTCATAAAGATGATCTATATTCAATGCACCATATCTATTAATTTATTCTACTTCTGAATGAAAATACAACTTTAAATCTATTCATTGCCTAATATATAGCACGCTGTTACTGTCTTTTATACTTCTTTAAAATGGCTCAGTATTATCAAAAAGAAAATACATTTGGAATTTCGATTAAGTAAGAATTGGAATTTCTTGTTAGTACCACTCATTTTACAAACTCGTGCTCTCAAACTATAGACTCACAAAAAAAAAAAAAAATCATGGAAGGAATCTGAGATACAGGTATCCAGAAGTTCTGCTTTGGCCATGGTTTTTGATACCCATATACCAAACAAGTCAGATGTAGTACATCTTTATTCATATGGTCCACAAGTTTTTCAGGTTTACCTATAAAAAATTAGATGCTTAGCTACTGAATAGTAAAAATACCAGTAAATTCAAAAATATGTATTAACCAGATTCAAAAATGTTTCTGTTTTAAAGAGTTGCATTGCTGTTCATATTGGAACCACTGAAGTTCACCAAATTTCAGAGTTCTGTAAATATCTAAATGAGCAGGGCATGTAAATAAAAATAATATGGAAGGATAGTGGAGAGAAAAACACTGCAGAACATATCAATACTGCATAAATCACTATTTTTAGCTATTCTGTTATTTCAGATTTCTTTCACTACATTTAAAAATACTTCCTGAGAATAGGTGTCTCAACTCTTATGACACATATTTAACAAATCTATTAATGGAAATCCTCCATCTGTTCTGAAATGAGTAAGAATGTTACTATAATCGTTTTAGATCTATATGAAGACAAATGACAGACCAACTGCTGTAATGGAATTTTTAATGAAATGTGCACATTTCTGGCTGACTGGGCACACTACTGTGATCTAAGGACTAACTGAAAAAGATGACAATTCCTTAGATCTGTCTGTACCTTCCAGGCAGAATTATCCTGTTCTGTACCTATCTGTAAATGTTTACATTCAGAAAAGGCATCTGTTCCAAGAAGTAGATGTAGTCTCTTTTATAGTAGTCTCTTTTATAAATGCTTTGTCTCCTCTATAACACTAGAAATGTCTGTCTTAATAAAAGATAATATGCCCCTAAAAATATACTCCAGCCTTAGGGTAGACTTTCTGATACTATCTGATATTTTATTCTGTATTTCACACAACTCTATTAAAGTATCCTTACTTAATGGGATTATAAAAGTAATCTCTGTATTAGAAAGCTGAGGCCAGATCTTCAAAAGAACTCCAGTTTGGCTACCTAAACGGCAAGATTTTGAGGAGTATTTAGTATTCTGTAGCTTACAGGAACAAATAGAAGCTGACCTCCAGCTTTTGCTACTGAAGCAAGCATGAGGAATTCCTTTTCACAAAACAACCTTTAACACTCTAATCACCAGGTCTAAACCTTTCTAAAAAATCAAAGCAGAAAAATAAAACCACAAGTACTGACTCAATTGTGAGTTGCTTAATTTTCTAATATTTTTTTTAAATATTGGTAAGAATAGTGGGTAAAAGAAGGGTTGGGGAGTGGAGAATGGCTGAAAGGTATTCTTTGCCGAACTTTTAGTTTCCAAACTGAGTTGTGCCAAATAATCAGCAGCATACCCATGGCTAACACAATTAGGATGAGAAATTAAGCACAGTTTAATATGTGTTACTTTTGCTCCTTTTTCTCTTAAAAAAATCCAAACAAAAAAACCTAAGGAATGTTAGATTAGTCTGGCCCCAATAGAGCCAACAGCAAAATTTCCATTAATTGGACAGAATCTCACCCACTGTCTCAAACTCTAAAAGAAGTTGCCATCCTTGTCAAAGCAAAACTAAAAACTTCCCCGTTCCTCAATCAACAGAGCTCACAGCTTACAGTTTATCATCCTGGAAAATCTCATTGGCTTGGAGCTGACTCACACCTGCTTTTGTACATGGTGTCTTTTGGCACAGACAGGAGAGAGATGGGAGCAGTAGTGTCGTAAGATGCAGACAGATTTACCTGAACTTCACAGACACACTCCCACAATATACAGGCTAACATTCCTTCAGAATACACAGATTTGTTTAGAACACATTAACAAGAACATGCATACATTTAAGGACACCTCCATGCCTCCGCACTTGTAAATTTTACAGCTATAAGCTGTAACAATAGCAGAGTTTACTCTGATGTAACACAGAACGTTATCACCCTTTCAGCTGTGAGTCTTCTAATGCAAGCCTGCCTTTCTATAACAATTTCAGATTCACAGCCTGACTACTTGTGCTAAAAAGTCAGGGACAATTTTCTTTAACTGTAATACCTGAGTTCTGTCTTTCCACTCAAGCGCCCACGGTCCCAGTGAGCTCCATCTTAATTTATTACTTTCAAAAAAAAAAAAAAAAAATCCCAATGAGGCTCTTCTTGAGAGGTTATTTAGCTTATCCCTCAACTTCAAAGCAGAATTAACCATATTTAAACCACTCCTAATAGATGTTTGTCTAACCCATTCTTGAATGTCACCACTAGTGGAGATTGCAGTACCTCCCCAGGCATTCTGTTTTAATAATTCATTATTAAGTCCTTTAAACGTTTGGGGTTTTTTTCCTAACATAATTGTTTACTGCTCTAATTTAAGCTCGTGGCTTCTTGCACTCTTCATAGCAGACCTTGAGAAAATTTACTTTCTTCACGTTTTACACTTCTGAACCCTTTTCACAACAGATCTGTTTTGTACAGTCTTACCAACCCCAATTTACCTAGGAAGAAGTGCACACAATTTCAGATAAGAAAACATAGCAAGACTAATATATTTAGAAAAAAAACCCCAGTAGATCCTATTTTGGACCTACTATCTTTATATCTATGATCATATACAGTAAAACATTTTAACAATGGTCATTTTTCATGTTCCTCAAGAGAACCAATAAAATGCAATGAATACACATCCTCTGATGTTACACAGGTACAAAATGTATAGTTTGTTTACAAACTAATATTACTGAATGTAAAATGAAGCAACATTTTAAAAAAATATATTGGTAAAGGTCCAAAGTTTACATTTTCTAAAATATTAAGGTCATGTTTTATTTACAGACCAGCGTTCGAACAATTACTGGCATTTTAAGATAACTGCTTAACCTGATGAATACATGAATAAAATGAAGCTGTAAAAAAACCTCAACCAAATAAAAACCCCTCAATAATCGAAGTTCCATGTAACAGTTCCAAAAACACTATTTTAAATTCCTATTTAGAAAAGCAAGATGTGATATACCACACAGTAACTTACCAGAAACTGGTCTAACACTTTGATATGCTATAGGTATCGCAAGTGACCAATGTTACCAACCATGTGCCCAAGAGTGTGGTTTTTTGCCCATTACAACTTCAAATGAAGTTTTCACAACAGTTGTAGTATTTACAAATTCAAAATAAAGGCTCAATATAGCTTTGGGTTACATTGCCACTATTATTGTGTCTTCTCTTGATGACTACTTGTGGCAGACTGCAATCCAAAGACCACTTGTTTTGTTGACTCTGTGAGTTAACTATTAAGTTATCAGCATGTACCCCAGCTGATCTTAAAAAAAATACACTAAGCAACTGACTAATAGTGAACACTCACTCAGGATCAATTATGACAGAACTCACTCACTGAAGTCTGCCTCTTCACAAGAGATGGTGTGTCAGAAGGTGGAAGCTTTTAAACCTGAACAGGGCCTATGAGCTGGTATGACCATGACACAAACCCCAGCTGAGCCCTGCACGCAGGTATGTGACACCCGTGGCTGCAGCTTTGGGAGTCTGGCAGTGACAACTGGTCACCTGCTGATGCAGCTACTCCTCTGCCTTCATTGTGCTAGGTTAGGTGACCTGAAAGCTGCATAATAAAAAAACAGTCTCAGGCTGTATTAGGTTTTACTGATTTCTACTGGGTTTGAGTAAGGAGCACGTCTCCTCCATGCTGCACCCTTTTTCCTTTGTGGCCCAGTCCCATCTCTGGGGCCCTGAATAAAAGTGAACAAAAAAACAAATGAGGCAGACTTTTTTGCCCACAGAAGGGATTGGTGAATGCTATGACACTTCTACTTTGCCAACCAGAATCACTGTGAATAATGCAGTTTTTTCAAGAACATAAGTATTTAGTTAAAACTTGCCACCTTTATAAAAATAAGAGGATATCTGAGGTAATGGAATAAGAAGCAATTTCATTTTGATCACCATCCTCCTTTACACTCTGTTGTACCAACCTACATTAGGTGAAAAAAGGAGGAATTAAAAAGCTTAGGAAATCAATGTCTGCTTCTCAAAAAATTGCAGGTAGAACACCTCAGAATTATGAAAACCAAATCCTTTCTTTCCATGTTTGTGATTTTTGAGATCTCAGCGTTTTCAAACATAACTCACTGATTCTCGCTGATTGCAATTTTTACATTGTATTCAGTATTCCATACTGGATGAAGCAAAGTATCAGCCAGTGATGATCCCTGTTTTGTAGAGAACTTGATCACATTCTCAAATTAAAGCAGTTATTAGTGCATTATACTGCTAATGACAACAAAACTGTTTCACATTCTAAGAATACCCATCTTTGAAATGTTTTAAAATACCTAACCAAGCAATGCTATATATTCCTATGTAACATTCAAATCCTCTAAAAATATGCTTTCTTGAAAAGATTCTCAGTCTAAATGTATACCAACAATAGATTTTGTTCCATTTCATTTCTTATATTATTTCTGATAAAGTTCCTGCTTTAGTTTTTAACTACAGGCTATAGTTTCTAATTGCTGCTCTGCTTCAGCAGCCATGGCTGCTGCCTGCAACTGTTCTGTTTCACTCTGGATGGAATTGGCTGCTGTAACTTGCTTTCTTTCACTGTGCATATTGTTCTCATGCCTTTTTAGGTCAGATGCCTTAGCAAATGCTTTAGTGCAGGAACTGCAGACAAAAGGTTTCTCTCCTCGGTGCCTTCTTTCATGGTCTTTGAGGTGGGACTTGTGCTTGAAAGCTTTATCACACATGTGGCATGCAAATGGCCTCTCATTACTGTGAACTCTTTCATGCTTTTTTAGATCTGGTGCACGAATAAAAGACTTCCCACACACCTCACAACTGTAAGGCTTGTAACCTGTGTGTATTTTCAAGTGTTCTTTCAAATGAGCTTGCGTGGTAAAGCCCTTTGTACACATTTCACAAACAAATGGTCTGTCTGCAGTGTGTAGTTTTTCATGTTTTCTCAAACGCGCTTCATCAGAAAAGGTCTTGCCACAAGCCTGACATACAATGTGTTCCCTGTGACCATAAAGCAAGTACTCAAACTTCATATCCCCAGCTGCTGTGGTCCAGCCTGGTGTCTGTTCATCTTTCACTTCACTTATGCCATCATTAAATGTGAGTGCCTGAGGAGTCTGAGATCCTAAGTCTTTAGATTCCGTTGTTTCCATAGGCTCTACTTCTTGGCCATAGCAGTTTACTTTTCGAACTTCTTCACTTCCCAACTCTTTCAGAATTGCCTCTTGCACTCTCAGGGTAGTGGTTGGTGACTTACCATCTTCCTGACTTGGGGGAGTGCCTTCCACTGTCACATCTGATGGACTGTCATCATGATCTCCAATCTCTTCCACCTCATCATCTTGGGTGTCACTGGGTTCCCCCATAGAACGGTTCATTTTTAGACAGTACTTGCTCTTGGACTGTGTGTTTTCTTCAGGACTAGATACATCACGTTTTTGAGAGCAGAGTTTATCAAGAAACCGAATACCGAGGATCTGGCCTGAAGACATCATCAGGTTGACATCCTCTTTTTTAACAGAAATCTTTGCAGTATACATGTAATTGAGAACTTCCTCAAAAATATCAGAACGAAGAAAATCTATTTCTATTACTGATGAACTATCAACTTCAAGTTTTTTGAAAAGTTTTTTGAAGTAGGTACTGCAGGCAGCAAGCACGCACCTATGGGCTCTGAACTTAACATCTTCAACCACAATAGCGATGTCACAAAA
This sequence comes from Corvus hawaiiensis, assembly GCF_020740725.1. Classification (NCBI taxonomy): domain Eukaryota; kingdom Metazoa; phylum Chordata; class Aves; order Passeriformes; family Corvidae; genus Corvus; species Corvus hawaiiensis. The sequence continues at coordinate 16,294,784 of NC_063242.1, read as the reverse complement.
TTCTCCTTCCAAACGTTGTTCATTCAATGTTTTCAGGAACACAGTTTTGTGATCGTCGTCATTATATTTAATGGTTTCAGACATACTGATGAAAAACTCCTGTAAATTAACAGAAAAGTTCTGTAATTATAAAGCAGTCTAAATCACAAAATCCCAACAGATTAAGTCATTTACATAATTAAAACAAACAAACAATTTTTTTTTGCATAAAATGACCATAAAAAGCCTTTTAGACTCTAAAAGCATTACTGTCAAGCTGATTTTAAAATTGTGAATGCATAAAGGTCTTTCCCTAGGTTATACACTTTACAATTATTCAAATCTTTATTGATTCAGTTATACAAAATTGAAAAGTTTCTCTGGGAAACTGCAATTCTCAGTAAACGTATGATCCAACTCTTAAGTCATTATTATAGCTAAAGGAAATGTTAACACTAAAAAAAGTGTAAGAAATACTGTAAACGTGTCAGCACAACAAACTAAATTTGAACTATCAAATATAAGCCTTACCATGAACAATGCAGGAAGTTTTCTGAGCAAATAATTATTAAATTAATCCGCAGAATTGGCCACCTTCAGCCTGAAAGACAGGAAGATAATAACATTTTAAGAAATTTTAAGATCTATTCCAAAAATTCTCCTAAATTTGGGTGCTAAAACACAGCATTTTCAATTATTTGAAGTAAGATAAAATACACTCTTAAAATACCCAGTTATATATACTACAGACAACTGCATAAACCATGTGTGTTTGCTTTTCTCTGGCTACTGCACTTCACTGGTTCCACTTTCCTGCTACTTAACTTTGCACTAAATCTAAAGATCTGAAAAGCCTCCCCAGGAACCATCATAGTTAACGCAGTAACCAACCTATCAAGGTGATCAGTCTTCTGCTGAACCAGAGAGCTGAGCAAGCCTAGCAGAGGGTCTGGCAAGCAGACCTAGCATCTCAAAGGACAGCAGACCAGGGACAGGGGTGGGCGCTCATCCAGGACCAGGGAAAGAGACAAGAAGTGTACCAGATTTCCAAACTATGGAGATACCAGAAAACAGGATAATGCAACACACACAATTCTAGTTATTCAGTCCCAACAGACATCTCATTGTGCAGAAGAGGGAAACACAGCGGAGAGGAGGGAAATTTAAATATGTGGTTTGGAACAAATCTTGTGCCACCTGGCACAGATCTGCTGGGCATTTCTTCCCTAAATTCCAGTTTATCTGTAACCATATATGAAACAGAAGCAGATGACAGGTATGATGACAGGTTTGCAACTACCACTCTTGGCGCTTTGTGTTTCACACGGTATGGGAACACCTGGCTCCCTACAAATACCTCTGCAGGTTTGGCATCTCCGCTAAAGTGTCCCTGGCTACACAGAAAAATTAAAAAAAAAAATTTTTAAAAAGGTAAAAAAAGGACTGCCAAAATTATTTTCTTAGTTCTAAATAATCGAATTTTAAGATATCCAGATAGTAGGTTGTTGGGGAAGATGAAACAGGAAAGCCTTATAAATATGATTGCCTGACAAAAGATTTTGGGAATATGAAAACTATAAGCGACATCGAAATGAAAGCCACCTTTGAATTACCAAGTCTTAGTTACTGAACAACTGGAAAACAATGGTATGGCCAACTGAAGGTAATCCCCTCTTGATTGAACAATACCCTCTGCTTGCAGGCAGGTCCAAGGGTCAGAGCAGACCCTACTAGCTCAGCAGAAGGGGTCCAAAGAGTAGTTTTTAGAAGTTAAGATGTAACACTCTATGGTAATATAAGAACTCTTATAGGCTGTATGTAAATGCTATAGGATTTGTATCTTGTATTAGATTGGTTAGTGACAATTAGAATATTCAGTACAGAAGATGATTTATTGTATTGTAATCAGGACTTCAGACACTCTTACTCACACTCTTACTACACTCTCTCTCACTTCTTCACTCTCATTCTTCTCTCTCTCTCTTTCTTTACTTACCCGCTTACTCTCTTGCTCTCCTGGGCCTGCTCAGAGCTGCAGCTGGCAGCTCTAAGCAGTGCCCCTGTACCCACGCCCTTTGCAATAAACCGCATGTTCCAACATCTGACTTCAGAGATCTCTCGTCTCCGTCCGTCCTGACCGTCCGAACCACCAAAGCTCTCACAGTAGGTCTGTAAATATTTGAAATATACAAAAGGAAACAAAACGAGAAAGCAATATCTTATCTATTTCTGGGCTGTCTGGGTCTGCTGGCCCAGGAAAATGTATCAGTCGAGCATTGAACATGGTAGGTCACACAGCTATTTCAACGCGATCTTTTTAGAATCTTTTCCAAGATGGGAAAAATGCTTTCTTTTTAAGCAAGCAGCAAGATGTCACTGCTAATAATCTAGCAGCAACTGCACCGTCCTGTTAAACAGTATGCAATTCTGCTGCAATTCTGTCGACACTGAGAAATAATTATAGAAGTAACTGGCTGAAAACAGGGCTGCAGAGTACACAGGGGTGTGTGACTGCCAAAGAACAACGTTAGTCCTTTGCGAATGGGGCAGAGCGGGCACTTGCCCACAGCATTTCCAGCTCTGATTTAAGAGAGCTCTGGTTACTTATTCCACTGGGCAATTCTGATTCATTCCTCCACGCACTTTTCACACGGCCGCTATCCCCGCAGGGCGGCGGGGAGGTGTGCGCGGGGCTGTGACTGCTCGGGACGCGTTCGGTGCCTCCCCACGCCGGCTCTCGCGGCGGCCGTGCCCGTGGCCGCGGAGGCGCACGCCCGCTCCACGCACCCGCGGGCGCGGCACAGGCGGGTTCCCGGCGGGGACCAGCCCGGCCCCTGCCGCGCCGCCCGCGCTCCCGGCCCGACGTCGGGGGCGCCCGCGAGCGCCAGGCGGCCGCTCTCCGGAGCGAGCCCGGCGCTCTCGCCCCGCCGCCTCACGGGGCTGCGCGGGGACGGCGGCCCGCTCCCTCCTTCCGTCCGTCCGTCCGTGCCTCCCTCTCTCCCTCCCCCGCTCCAACGGTTCTCGCGCGGCTCCCGCCGCCTGGACGCGGCCGCGCGCCCCTTTGTTGCGGCGGCCACAGCCGCCGCGCGGGACCCGCGCGCCCCAGCGTGCGCATCCGCCACTGGACATCCTCTTCCTCCTCCTCCTCCTCCTCCCCCTCCCGCTGGCCCTCCCCTCGCCCGCGGGAGGCAGGCGCGCGGCGGCGCCGGGGCTGCTGGCGGCGGGCGCGCCCGCGGCAGCGCCATCTCACCCAGCGCGCGCTGCCGGGGCTGTAACGGCGGCGGCGAGCGGGGGAGGGATGGCGGAGGGAGAGGGGGGAGAGGGAGGAGGAGGAGGAGGAGGAGGAGGAGGGAGGGAGGGGGCGTGCGAGGGAGAGCGCGCGCGCGCGCAGCGCAACGGCGGCCGGGCCGCGGCGCGGGAGGGGTGGAGGGAGGAAGGGGGAAAGGGCTCGCGCTTACCTGCCGCCCGCCCGCGCGCGCGGAGCCGCGCTTCCCGGGGGAGCGCGGGGGGGCTGCCGCTGCCACTGCCGCCGCGCGGGAGGGGGACGGGGGGAAGGGACGGAGGGAGGGAGGGAATGGGGGGGAATTTGGGGAGGGGGTTTTGGGGGGGGGGGGGGCCCTGCGCGCGTCTCTCCGGCCGTCACCGCCGCCTCCTGCACGAGCACCCCAGTGCGCGCGCGCGCGCGCACTCGGGGGGGGGGGGCGGGGGGTGCGTGCATGCGCGGTGCGAGCAGAGGGCGCGCCTGTGCCCGGGGAGCGCGGCGGAGGAGGAGGCTGGGGAGGCGGTGAGGGGGGAGCGGGGCCCGCGGCGCGCCGGCCCCCACTGCCCTTCCTCCGCGCGTCCCCCTCTCGGGCGGCTCAGGCCGCGGGGGCGCGCGCGGGCCGCAGCCGTTCCCGCCGCGCCGCGGGCACCCGCCCCGCCCGGCCGCGCCTGCGCCCGCCGCGTGTGCGAGCCCCGGGCGCGGGCACGGCCTCCCCCCGCCAGGCGGCGCACGGCGGCGAGCGCGGCGCGGGCTCGGCCCCGAGCCGGGCGCGGCGGGAGCGGCGCGGCCGTTGGGCGGCGCTCGGGGGCGCGCCCGCGCGTCTCCGCGGAGGGGCGGCGGTGGCGGTGCGGGAGCGATCCTGCTGCTCCGCTCTGTGAGCCCTGCCTGCCGGCGAGAGCGGAACAGCTCTGCCCACCCAAACCCGCCTGCCCTCCCTTTGCAAACGCTCGGGAGGCTGAATTTTAAAATGATCGCTAGGAAGGAATAAAAGCTTTTATGGCGCTGTTTATCTCCCACCTCCGGTTGTCTTTCCAAAAAGCATCTCATGAGATGCTACCCTGATGGCACAGCTTTCACTGCAATAATTTGTACAAAATAAAACTTTACAGTGTTTCTGCTAGTGTAAAATGCAGGAGGTCTTCTTGGGAAAAAATAATCTCGGTAAGTACTCGTGTTGGAAAGTACAGCGAATTAAAGAAGTCACTGGACTAGTGGAGTCATCTCCGGATTTGATTGACTTTTTCAATGGGGTTGATAAATCCTTCCCCTTCCTGAGCCTTTTCTGAGAGGTTTCTGTGTAATGCACTGACATATGTAGTGAATTTTGGTCCAGCTGTATCACTTCGTGTTGCTGTTTTTTTAATTAATTTTTTTCCATCACCCCCCCCCCCCCCCCCTCCGCCCCCCGCCCCCATTAGATATAATGAAATTAAGTGCCTATTTTGCTTGGGCAGTCAAAACTTCCAGGTTTGTTTTTGTAGTAACATCAGTGATTTGCATTCAGAAGGCAGAATTAAATAAGACAATGAGTGTTGCGTTCAACCTGAAAGGGGGAATTTGGGTTGCATACACAGAAGACATTCTTCATTGTGAGGGTGGTGAGGTACTGGAACAGCTTGCCAAGAGAAGTTGTGGATGCCCCATCCCTGGAAGTGTTCAAGGCCAGGTTGGATAGGGCTCTGAGCAACCTGGTCTAGTGGAAGGTGTCCCTGCCCATGGCAGGGGGGTTGGAAGTAGAAGATCTTTAAGGTCCCTTCCAACCCAAACCATTCTATTGATTGTATGAGGTCTTTGAAGTATTTCTGAATCCTGTACAAGAACTCTCTCTAGTGTGGAAGGAGCTTCCCTTTTAAAATTTCACAACGTGCTATTTCTCTCTTTAACAGTGTCCCAAACACTCGTGCAATAACCTTATTGCTCCTGAGAAACATGTAGCTGCTACTTTACCACACTGACCAGCAAATGACACCTCTTCATTTCATTAACACTCTCTCTTCCTGCTCTATCTGTACAGTACCTGACAGAGCATGGATATGCCTAACTTTTAGGGCCAGGTTCAGCTGTAATGTCAGTTATCAGAATTAAACTAGTAGTGGGAAAAGAAAGTATGGTACCTTACAAAAGGTATGCCTATCCATTTTCTCTCTGCTTTTCTCTATCTCAGGCTACTGCTGAATGTGGGTTTCTGAGCGTTTCAAATTTTATCGTTAGTAGCTCCCACTGAGATACTAATTTAGGGGAAGCATATGTTCAATATCTTGACTAGGTAACTATGAATTTGGAAGAACTCAAAAAAAATCATTGTTACTGTCTAACTGTGTGTGGTGAGTTGACCCTGACTGGATGCCTGGTGCCCACCAAAGTCAGGGTCAGCTGGGTAGGGGAGAGAAAGTATATTGAAAGGCACATGTGTTGACATATAAGGGCAGGGAGAGATCACTCACCAATTACTGTTATGGGCAAAACAGTCTTAACTTGAGGAAATTATTTTAATTTATTATCAGTCAAATCAGAATAGGGTAATGAGAAATAAAAGCTGAATCTGAAAACACCTTTCCTCCACCTCTCCCTTCTTCCCAGGCTTAACTTTGCTCCCAAATTCTCTCTCCCTCCTTCTCCCTGCCAGTAGCACAGGGGAATGGGGACTGGGGTCAGTTCATTGTACATTGTTTCTGCTGCTCCTTCCTTCTCAGGGAGAGCACTCCTCAAAACTCTTTCCCTGTTCACCAGCATGGGATCCCTTCCACAGGTGACAGCCCTCCATAAACTTCTTCAACATGAGTGCTTCCCATGGGCTGCAGTTCTTCACAAACTGCTCCAGCATGGGACCCTTCCCATGGAACGCAGTCCTTCAAGTACAGACAGCTCCAGTCCAGGGTCACAAGTTCTGTCAGCAAACCTGCTCCAGTGTGGACTCCTCTCTCCATGGCTCCACAGCTGTCGAAAGCCTGCTCCAGTGTAGGTTTCCCACAGGGTCACAGCTTCATTTGGGCTTCTACCTGCTCCAGTTGGGGGTTCTCCATGGGCTGCAGGTGAATATCTGCTGCACCATGGATCTCCATGAGCTGCAGAGCAACTGACTGCCTCACTGTGGTCTTCTCCAAGAGCTACAGGGGAATCTCAGCTCCAGTGCCGAGCACCTCGTTCCCCTCCTTCTTCACGTACCTTGTGTATGCACAGATGCTTCTTTCATGTATTCTCCCTCCTCTCTCTCTATTGCAGTTTTTGCCCCCCCTTCTTAACCATGTTATTCCAGAGGCACTAGCACCATCAATGATGGGCTCAGCATCGGCCAGCAGTGGGGCTGTCTCGGATTTTTCTGGTATTGGCTCTTTCAGACACGGGAAGCTTCTAGTCCTTCTCATAGAAGCCACCTCTGTTTTCCCCCTCACTACCAAAACGTTGCCACACAAACCCAATACAGTATGTCATATTTTTCATTACATATGAATGTTGCACTAGGTTTTGGAAATAAGAGACAAAAGGCAAATGTCACAGAAATTCTGGATGAAAAGGCCTGGGATTGAAAATATGTATTATTGAAGGTGAAGCATAAGAATAAAAACCCTTGCATCTCTACTAGCATGTCTGTGGGCTAATATATGTTGTCATGTCTGTTGCCAAAACCAAGTATTTTTTCAATTTATTAGAAAATACCCTTCTGCAGAAAAAGTGTTTGAATCATATATCTGACTGAAACACTCTTCTTATTAAAGTAGCCTGTACCCAGCTAGCACAGATTAACATTTAGGCTTTGAAGCAGTTTTGCTGTTTTCCTTTCTGATGAACTAGACTGTAGATGCTGTGGATATGTTGAACCAACAGGCTGTTTCCAGACTGTTTGGATTGCAGGGATATCTGTAAGGAAAAAGAGTCTTTTGTAGGACGTGCTTGTTTTATTTAGAAAATTGTGTAACAGGAGTGAAAAATGACAAGTGCCACTTTGTGGCATGAGGCATGGGAGATGGCATGCAGGGAAGACTGAAGCTTTGCATCTAACGCTTTCTAAGTGGTGACTGGTTTAAAATGTGTATTGAGTGTCAGTGGATTCCTGCATGTTTGCAATGGTTAGGTTTATAAAGTCTGTCTGAGTTCCAAATGATGATAAAAGCAATGTGATATTATTATGGCCAGTTTTCATGCGTTGAAATTGTATCTCAGCCTGGCAGAATTGGTCATCATACAAGGACATGGATTTTCCATGTTTACTTTCCATGGGTCAGCTTTCTTGTCAGGCCGAGTGCACAAAACAAGGTGAAGATACAAACAATCCAGTATTTGTGAAAGGGAATCCTGGACCCTGTTAGCATATTCCCATGCATCAGCGAGGACAGTGAGTCCTCCTGAGAGTGTAAGTGAATGTGCTAGGACAGAGGAGGAAAGTCAGGGAGCAGATGCTCCTTGCAGTGTGTGTTTCCCATAGCAACCTGGCAAATTTCCCGGTAGAAATTTGTGTGTGAGTTAGTCATGTTTTCGCATCACTTACTCGCGCCTGTATTTTCAAGTATCCCCACAAAAGAGGAAATAGTAGAGACAACTGGGGAGGAGTGGAGCATGGATGATGGAGGTTGGTGGCACAGCCCCTGGCTAAGCTGTACAAACAGGGATGGCGAGAAGCCATGCCACCCTCCGAATAACTGAACAACACTTGGAGTTTGCAGTTTGCACCTATGCCTGAAGGGACACGAGTCCTCTTTGGAGAACCTGATGTGTAAAATCTTACTTAATACTGTTTTAGTCTAAGTAGAATTTTAATTTTAATTCTAATTCTATACTTTTCTTACCAATTAATTCTGCTACACATTGTGTTGTGTTTGTCTACAGTCAGGTATAGTAATGCATGGAGACACAGAAGTGTCAAGAATTGTGGTCAGTAAAAAGATGTGGCCATATGAACATGGCAGTTCATACTCTCTGCATGCACAAGGCATCCCATAGTCTAGTCAGGTCTAGCTGTAACTTGCATAATTACACACGCCCTACTACTATCCCTGTTAATATCCTCTCTGTTTCCGTGTCCCATCCCTATCCCCCCTACCCCTTTTATGGGGTATATATTTTTTCATGCTTTGGGGTTTGGACTTTATTTCTTTACTATTTTTATCTATTTCTCCCCTATATTTCACTCATCCTCCTATTTTTCCTTTTTTTCTTTCTCTTTATCTTTCATTGTCATTTACCTTATTCTATGCCCAATTCTTGACTTTGTTGACACCCTTATTTTATTGGAACCATATAGACAGTGAGTGAAGAAGGATGAATGCCACTTTCACTTTCCAATGCCCAGTGCCAAAAGAATATCATGAAACTTACCTTTCTCTTCCTTCCCCATGGTTCTCTCTGTGTTTCCTTACTTTTATGTCATTGTCTTCCTACCTGATTCAGCTGTGATCCTGTATTCTGGTGCTGAAGCTAAGAAATCCTACAGGTAGAGACTTTAGGGAGTAGCAATGTCTACTGTCATTTACAGCATCCAATGGAAAGAAAGCACTGAACAGATGTGAGAGGTCCCAGAGGAGAAAGAAGAAGGAGTATATGTATCTTGATCCTTCATTCTAGGTAAAGGTGGTATCAAATGGACAAAAGTCTAAAATTACACATTCATTCTTAACCTAGATATTTCTTGAGCTTTAAGGGTGTAATATATACGAGGAATAGAAGGCTTTTAGGTGAATTAGTTAATGCTTACTAGGTGAGAGCTGTATCTGTGCTTGATTCCTGCTTGTACTGCAGACCTGCTAAGAGTATAACATACTGCTAAGAAACAGTATGTCCACAAGAGTATAACAGCTTCTTCATCTATCAAAAAAGAACAAATTTCTCATTCACAGGTCAGGTGCATTTTTGATTTACAGACTACATATATGACCTGGCCCTATACAGTGGTTTTAGTTTCAGCCATGTTTCATGTTCCTGGCAGAGTCTGTCAGTATGCATTTAATAGGAGAGACTGCCATTCTGTGAATTATTTACGTGCTGTCCAGTTTGTTTGTGTAAGTAGGGCAGAAAAATTTTTTTGGATGAGTTATTCGCTGGCGCGAGAATGGGCAGAGCAGAACAATTTAACTCCTTTTTGAGCTGGAGTTGTAGTTACCAAGATATCATGGATCTTATCATGGTTATGTGAAAATGATCTTTATTCACATGTGAATTTTTATCATAGAATTGTTTAGGGTGGAAGAGACCTCTAAGATTGCTGAGTCCAATTCTTAAGCCATCACAGCCAAGTCCACCACTAAACCCTCCAGCTGCCACACCTACATGTCTTTTAAATCCCTCCAGGATGGTGATTCAACCACTTCCCTGGGCAGCTTGTTCCAATACTTGATGGCCCTTTTACTGAAGACATTCTTCCTAATGATAGAATCATTTGGACATGGCATAGTCTGCATTTTCTGAAAGGAGCCAAGCTTGCCAAATGCAAACAAGTACTGTTTACTGTGATGTATTTATTTTGTAAAAAAGCCAAGCCTTTATCTTGTGTTTGAATATTGGAAACTGTTCCTCATAATTATGGATAGACTATAATTGAAAAATCAGTCGTCTCACAGCTACAGCCCTCAGTCCCCTCCAACCTTATTCTTTGTCAACCTCACTGTTTTTTAAAACAGTTAGATGTTTATTGTTTCCAGCAAGAGCAACCCATTTAATTCCCCATTGCTGTATTTGTTAGTCAATGGTCTGTAAAAAAAATAAAAGCAATATCTGATAGTTTCACATCACTGGATGACCAGTATTCCTGCCTTCATAAACCTCACACAAACTGTAGAGAGTAATCAGTAGAGAGGAATCAGGCTCCCCTTAGAAGACAGCTTGCCTGCTTCTAGGTGGTAGAGCTGCTTGCTTCACTAGTTCATTGCAGTCACTTATCTGCTGATATTTTCCCAAGCAGTTGAGCATATTTTCGCATTCATATCCTTAAGGAGAGGTGGAAAGTTTCATTACAATGAACAAGCTGTGCGGCTTTATGTGTGACATCTTATGTGAAGCTTATTGAGTTTTCTGCACTTTTGCTAATGACCACAGACTTTTACATTTTAAAAGTGTGAATTTTAGAATGGAAAGGACTTCTACTGACTATTTCAGTTTGTACATTTCAAGCCTTCATCAGCCCCTTCTTCCAAGGAGATCAGAAAGATTTTAGACTGTTAACACCTGCATTTTCAATCTCACTATTGAATCTGAATATTTACGGAAAGCATGGAAACAATTTTATGATAATGAAAGTAGAATTCAGAAATGATCTCATCTAACAGCTAAGTCATTAAAGATCACTGGAATAACATATCACCAACAAAACCCCAATCCCACCATAACCACAGAAAATCATTTGAGCTGAACTGTACTCTGGCTAGAAGCAAAAAAACCCCTCTGTGCACTGTTGAAACAGTTAAATATATAACTAATTGTAACCTGTTCAAGAGTAAGAAATATTTAGATAATGGGAGAAGTGTTTGATTAATTTTAGGGGAATAAATCAGCCTAGAAAGCTAAAATAGTTATCCTGATGTCATACAACATTAAGGAACTAAGGTCTGGCTTTTCAGTTCCATGGACAAACACACAGCCTTCATTACCAGTCATTAAAAGCACAGAAAAAGAAAGAGTAACTTTGGTATCCATTTCTCTTCTCTGAACTGACAGTCTCTTTGTTATATTAAAGGTGGCAATAGCTGTCCAGGAAAAAGAATAATTTTGTCTGTAATGTCAGTTATTTAAACTAGTTTCCTTCTAATGGCAGGCATACATACAGTAATAGCAAACAGAAAGAGAAATTGAAGTTCTTCTGGTGCTTACTCTTGCTTATAACCTTTTCCTTTCGAAGAACAAGCCTTACACATTGCCTTCAGGCAACTCTGAGATGTGATTCATTTGTAGTAGCAATAAGACTGTTTTAAATATCACTTTTTACTGATGTTTTTTACCACATGGTTGTAGGAATACTGCAGAAGGTGGAATCTTGTCTAGCAGCCTCAAATGCAGAAAATAAAGCAGCAGTAGGAAGATGAAATCTAAGGTTGGACTGACACAGATCTAGTAAAGGCAACAGCACTAGCAGGGTCCTCCTGGCTTAGGATGGCCTGAACATCCTTGGGTGAAGGACCAGTGTTTCTACAATGGATCCTGAGTTTAGAACAGTGGCAAGTGGTAAAGTGTTCTCCTTGCCATCTGCTTTACTTCTACTACCAGTGGCAGCAGGCCTTGTTGTTGTGCAGTGTTTTCTTCTGTATTTAATGTTTTGCAGAATGTAGCAGATATCATAATATAGAATTAGTCTCATATATCTAATAGGTCTGTACCTGTCCCAAGAAGGCTGCATAATTTTTGCCTAAGAAAATGAATAGATATATATCTAGATATCTAGATATCTAGATATATAGATATATCTAGGTAAGCTGAGGTAGGTGTGCATGATTTTGATTTCGACTCATGACAGATATCAGTCTCTCATTTCCTGCTTAAATACAGCACGTTTCTGGTTCCCATGTTCTGGTTCCCATTTGGTGGGCTGCAGGGAGTGTTTTAGAGTGAGAGACTTCAGAACTACAAGTTATTTAGCTTCCTCAACGAGTATGCATTAGGATGGCTTGATTACAGAGACTAAGACACTTAATGGAGAGAAAATACTGAGTGAGTAAAGGGATCTTTAGCCCAAAGACTTGAATTGCCTGTAGCTGGAAGCTGTGACCAGGAAACCATTCAGATAAGCAATGAATCATACTTTTTTTTGAACAGAGGGAATGATTAACTGTTGGAATAAACCAGCAAGAAAACGAATGGATTCTTCATCTCTCAAAATCCTCAAGTGAAAAAATGAATGCCTTTCAAAGTTATGCTTAGTCACATGCTAGTTAATTGGCTCAAAGTAACAGCAGCAAGTCACATTGTGTCCTGTTTTATATAGGAGGTCAAATTAGATGGTTATAGTAGTTCTTTTTGGCTTGCCAGTCTGTGAAACACTGCAACTGCCAAAAGCCTGCATTAAAAGAAAAGTAATGCTTTGAAGTTAAGCACTCCAAGGATAAAGAAGGAAGAATTTAGGTTACTTTAGTAATCTTCACTATGATCCTCTGTGTATTTACATTAGGATGCAGTCTTAACTGCTCAGTCGCTCAGATTACCAAAGCTCTAATCCTAAATTTCTAGAAATCAGGCTATTCTTTTCCTACCCCTTTTATGTGGGTCAGCCCTTAGCGAGGGGTGCAATGAACAAATAATTTTATAAAGAGCTGGCAGAATAAAAAGCACTTTGAATCAATGTCAAGTTAATGAAAGTACATGGTCTTCAAGGAGAGAGGATACCCCATTAGGCCATCAAAATGCCTATTCTGAAAGGCAGCCAGTTATGGAGAGGGCATGATCCTGCATATTAAGAACCAATATTCTGTTCATAAATGCAGATACAGGACATTGGTCACTGCCCAGTTGCAGAATACAATGGATTTTTGCAAGGATGATTTTCTTTCTGGTATTTATGTGTGTTACCTGAGATGCATACAAACATATTGAGACTACCACAAGCCTGTTAGGAAAAGGAATGAATCTGGGAAAAATTGCTGCCCAGCAATTTGCTTGAGCTCATTCTCCTCACAGTCAGTAGGAATATTGCCCCTCATTAGGGAAGTAGATGTGAACCCATAATTTGTAATGCAATGCATAGATAAAACTGGCTTACTGACTAACATTGAGTTTTGAACACATCATATACAGAAAAAAATATAAAATTTGGATTGCGAATAATGCATAAAGCTATGAAATAGTCTTTTAAACCCATTGAAAAATATCCTTCTCTAAGGGTCTGTACTTTACAAAGAATCTAGGAAATAAATTTACCAAATTAAAGTAGTAGTAGAAGTGCATTTTTAGGGGAGAGGGGAAAGGGAGTTTTAATTTATCATGTTGCCTGCCTTTGTCTCATAGGAGTCTCAAGAACATTAAAAAGTTTGATGTTAGAGTATGAAAGAAAAACGTAAGCCTGCATTTTTTTTGTTTGGTTGTTTTTTTAGTGTGTTCCTCTATTTTTCAGGCTGTTTTCAAATGCCGTGGTGTTCAGAGATCACATCCAATATCCACTAAAGTACCTAGAATGGCTCCCATTGATTTCCATGGGAGACACTGTCAAGCTGTATTAAAGATAGCACTGAACACATCCCAGGTCTCTTCAGATGTAGTGGAGTTTTATTCTGATAAATCCAAAGCTATTACTGTAAATCATCAGTCTCATTTCTTGGGAGATGAAAAAAACCCCGGCTCTCCATTTTGTTTAATGAGAGTTTGGAAAAATGAAAATCCTGCATTAGAATCAGTATTATTACTGCCTTGTCTGCTTTCTTAGGACTGCATTTTGCAAAAGCATTGTTTAATTTATTACTTCTATTTAATGCATTGAGGCTTGTATCATCATGTGCTACACAGTGTGAACAATGTGGAATAAAGACAATGATTATACCAAATCCTACTAGTTGTACTGTTTAAAACAAAAGCAATCCGCTGTCAGCTAGTCTGGATCTCCTTCCATGTTGTTCCTTTTTAGTATAAGCTTCATCTTTATATCACGTGGCTAATTGTTTGACCAAAAGAAAAAATATCCTCTTATTATTTTTGGACCTCACGATTCTTCAGTATGAAGAGACGTTAACTGTTGGTTATGGGATTTGGTGGCTACAGAGAAACCTTTACTGATATGCAAGTATATAAGCTGAACATAAGAATGATTTTCATCATCTCAGAAACACCTGAAATAGCTTTACATAAGATCAGAAATGAGTGTCAAATGAAATGAAAACTAGGTAGGACAGCTAAGGGACAATAGTTGCCAATCACTTACTTTGTATATACCAGCCATTTCCCTTTAAATAATCTCCTGAATATATACAAATTAAAGGTTCTGACTTTGAAGTCAAAAACATATCCAGAAGGAAAAGGGGTATCTGTTAAGGATAATAAGATTTCAACTATGATCGATGCATCTTCTGTTGTGCAGTCTTCAACAAGTTGCCTTGCCACAGTTTTTTAAATTGCTAAGAGATCTAAAGAGAAGTATATCAAAGCAATGATGTGCAGGAAATACTAACTTAACATAACTTAAGCAGCTCTTCCTTTTCTGCTCCTTCTATTGTTCCTTGGCTACTCGGCATCTTCCAGAGGCTTGGAAGAGCCCTCAGTATTTGCTGGACTGCAAAAAAACATATGCAGCTATGAGCAAATAATATTTAGTGGCCAACAAAACACTTTCCTCCACTGTCAGTGTGGACCATAGCGACAGATACAACAGGTGCCCACAAGCAATGACATATACAATAGTTTAAGTTCTCCCCTCTTTGTGGAGACTTATTCATTTTGCCTTTATAGGACTGCATCCTTTGTGTCAATTGAGATAAGGAATTGCCAGAATAGAATATTCCAAGCAAAGAGACTAGGGTTTGGAGATTTGTTGTTGTTGTTGTGTTTGGTTGGTTGTTTTCTGGTGTGGTTTGGGGTTTTTTTTTGTTGTGGTCATTGGCTTTGTTTTGTTTTCTTTAAAAGTCTGGTATTACCACAGCATACTCCACCAATTCCTTTTTTTTCCAGCTAGTTTCCTGTGAAGTCTAGTTTCAAAAAACATAGTAATATGGCTCTCTGAAGCTCAGATATGCCTGTGTTTCTATATTGACTTTAAACACAGCACTCTTCAATGGTGTTTCAGGGCACCCTAATAGCTGTATGTTGGCTTTGCTACCATTGCAGAAGCGTGAAAATAACCCAATACACTGTAGCTTGTAATGCTTAACCTATGGCAAAATAATCTGCCTTTGACTTTTGAGATAATGGCTTAGATGCATTCAACTAATGTACAAGATCCCCAGGGATAATGTATGTCCTTGGGAACATAGGTAAACACAGTTAACAAAATAAGAAGTGTAATGACTACTGCATAAAAAAAGTATTGTGCAACAGGTATGGCAAACAATTTAATTTGCAGCAAGAAGTTATAGCACTGATAAGTCCTTCTGGCTGAGGCAGGAAACCTATGGATTTTCCAGTCTGAAGAGTTTATATAAAAGGGGTTGGAAAACCAGAAAAAATCCATGGGATGTAGCTACTGCATGCTAGAGTGATAACTGGCTGTGGTGTGCCATTGCTCCTAGTGCAATGATGTACAGTTGGATCTGGTCTGAGAACAGCGTTCATTGTTCAGCCACAGGATTGTCAAAATTTCTGCCAAAATGGGCTATTCGTACCGGCTTGTTTGATCAAGAATCGTTCATCTGCTTGAGTGCCCAGTATGTGTGTGTGTGTTTTTCAAACTGATACACGAATTCAACAGCACATGGACTTTGCAGCCACAGCAGGGGCTGTGCTTCAGTACTGTACAAGTTGCAGGAAATACAGGAGACATAGCTTGCAATAAATTACAGGCTTGTGTGAATTATTAGTCCCATGGAAATAAGTAGAAGTTGCATTTGCCTGGTTTGAACAATTTATGTTTTATAACTACAGACTGCTAGAGTCTTTCTCACAGAGCACATATAAATATTTCCACAGCAGCTGTGACTGCCAAATTACTTGGAGCAAGTGAACATTGCTCAGTCTCAGTATGAAGAGATTAATAACAATCATGCCTTATGCTCATCCCAAACATTACTCATTCGGCTTTACCTCATGCATACTTTGGACTTAAATGCCCACTGACATCTCAGCCAAAGCTGTGAGTGATACAGCTACAGCCTGTGATGTACAAGAAGCCTTTTGGCTTGAAATGTGCTATGACTTTAAAATTAGGTAGAGTTACATTAATCACTTCGAGTACATTTGCAGCAGAATTTGAAAAATTACACTCTGATTATTTTATGCATTGTCAACTTAACTAATCTGCATTTACCGTTCAATCTGAATTTATTAATAGAATTCAAGGTGGATGGTTAAGCATTGCTTTCTGCTTTCTATCTTTTGCAGTCTCCCTTCATGTTTTATTTTGACATGAAAGCAGCCAGGTGGTCTCATAAATGTGGAAGAGAAACACATGCTAAAATAACTTCTTGAAAAACTCTGGAGGAATTTCACAACTAAGTCACCAATCGCCCAACTTTGATACCAATGAAGACACAGCAATTTCTCAAAAACCTTGCATAGATACCATAATAGATGTGTACAGTTCAGGAGCAACTCTTACAGCCCCTTCTTGGTCCCAGTATCTGTGTGTAACATAAACCGAACGAGGAAGGGATGGAGAGGATAGAGGAGAACAATTTTCCTTGTATTAATGTAATGGCTCTGCCTGCTCTCTGCCAAGTAGGCCAATTAACAGAAAGTAATATTGCCAGTCTGGATCACCCTTTAATAGTGGGTGCCATGCAGGTGAAGTCAATGGAAAGCCTATGGAGTGCTTTAAAATAGATTCTGTCCATTCATAGACTTTTCCATCCCAATTACCATCACTCCTTAAATCAAATGCAATTAGCCATTGTGGATGTTCCTACCTGTTGGGGGGACATATGTGCAAATAAAGCAGGTGTGTGGTACACTGCTATTGCATATTGATTCTCATTCTCTGAGCTTATCATAGTCAAAACATAATTTTCCACATGCTGGTCAGTGCTGTCCATCATGGTGCCACTCACTGAAATGATAATTGGGGTTATTTGTGCACATTTTAAGCTAGAGATACTTTTTAACTGCAGCATTTTCCAGACTTTCACTTGTGTTAATAAGGTATATTGTTATTAATAGAAGTAAAGCCAAGTTCTTTTTGTCAGCCTTAGGTGCATGCAATACCATGCTTTCACAGCTGTTAAAATGACAATAAGTAGGTTTCCATACACATTTAAGCAAATCAAAGCGCTAGAATAACTCTTGCTTCAAATACACCCATATGAGAGAATGTAGCTCTTTCTTCTGACTTAAATCATGACACCATTCTGCAAATTTCTCCCCTCTGTACCTGTGAGACCAATTCCAGCAAGTACTTGAAGTTTTTTAGGCCATACAATTGGTGCCTTAACAGTACAAGCCCTGACTTCAGAAATGTCTTTCAAACAGACTGAAACACAGCAGGAGTGAGAGTGAAATGACAGCAGCTGTAAACTTCACCTCTTATGTTGACATAGGTTCTGTAGATGTCATTCACTTCAGCAGCAGAAGCCCCTCTATTTAGGTATATGACATCCACAAAAGATTCCAGAAACCATCATTTCACTTTTAATCCATGTGGTGCCTTTGGCACTTGGGATGGCCAATGCTTCTCAGGAGATATTGTACCACATATAATCTGCACTTAGCTGTGTTGTAACAGTCCAAAGCCAAATTTAGAGAAAAAAAGCGGGAATATTTTGTTTGTTTTAAGATCACCAAATATAAGTGCTATACAATTCTCAGGGTTTCTTATCTGCTAATATAATTGACATCTTGTTTCACAATAACCTGAGATAGCCTTTGTTAGCCCTCTAGCTTGAAAAGGTCAGGCGTGGCTGTATATTAAAAAGAAAAGAAAAAGTAAATTCATTAGATTAAGACCATACAGCTTGGTAAATTAATCACAGAATATTAGAATCACGGAATATCTTGACTTGAAAGGGACACACAGACATCATTGAGTCCAACACCTGGCCCTGCACAGGACACCCCAAAAATCACACCATGTGCCTGAGAGCATTGTCCAAATGCTTCTTGAACTCTGTCAGGCTTGGTGCTTTGACCACTTCCCTGAGCTATTCCAGTGATCAAACACCCTCTCAGAGAAGAAGCTGTGCCTCTGCTTCCCCTTGTGACGTGTTGTAGACTGCAATGAGGTCTCCTGTCAGTCTCCTCTTCTCCAGACTGGACAAACCAAATTACTTCAGCTGCTCCTCATAAGGCTTCTCCTCCAGATCCTTCAACGGTTTCATGCCCCTCCTTTGGATGCTCCCTGACAGCTTTATGTCTTTTCCATATCGTGGTGCCCAAGACTGTGTGTGATACCCAAGAAGAGGCTGCTAATGATCAAAATATTTAAGTATTTCATGCACCACACAAGTCAGAGCATCTGTTAGAGCTTTGGATCAGTATGTTGTCTATTAGCCTACTACACTAAGTGCTAACAGTACTATATATGTTTGCATGTTTTGCTGTGACAGTTAAAGATCCACAGGATTATGTATTATCAATACAAAGGCTAAATATGTCATAACAGCCTTAGGCATTGCAGGCTGCTTTGATCCAGCAATATTCTGTTGCAGTCCTCTAACACACTTTTAAAAACTTTTGTGCTTGCTTGTTTTGCAGGAGCAATTTAACCATGAATTAATTCATGGTTATGAATTAGCTCAGCTAATTAATTTTCTTTTCCTGAACATACAATATGTTGCTCACAGGAGTTTCACGTAAGCAGTAACTCAAGTAAAACTTGGGTGCCTTTTCCCTCTCATAAGATCACTAGTTCAGAAGGACCAGAGAGAGGATGCAACAGCTTTTACTTTGCAGTCTTCTTATTTTCAAATACTCTCACCCTCTCTGACTTTCACAGCACTTGATCTCACCTGACCCTTCTCTTATTATCTCCTGGATACCTGGTATGTGGACCCTTTAGAACACTGTCCTTAATTTTGACTTACTGCTCTCTATTGAATATCTTTCTCCTCTTCTCAAGGCCCCTCATGCTCAGATGTCAGTGACCTCGTTGATGGGTGACTATAACTGCCCATTTCCTCATCCTTATAAGCTTATCTAAAAATGCCCCACAATGATGATTATCGAGTTTGTGTCTTCCCTGAATAAAACTCTCTGTGACCTCTGTCTCCATTCCACCTTGGTACAGTTCAGTTTCTTGCCGCATTGGCCCCCACAATCATGTCCTGTCACTAGTCCAGCCATCAAAATCTGCATCATAATTTCTCTTAGTTTACCTTAGGTTTTTTCTCAGTCATTGTGGGACTATATTGAGTTTTTTCTAGAAATTCTCTATAAACACAAATAAAGTATTTCTGTTGTCCTGCCTAAAACTTCCCCTTTCAAAACTCTTCATAGTAGACAAGCGATGTGCAATGGGATCCTTTATCCCTCACATCCCTTTCTATTCACCTAGGTGTCTTCACCCAGACCTCTCTTGCATTGCCTGTAAGCTGTTTGGTGGAAGAATCCACATTCTTGTTCTGCATGTGTATCTTGCAAAATGAAGTCCTGAACCATGACTGGGTGTTCAAGAAGTAGAGTAAAACAAACCATATACTATACTGATGATGAGCTTAATTGTTATTCCTTCCTCTCTTTTTGCAGTGTGCCAGCATGAAATAAGTCAGCAAACATCATGCCAGATATACCATTTGTATTCAATACACTGGCTTAAACATAGAGGTGTGGTCAGGAGCTTCTAGATTGTGTATTTACAGTTTCACAGGGAAGGAAAAAATATTAACAAAGTTAAAGCATTTTTGCCTCATGAATTACCTTCACATGGTGAAATAAACCTCACCAGTTCAGGCCCGCAAAGATCTGTGGTGTTCATAGGCCTTGGTTTTCATTGCTGTAATTAGGAGGCTGCTCTGATATTGTATTTCTAGTGATTTGCTTTGGGTTACTGCCAGATATTGGGTGGAAAAATCCTGTTTAAAGGAACATTGGTCTTCTGAAGTAAAATTCTGAGGCAAGATCATACTTCAAAGAAATACTATGCAAACCGTTTCCTGAAACATTTGGGGACATAAGGTTTTAAAGAGCAAGCGGGCTTCAAGAGATAGTTGCAGTTCCTGCTAACAGTGGAAGGTATACATTCTGTATAAAGTTTATTAAAACCTCAAAAGGTTGTATCTAGAAATGGGAAATTGCAGAATTCTGTTTGCCACCCGAACAAAACTTGCCCCAGCAGAATTCCTTTCTGTTTTCTCATCTGGCTTCAAGTCAGACTCCAACTCTTTTAATAACAAGAGTAACATATCTAACAAGTACTGTTCACAAGTTTGGTTCTCAGAGTGCAAACAAATAGTAAATTTTCAGTTCCAAATTACTTCTCCTGCTTTCAGTACAACCTGGTAAATCTGCTATACATCTGTTGTTTGCTATAGCTTTCTTTTAGGGTTACATCCTTCAAACCCATCTGTTTGGGTTATTTCAACTCCTAGACCTCGGGGTGTA